>NC_135725.1:58542807-58842807 GCF_964656455.1 Halichoerus grypus
AGCTTTAGAGTCTTCTCAAATGTCTGAGGCTAATGCTGAGCCAGCTACTCAACCCTCTGGGACCTCTGAGCAGCAGGAGACCAGGCCAAGTATATGTGCTCATGAGCTTTCAGGGCCTGGAGAAATGGAAAACCAGCAGGAAGTCTCAGCATCAGGAGAACACTGGGGTTCCAAAGACAACCTTTCTAGCTCCACCTATCCTTCAGGGAGTCATAAGGAAGAACACTGCACTGTTACTGAGCTACTTCACCAGCCAGAAATTCAAAAGGAGGAGGTGATGCCTGCTAGTACTGACTCTCTTTCAAACGTACAGCAGCCAGTTACTCTCCATGGCATCAAGGAACCAAAGACCGACAAAAGGCCTGTTCTCAACCTAAGCATCATAAATGATTTTAAGAAATTGACCATTTATGATGCAGTGACTTAGTGGTAGTTTAATGGTAGCCTGCTTTTTATTTTTCCTATGTCTTTCCTAGCATCTGAGCTTCATGTTAACTAGAGGTTAAGTAACAAGAAATAATGTGTGGGTCTTTTCATCCTCTCCCATCTCTCTAGTGCCAAATGTAATTCATTTATTGGGAGAAGGAATTTACTGCTAACGGAAAGGCTGGGCCCTGGGATTTACTCACTCTGGTTTGCTCTGCCTTGTGTAAAGTGGAATGGAGAATGGAGGGCAGGAAGAGGCAGCAAGTAGTAGTGTGGCATATATTAATGATAGGCTAGGATGCTTCCTTGGGCCTTCAGCACTTACATCTGTACTAGCTAGGAGAGATCTACTGTGCTTTGCCTTTCCAAGTCTTCTAAGATGCTTTCTCCAGTGGCAATGAGGTTATTAAGTAAAATGCAAGATGCAAAGGTTGGGATAATTTATATTCTATATCCTATTCCACATGGATTTGCATAGCTTCTTTCAGTCTTTGCCTTTTCGTACCCTTAAGACTGGTGTCTGGTAAATGCTTTGAGTAAAGTGTCACAGGAGCTTAAGGCTATCATTTGCTGTAGTTCTTTATTCTGGAGCATTGTGCTGGGTCCATGTGGAAAAGATCCTGTTATTTCCCATAAGAAGAAGCACCATATACAGTACAGCTTAAGAATGCTGCCAGGACCTCTTGCCCAAACCTGTCCAAAGTGGCTGGTTTTAGAGATCATGTGTGTGTGTGTATGTGTGTATACACATGTGTTAGGAACTGTTCATAACAGTGACCTGGTACCTGTCCTGCTGCCATGGGACAAAGGATCAGAAATTAGCCTGAAAATACCAGGTAATTGGGAGGAATCATAGAGAAAATATCCCTGGGAAACAATAATGATTTATCTTCATTTAGTCAAGGGTGAACATAAACCCTTTAGTTAAAGGCTTGACTCTGTGGCAAGGATCTTTGTCCTTTTGCATGGAGGCTTTCTAGCAGAGTACCGGAAGTGAAAGGGGGGGGCCCTGACTTGGGATAGAACTATCCCTATGAGCTGGGATAGATCTTACAGACCAACACCTAGAACCTCTGTCTTGAGTAGGACTGACAGCCTTAAATTCAGTATATGGCTCAAGGGAGTAACTTGTGGATACTGCTCTTCTTTCTAATCATGATTCACTGCCACTTTCTCTGCTATAGGTGCTATCTCTCATAGCAGGGGAACAAATTTCCTTTCTGGGTATGGGAATTCAGGTGATTGAGAAAGGGTTGGGCTGGCCTCTCTTCAAGTATAGAAATGCATTATTATGGTCCTGACCCAGAGCCAGGAGTTGGATTTTGTCCACTTTATCCCAAACGAGCCATGTCCTGAGAGCAACTCAGTTACGGGTGGGCAAGTTTATCTTTGGGACATTCCCTGTGCTGCCAGGGATGTCGTTGTAACATTCATGTTGATGAGACCATTCCCCAGAGGAATTTTTTTGGTAATAGATTTCATCTCCTAATGGTTTCCATTACCTCATTATGTAGATAGCTGTGAGATAATTGAAGGAACATTACCAATCTCCTTTGCTCATCCTAAGGAACAGACATTCACATTTACAATTATAGAGGAAGAAAAGGGGCATCAATTTAGTAAATAATAAAAAAAGGGAGTAGAGTTCATCCATTTTACTTTATGGAAATTAGAAAACTTTAATCACAGCCACTGGACAAGTTTCTTTAGAATCCGGGTAAAGAATATTAGGTGTAGACAAGAGGCTACTTTTATATTTAGTAATTCTTAATAATTAAGGTTAAGCCCCTGCTTACAAAAATCACTTTCAGACAAATATGCTTCAAAGTCTTTCACAGGTTGAGGTTAAGTGCTATTAGAGAATCCAGCATGTTGTATTGTTTTTCCTTTGTGCTTCTGCTGACTAGAAACTAGTTCTTCTAGATTGTGAAGTTTGGTCCTGTCTTCCCAGGAACCTCCTATTTGTGATTCTTGCCACTGAAAGAATCATTATTTCTGGATTTATCCATTACTTTTGTCCTCGTCCCTAGTTTGCATGTACGTACTCATCTGTCTTCCTCTCATTCTCACAGCCCCACCAGCAGTAGTAGGTATGGCTCCTCCTGTAATGTGAGTCAAGGAAGCTCTCAGTTGAGTGAACTAGACCAGTGTCACGAACGAGATGATGACCGTCGGGAGAGGGACTCCATTAATTCGTGCCACAGCTCTGACAGCTTCTCTAGAGATGGCCAAGTGGGTTTTGGAGAACAAGAGAAAGCCTTGGAGGTGACAGGTGAAGAAGAGAAGGGGAGAGCCTGTGAACCCAAGGAGAGGAAAGAAGATGCCACAATCCATCCTCCCCCAGATCTGGTGCTACACAAAGACCACATCCTAGGCCCCCAGGAGAGGTAGGTGATGGCTGCCTTGAGGAGTTCACGTGGTTTCCTCAGTACCTGCCTGTGGTATTTCTGGGTATAAGTGCTTTTCATTTGTTTCCCTACAGGTGGGTATGGTAGTGATCCAGGATACTGAGGTTTAGCTCTGCGCTGCTTCCTTTGATTTTTGGTATAATTCCCTAAATATTTTGAGGATCTCTGAAGAACATGGGTTCTTTGTAGTAGCTGCAGTGTATCAGGCCGCCTTGAATCTGTAGTTATTGGCCTACTAATTGACCTATTTTTGGTAGCCTCTGAGTCTGGAACTGATCTAAGCCCTACAACTTACTTCATTAAAAGGAGCTGCTTTGGATGAAATAGGCTTCCCAGCCTATTAATGTTTAAAAAAATTTTTTTTTAAGATTTTATTTTTATTTATTTATTAGAGAGTGAGCGAGAAAGAAACAGCATGAGAGGGGAGAGGGTCAGAGGGAGAAGCAGGCTCCCTGCTGAGCCAGGAGCCCGATGTGAGACTCGATCCCAGGACTCCGGGATCATGACCTGAGCCAAAGGCAGTCGCTTAACCAACTGAGCCACCAAGGCGCCCCTAATGTTTAAAATTCTTATGTGAGCATTGTTTTGTTTTGTTTTTTCCTGGTGGAGAAAACCAGGACAGAGTGAAGAAAGAATTGGTCTAAAAGCCAGATCAAACTCACCCTTCTGCTTCCCCAGGGTCTAGCAGTGTGTCTGGAATTAATTGGCACCCATAAGAAGAAAAATTTTAAACTTGTCTTTTTAACAGTCTTATAATGAAGCTTAGTACAATGTTTGAGTGTTATTGTTACTGAGCTGAATTGGTCAGTAGATTTGCTCATAGGTTGGGGCAGAGTGTGATTTTTCAGTCTTGGCACTATTGACATTTGGGACCAGATAATTCTTTGTTACGAGGAGCTATTGTGGGCATTGTGGAATGTATGGTGGCATCCCTGGCCTCTGTACTACATGCTTGTAGCAACCATCAGTTGTGACAACCAAAAATGTCTCCAGATGTTGTCAGATTTCCCATGGAGGGCAAAACTGCCCCCAGTTGAAAACCACTGGGGTAGAGTGATAAGGGCTAGGTGTGACTTGGATTCTCAAATTTCAAGGTCTAAAAATAAAGCCTCCACCAAAAGGTCAGAGCAGTGAGTGCAGTTATAAGTGGTAGAAGTTTGAAGAATTGTTGGTGTATCTACTCCACCACTGAAGATATAAACTTATTTTCTTTTCTCCTTACTTTTTCCTGATCTTTAGTCATTGGTGGTGGTTCATCTAATAGACAAGACATCCAAGAGGTGTGGTTGATGACCCAGTGAAAAATGGCTCTTTGTAGACCTTAGATTTGGCAGATGCTATTGTCTGGGTAGAGTTCTTGGTAGAGCAGCAGAAGGGCCCAGAACGAGTATTTGTTCTTCTCTACTGGCTGTGTCCTTTCAGATCCTAGCTGTGCAAGTGAAGTCCAGTTCTACCTTGGTCAGCAGTGCCCACAATATTTTAAAACAGTTGATCCAGTTGGATGGCGTCAGAGCTTGACCTATATTTCAGATATCTAGATGGTGGATGCTTATTTGCTGCCTTGGCACTAGACCTTAGTGGGAGAGAGGAGAAGCATTGTCACCAAGAATTGACCACTATTCCACAGTCAAGAATCTAGAGGATGATTTGTTCTAATACAGCAAAGTGTTTCTGTCCCAAAACTACTTTGTTACATTTATTGTTGTTTCATTGAGGGTGTCCCTAAGGCAGCTCAAGGAATAAGACCATGGTAGGAAAAGGGCTGGGCTTTTTTCCTTAGCATTTTTGTTGTAGTCTAGGAATTGGTAAGCCTTCCAAAATTCTTAGTGGAGCAGGAAGGGTTTGCAGGAACAAAATTCTGCCCTAAGGATGGATGACATGTAGAACACCCAAGGGAGACTGGTGGTCTTGAGAGGTAAGGCGCAAGGATTAGTCCACATGTCTGCGTAGTTTTTGTGCTAACATTGACTCAGGGCCCTTGCCATTGCTTTTACTAGAATCCTGAAACCTGACTGTCCCAGTGAGCTGGCTCATTGGGTGAGTGAAAAATGGGGAAAGAAGAGCGGGAATGGATAAAAAGGTAAAAGGAGCTGTCATTTTAGAGAGCATTTTTTCCCCACATTGGCTATTTAGGACTATGCTGTTTAGTGGCCTGACTCATGAAACAAGTCTAGGCATGAATACAGACCATTTTACTTAAGATATTTGGCAGTTTGCCTTGAGCAGTCACCCTATGGCCTGGGCTTTTTTTTTTTTTTTTTAAAGATTTTATTTATTTATTTGACAGAGACACAGCGAGAGAGAGGGAACACAAGCAGGGGGAGTGGGAGAGGGAGAAGCAGGCTTCCTGCCGAGCAGGGAGGTGGACGTGGGGCTCGATCCCAGGACCCCGGGACCATGACGTGGGCTATTTTTAAAGTAACATTCTTTTCTTTGTTACAAGTTTTCCTGAGGAAAATGCTTCTTTGCCATTTACCCAAGCCAGAGCACACTGGATCCGAGCAGTTACCAAGGTCCGACTCCGGCTGCAGGAGGTAGGAAATCTGTTTTTCTAGTACTAGTTGGGACAATTTTTCCTTTGAAATTTGGAGACATATGGTGCTGAAGAAGCAGTCAGTGGTTAGTCATCTTATAGTGTGCTTCTGGGAATGCATGACAAGTAAGTTAGAGCCTTAAGGGATGGGAGGTGGTTGTTGGCTTCCTTCTATGCTGATTAATGGAAATCAAATAGACCTAGTGGGTTGAGAGCCTGAAGGTTAAGTTATATGCTATTTTCAGTACCATTGTCACTTTGAGGCCATTTTATTTTAAGCTTAGGACAGGAAACCATTACAAGGCCTTTTAGAGTCAGTTGTCTCCCTTGCTACCCAGTTCAAGGCCACTGGGCTGGCCTATTACAGAGGGTCTTTGTGATGGAGGATGTTTTTAAATGATGACAAGGGGCTGTCAGTAGTATAATACCTGGCAGATATTAAAAATGCCAGCATGCTCACATGTGTAAACACACTTGAAAAATAATTTATTTATTTATTTTTTTATTTATTTATTTTTAAAGATTTTATTTATTTATTTGACAGAGAGAGACACAGCGAGAGAGCGAACACAAGCAGGGGGAGTGGGGGAGGGAGAAGCAGGCTTCCCGCAGAGCAGGGAGCCCGATGCGGGGCTCGATCCCAGGAGACCTGAGCCGAAGGCAGACGCTTAACGACTGAGCCACCCAGGCGCCCCGAAAAATAATTTATTTTGAAATACTTTTAGACTTAGGGAAAAGTTGCCAAAATAGCAGTATAAAGAACTCTTAAATCTTTCTTGCCAAGATGCCCCGATAGTTGACATTACCACAGTTGCTTCATCACCCTCCATCTATTATGATTAATCTTTTTCTGAACCATTTAAGAAAAAGTTGAAGAGATGATGTGTTACTCCTAAATAGTCCTATTTGTATTTCCCAAAAAACTAAGGCTACTCTCCTATATAATTACAATGTAACTATCCACAGGAGGAAATCAACAATGGCAACACCATCATCAAAACACCATACAGATTTTGCCAGCTGTCCCAACAATGTCTCTTTTCTTTCCTGGTCCAGGATACAATCCAGGCTGACATGTCTCATTTAGTGGTCATACCTCTTTAGTCTCCTTTAATCAGGAACAGTTCTTCAGTTTTATCTTGGACAGATGGTACAGGCCTTTTATTTTGTAGCATGTTCTTCATTTGGGGTCCATCCAATGTTTCCTCATGCTCAGACTCAGGCCATGCTTTCCTGGCAAGAATTACATAAAAATGATGCTGGGCTCTTTTTAATGAATTGTATCAGAAAGTACATGTGTCAACATGTGCTACCCTTCTTAATATTAATCTCAATCACCTACTCAAGTTTTTATTGGCCAGGTTTCCAACCTGTCAAGACACCTTTTTTTCCTTTTGTAACTGATGTAACTGGTACGTGTTTTGTGTACTCTGAGACTATGCCAATATCTTATTCCTCATTGCATCTCTACCTATGAGCTAAGCATCCATTGATGACTTCTCTCTGAATCTACCATCACTAGTGGTGGCTGCCAAATGGTAACTTTCTATTTCCAGTATACTTTCTACATTCATTAGTTGGCATTCTCCTGTAAGGAAGAGATTTCCCTTTTCTCCCATCAATTTATTTATATCACTATGGGCTCATGGATACCTAATTTATTATATAATGTATTGCATTTTACAGTTATAATCGTTATCATTTATTTTGTTGCTCATATTCTAGCTTTTTTTTTTTTTAAGATTTTTATTTATTTATTTGACAGAGAGAGACAGCGCGAGAGAGGGAACACGAGCAGGGGGAGTGGGGGAGGGAGAAGCAGGCTTCCCGAGGAGCAGGGAGCCCAATGCACAGCTCGATCCCAGGACCCTTGGGATCATGACCTGAGCCGAAGGCAGACGGCAGACGCTTAACGACTGAGCCACCCAGGCGCCCTGTTCTAGCTTCTTACAAGCACTGTTAATTTGACCCTTCAGAGAGAAGATAATGTTTTAATAATGATTGAAAAGGTAGCTGCTTTGAATACAGATGTTTGAAAATGCTTTCTTTTGTGTGTGTGTGTGTTCTTTTTTTTTTTTATCAGAAACAATGACTGTTACCTATAAAAACCCATAACTGCATATTCTAAAATCTTGGAAAGAAACTGTTAACATGTTTATGGAGGCCCTGGGTGTCTCAGTCGTTAAGCGTCTGCCTTCGGCTCAGGTCATGATCCCTGGGTCCTGGGATCAAGCCCTGCATCGGGCTCCCTGCTCAGCGGGGAGCCTGCTTCTCCCTCTCACACTCCCCCTGCTTGTGTTCCTGCTCTCGCTATCTCTCTGTCAAATAAATAAATAAAATCTTAAAAAAAAGAAACTATTAACATATTTAAAAATATTTCTAATGAAAATTTTCAGTGAGGTTTGAACTTATTTGTTAAAAATATTTGGGAAGATATCAGAGAAAATGAGAATTTAATTAGCCAAATTTCAACAAAATCTTTGAATAATTGCTATGTAGGAACCAATTGCACATCTTTCATTTGACTGATGTATCTGTATCTTTTTGACAGCTTTGAAAACCAAGTATTGAAGTAATTGAAAATGGAACCAGTCCTTCAAATAATTCTGTAACAAAATGTTAAACCAAGATTTAAAAAATAATGAGGCGTATTGCATCACATTGCTTTCACTAAAAATGTTATTACTGCTGGTACTTTTAGTGACAGCAAAAAATATTTTTTATCATTAATCTTAAATTGTTTCTTTTATGCTTTTTACATATTTATAATGTAATGAATGTATTAGTACAGTTATACATGTATGTAGGTTTTAGATTTGGAGTCTGTTGATCTAGATTGACATGAGATAAACATTTAAAGTGAACATTTATGGAGTCAGTGTTATAATACGAACTTTTTATTTCTAATTTTCCCCATAAGTAAGGGTCTCATAATACTTATTATAAAGGAAAGTAAAACAAATAACATTCACTTAAAAGTTCTGAATGAGAAAAACAAGAATATATTGGAGCAGACACAGTTTGTTATGATTTTCTTCTTTTTAAGAGGCAATTTGGAGTCTCAAAAAGAATAGCTAAAAACAGTTGCCGAAGCTTGGAATCATTTAGGGAAAAGCATGGTTTATTTAAGAGTAACCAAGAACCATTGCTACTTAATTGAATAAGAGAACAACAGTAAATATATTCTTAACACAGGTAATGTAACTAGAAGCTGATTAGATGTGGCCAAGAGGATAAAGATAAGCCAGAGTTTAATGAAGGGTGTCAGATAGAGGTAGAAGTACACTATTTATACTTAACATGAGATTTGCTTGACTTATTGAGGTTGTGACATTAGGAAGTTAAGTACAGCACCCCAAATTTTTTTTCCTGAGTAATTGGAAGTTCCACTTAGTCACCCTTTAATGCTCTGTCCAATGTAATAATTGTTAGTTTATTGCTCTAGAGTTGCTTTGTGCAAGTGCAAGAAAACATGAATATATATTGTAACCCCCACTCTTTTTTTTTTTTTTAAACAAAATTGGTACACATACTGAGAACATCTTGTTTTTTCATTTGGAGATCCTTCCATATTAGCTCTAAGATAATTTTTTCTCCATAGCTACAGATATTTTGCTGTATGAAGGTCCTGCAAGTATTTTAACTAGTATTCTGTTGATGTTAATTTGGTTCATTTGGTTGTTTCCAGTCATTTGCTATAACAAACCATGTTGTAAATGAGCACCTTTTACATACGTCATTTTGCAAGTATATTTGAGGGGATATGTATTTATAAATTCGATAAAAATTGCCACATTGCCCTCCATTTGTCAGTAGCTTAAAACAGTAAAGGTTTATTTTGCTTATGCTGCTTGTCATCCTGCATGTCCAGGAGTTCTGCTTTAAGTTGTCTTCTCTCTGCAGTCCAGACTGGGGGAACAGCCTGCATTGAAGACATTGTCAGTATGAGTGGTAGAGGGAAAGAAAAGATATATGAAAGAGAACATAGCAAATTGCACTCTGGTTCTTAAAACTTCCACCCAGAAGATATGTCACTTCTGCTCATATTTCCTTGGCTGAAGCAAATCATATAACCATATTTAACCTCAAGTGAACAGTATGGTATACTTTGAAAGAGAAAGAGAAGGATATTTGTGAGCAGCTTTGATGACTACCCCAAAGGGTATCTGCCTTCCACAGATGCTGTACCAATTTATACTCCTACTAGTAATGTTGTAAGGGTGCTTTTTTTTTTTCTTCCCAAATCCACCAGTAGAGTGATTTGTTCAAATTTTTGGATTTTTGCTAGTCTGCTAGGCAATGTTTTCTCAGTAGAATTTAAGTTTGTGTATCTTAGTACAGTTAAGCATGTTTTCATACAAGTCAAGGCTGTTAGTATTTACTGTTTTGTGAACGGTCTATTCATATTCTTTGCCCATTTTTTTCTATTGAACTTTTTATTCCCAGGAGCTTTTATTGTTTTCGGGAAATTAATCCTTGCCTGTAATATTAGTTGCCATATTTTTTTCTCAGTGTATCATTGTGAGAAAGTTTTTTTAACCTTAATGAGCCACATTTTCCTGATCTACAAGATGGGGAGAATAATAGTACCCTTTTTTTAGGATTGTAAATTATCTAGTAAAACTATGATTTAAAAAAGACGAAATCAGAAAAAAATATACTTCAGTGACTCCACATTGCCTTCATGATAAAATAAAACCTTCATAATCTATCTAGCTCAGTGTGACTCCCTGTGTGGTCCATGGACCAGCCCAGCCCAGCCCAGGAAGTGTTTGTTTCTACTCTTTGATGAAATAAGTACTGAAATTGAAATAAGTAAGTGACCAATTTTGGATTGCTGTAATACCATGTGCACGATAATATCCTAGTCTCATTGAACAGGGTTTAGACAAAAAATATCAGTCCATGACATGTTGGACTAAAAAAACCACATCCTCTACAAAAAGAATTGGAAAAGCACTGATACAGACCTTATATGCCTTTCTGGTCTTAGCTCTTTGTGCTACTCTATTTAGTCAACACTTCCAACATAAAGGACTATGTGTTTTTCAAAATCTCAGAGACTTTGTACTTGCTGTTTGCCATGCATGGAATACTCTTTCTCTTTCTCCACTTAGCTAAATTTTTATTCACATTTAAAATGCAGTGAAGTGGGCGCCTGGGTGGCTCAGTTGGTTAAGCGACTGCCTTCGGCTCAGGTCATGATCCTGGAGTCCCTGGATCGAGTCCCGCATCGGGCTCCCTGCTCGGCAGGGAGTCTGCTTCTCCCTCTGACCCTCCCCCCTCTCATGTGCTTGCTCTCTTGCATTCTGTCTCTCTCAAATAAAAAAAAAAAAAAAAAATCTTTAAAATGCAGTGAAGTGTCAGTTTTGGGGGTTAAGTTTCCAGACTCTGTGCGTACTTTTTCTAGATTGGCATTTACTATGATGTAATGGAGTTACTTGTTTATTGTTTGATCTAACTTTCCTGTGTACTTGTAAGATCCTTGATTGCTGAGGCTATGCTTTTTATTGCTGGTCTTCTAAAGCCCGGTATAGAACCTAGCAGAGTGTTTAGCCAACCTTTTATGGATGCTTACCTAGCCAAAAAAGTCTGTCAGCATTTTCACAGAAGTCTCCACATGCATACTCCAAAGTATACTCCAAAATGTATACTCCAAAGTATACATTTATCTCTTAGTTAATTCTATTTTTAATTTTTTCCAGGGCCTACTAACTATAAAATATTAGCTATTGGCATTAGCTATGTTTTCTTACATAATTTTTATATACATTAAATGTAAAGTTAATGAATTTAGACCATACTATGTGTGCATTTAAAATTTTTCTCACTTAGATTATTTTTGTGAGCTTTATTCTGGGTTATAAATATTTTTTGAAAACATGATTTCATGATTATTAGATTAATAATATTACATTATGTTGATGTTCCATAACAACTGATATTTCTTCATAAGTAATGCTATGATAAGCATCAATGTGCATGAATCTTTTATTTTGATTATTTCTTTAACTTAGCTTTCTCAAAGTAGATTCAAATAAATTACTGTTAAAGAATAAATACCTTTTAAAGGCTTCTGATAAACTTCTGCATGTGTTTTCAGAAAGGTGTTTCCAATTTGTACTTTGAGTATTTGAATGTGCCACACCAACACTGAGTATTATCATTTTAGAAAATGTTTGCCAACTTGGCAGAAGCATGGTATCTCCTTGTTTTAATGTGCATTTCTTTGATTGTGATTTGAATATTTCCCATAAATTTATGGGACATTCATACTTCTTCATCTGATAACTGCATTCCATAGACTTTGAGGAACTACCATAGGAACCTGGCTACCCTTATGCCATTCCTATAAGCAGCTTGAGGGAAGAGATCATACAGGTCATCTCTGTATCTGGGCTGGCTGAGTACCTAGCCAAATGTACTTAATAAGTATTTGATGACATTGCAGTAATGTTAGTAGTGTGGGTGGAATGAAAATGATTCTGTACCTTATTTGGCTTAGCTGCCGAAAAATCTGGGGGAGGAGGTGAGACTTTTAGCTCTAGAAACAGAGACTGCGGTGGCAGCAGGTGGGTGGGTGTTCCAGGTGGAAGGGACAGTGAAGGAGAAGACATGGAGGTAGGCCGTGAGGAAGCCTTGACAGAAGCTCTTGGGTTGCTAAAGAAAGCTGAAGGAGAGACTTATTTAGTAAGCAGGGATGGAACTGAGCAAATAGATTAGAAGGCCTGTGTTTAACTGGAGCAATCCCATGAGATCCAAGGTTGCAGCTGGTCAGCCTGAGAGATGTATCAGCATTTTCTCAGGGAAGATCATTAGGACAGAATGAATTGACTCTCTCTCACGAAGTTCTGTTCTGTTCTTTTCTCATGCTATTATTGAAGTCCTGAAAAAGGTATTCCCTTTGGGGAAAAATGCTCAAGTGGAGCACCTTTGAGGACCCCATCTCTTAGACTTAGTTGCACCAGGAAAATATTCTTTCTGTAATTTTAAACTCCAGGATTTTGCTCTGATCACAGCTGCCTGTCTTTAACTTTTACTACCTCAACTCTTTGCCCTCATTGAGGCCACCAGTTATCCCTTCTTTTTCTCACAATCTGTCAGCCCTCTCCCTAACCATTGCTACTCTAACAATTAAAAAACTAAAGAATGTTTTGAATAAGTAATAAGTGTAAAAATAGAAAATTACACAAAACATAAACTTATACATGTAGAATGCAGTATTTCCCTCCTACTTCAAACTTCCAGGCTTCTAGTCCCTGTCTCCCCTATCTCTTTGTTACCTGTATTTTGTGAATCAGTCCACAGATAATCTGTGCATATACAAGCATGTGTGTGCACATGCATGTGTGTGGTATATTACATTGTCCTTCACCTTTTAAAATTTAATGTCATATCTTGGAGATTTTTCCTTATTAGTCCAAATAGAGCTACTGCATTCTCTTAATAGCTACGTAATATTTCCCCTGGTGGATGTATTATAATTTACATACTCTGTCCTCTCTTGATGGATTTTTAAATTGTTTCTAATCTTGTGCTACTTACACTGTTGAAATGCAAATCCTGTAGTAAGCCTGAATACTTGAAGACCTCGCTCAACCACAGCTTTTAGCATCTGTCTTCAAACTTCGTGGTGATCCCTACCCAAGACCAGGCCCTACTACTGCTTCACAAACTAGAGAAAGCTCTCTTAGATGAGGGCTCTAGCTGTTGCTACAACAGACCCCTTCTGCCCTTTGCAAACTGGAGTTCTTACTGACTTCTGAGACCAGAATCAATACATTCTCTACTGACTAAAATCTGGTTGTTTGCTAACGCCCTTTTTTTTAAAAGTAAACTCTACCCTCAACGTGGGGCTTGAACTCATGTCCCTGAGATCAAGAGTTGCATGCTTTACCGACTGAGCCAGCCAGGTGCCCACTAAAGCCCTTTCTAAAGCGGGGGGGGGGGGGGGGGGGGCGGGTAAATGCCTTTTTTATGCCCCATTACTGGGTCAAGAATGAGGCTTAGTTTTCTCAGTCTGTCTCTGCCAGTTCCAGGCCATTACTAGATATTTACATAACCTATTCTCATACTCACCTTCCTTGTTGCAGTTAGGTCCCAGCTGTTCCATAACTCCTCATTCAATGAAAACTTGATTACCTACATCACAGTTTTCCTTTTGATCTCAACTGCTGCCACCATCATTATCATCATAACCATACTTATTGGATATTACTATTTTTTTTTTGAAGATTTTATTTATCAGAGAGAGAAAGAGCACAAGTAGGGGGGAGTGGCAGGCAGAGGGAGAAGCAGGCTTCCCACAGAGCAAGGAGCCCAACGCAGGACTCGATCCCAGGACCCTGAGATCATGACCTGAGCTGAAGGCAGACATTTAACTGACTGAGCCACCCAGGCACCCTGTCTTTTTATTGTTGAGTTGTAAGATTTCTTAATATATTCTGGATTGAAGTCCCTTATCAAATATATGATTTGCAAATATCTCCCAGTCCTGTTCCTTTTAAACTTCTTTGGACCTTTCTTGGATTTGCCACATTCTGCCTTAACTGTTCCCTAACCTGCAACCTTTCTTTCTCCTCTTTGTCTTGCCTGTCTATGGAGAAATTGGCAACATCACGTGTGCCTCTGAAATAATAAGAAGCTGTTTTTTACAGGGTTTTGAAGTAGCTTGCCCAGTTGGTAAGTAACAAAAGCATGCTCTTGAGCTGCCAGTTTTCCCTACAGCCTATGTCTATCCCTCCTTTTCTGTTCCTCTGATACACAAATCTCGCTCAGTCCTTGGAATTCATGTGCATTGGTAAAAACTAAAATCTTAGGTAGAATGAAGTTCCAAAGATGAAGCTGAGTGGGTGATAATAGTGGTATCCTTAAGAAATTAAAATTTAGGGGCACCTTGGTGGCTCAGCTGGTTGTGTCTGCCTTCAGCTTAGGTCATGATCTCAGGGTCCTGGGATCGAGCCCTGCATCAGGCTCCCTGCTCAGCGGGAAGTCTGCTTCTCCCTGTCACTGTCCCTCTGTGCTCTCTCTCTGTCTCAAATAAATAAATAAAATCTTAAAAAAAAAAGAAATTAAAATTTATTATTTTACACATGAACACAGGCCCTCTACCTTTCCCACCCCCATCTTCACTGAACAGAGCACTAGTACCCAGAAAGGACACACATGGTTCTCCTGCCCATGTTCTGTTAGGAAGCAGACCAGAACAGAGAAGGAAGCTGAGACTGGCCTAATTCTCTTTCTCTAAAGCGACCAGCCAGTATGTTTCTTCTGTTCCATTCCAAAGTCTCCCTACAAAGGAAAGGAAGACACCAGGGTACCTGGCTTCTGAATCTGGATTGTCTCCTTTTTTCTTCTGCTTTTTATATTCATAATACCCCCAAAACCCTGATTTCACCTTTTCTTACTGTTATGGGCTGAATTGTGCACCCCCCCATATGTTGAAATCTTAGTATCCAGTATCTCAGAATGTGATTGTATTTGGACAGAGGGCCTTTAAAGAGGTAATTGTGGTAAATTGAAGTCATATGAATGGTCTCATGTCCAGTCTGAATGGTGTTCTTATAAAAAGAGATTAGGACGCAGATGGAAGAGCTTGTGAAGACAGAGCAGATGGCCATCTGAGGCGAAGGAGAGAGGCTGCAGAAGAAACCAACCTTGCTGACACCTTGATCTTGGGACTGCTAGCCTGCAGTATTGTAAGGAAATAAATTTCTGTTGCTTAAACCACCCAGTCTGTAATATTATGTTATGGCAGCCCTAGCAAACTAATACACCTTCAAGGCAGAAGGGGAAAGAAGATGATAGAAGAAGCTTCTGTGTCTGTCACCTGTGAGTCTCTGTTTCCTGAGGTCTAGTTGGTGGGAAATGTGGTCGCCAGGCTGACATATGGAGACCCCATTCACGATATACAATGTTTTTTGTATCTGTTTACTATTATCCCTCTTATTACTAAAATGTGGGGCTAAACTGGAAATAGAATTGGGTCCTTGCAGTAGGTCAATCTTAAAATCTGAGAGAACTTGAACAAATCACTATTTTCTATTTCTCAGTCTCCTCAACTGTAAAATTAAGGATAACTGTCCTCTTTTACAGAATTCTAGTGAGATCATAGAAAAATGCATTTTTTTTTGAAGATTTTATGTATTTATTTGACAGAGACACAGCGAGAAAGGGAACACAAGCAGGGGGAGTGGGAGAGGGAGAAGCAGACTCCCCGCGGAGCAGGGAGCCCGTCGTGGGGCTCAATCCCAGGACCCTGGGATCATGACCTGAGCCGAAGGCAGACACTTAACGACTGAGCCATCCAGGCGCCCCGAAAAATGCATTTTTTAAGTGTAAAGCTCTAGAAATAATTGCTTGAGAGTTACCAACAGGCCTCTTATTACGAGCATTGCTGGTTTTCAGGGCTCACACATAACCTTCCTAGCCTAGGACTAAGTGACCTGCCAGAGTTGTTGCTGCCCACAGCTGGAGCCTTTGCTACCAAGTGGGAACACAGTGAAACTGCTTCTGATGGCTAAAGCAGCAAGGAGCCAGTGCCATAGGATTTCAGGTTTTTATAGGGATCTAGACTCCTTGGTAGCACGGGGTTTCTGGGATAACTATAAGGGTCACTCAGAGGAGGCTATCTATCTAGTATACTGGTGCTTCTCTGGGGCCAGGGAGGAAGAAGTCAGTGGAATGCCTTACCCTGAGGAGTCTAGGGGAGGTGGACAAAGGCTGTCAAGGGCACTGGTGGGAACATTTTCTAAGAGCTGCTTTTGTGTGCTTGTCAGGAGAAATGCTTAACATTTCTCAGGGGGTTTTTTTCCCGTGAAGTGTTCTGGACGTGTTTATGGCCTGGATCCAAATGTTTATCAGTGGTTGGTCTTCTGTAAATCTTAAATCTGGTTCTAGGCTGTGACTGAACCTTGTGAATTGTAAGATGTCACATCTGTGCCTGAGATTGGGGCAGCTTTTTTGAAGGGGTAGAGTTTGGCTCTGGTTTCTGAGGTGCATATCAAAACAACTCTGAGGAATGCCATGATACCATTGACTTGCCTAGAGTCAGAGGAGGGTATCAGATACTGGTAGCAGGCTTAGCTCCAGCTGACAGTATTTTCTGGGCATAGTATCAGTAAAGAGGTAAAGAGTAAAGAGGGGTACTCTTATATAACTAGTCTGATCGACCTCTGTATAAAATTAAAAATTACTTGTTTCCAGATAACAAAGCAGCCCTTCTTGCTTTCTGTTACTTTCTCTGACTTGTGATGCTTGTTTGATCATCTAACCAATGGGAACATTTGATGATACTTGCTGGGAAGGAACTCTTCCTCTGTGAGAGAAAATCGTGTTGCTCAAGTTATGCAAAAGGAAACAACTGATAAAATTATTCCATTTTAAATCAAGCCAACCAATAAGTGGGTACAACTGGGTGTGTTGGGGCTATTTTAAGACATTTTCTTATCATTTAGGAGTTTATAGGTCAGAGGGGAGATAGAAATAATTAAGTTAAATATTTTCATTTTTCCCCAGATACTTTCCTCAGGTCTTTATTGTCATTTTTCTCTGCAGCATTCCAGTGTATGTTTTGAAACTTCCTATTTGTAACTTCCTATTTTTGTGACTTCCATTATTCTAGATTTTCCCATTCTCTTCCTTCCTTTTTTACCTTGCCTATCTCCTTCCCTGCCCGTTTCTCTCTTTTTTTCTTTTTTAAAGATTTATTTATTTATTTATTTGACAGAGAGAGAGACACAGCGAGAGAGGGAACACAAGCAGGGGGAGTGGGAGAGGGAGAAGCAGGCTCCCCGCCGAGCAGGGAGCCCGATGCGGGGCTTGATCCCAGGACTTGGGATCATGACCTGAGCCGAAGGCAGACGCTTAACGACTGAGCCACCCAGGCGCCCCTGCCTGTCTCTTTCTACAGTTTTCCCCTTGGGCTTTTTTTTTTTTTTTTTTTTTTCCATCTCAAATCTGTCTCTGCTTAGCCTCTAATCCAGAGTCCTTAATTGAGCAACTACTATATGGCTACTACTGTGCTTGATCCTGGCTTTTGTGCTAGGCATCCAATTGACTTCCAGCTAGCCTTTCTAAGCAAATAATTCCCAAATCTATACTTCTAACCCTCCTTTTTCCCTTAGGTTCCACCCTTCATGTCTAGTTATTTACTATTTATTTTCACCACAATTTTCCAATGTTTGAAACTTCCCTCCTGGGCCTCTTCTGTGCTTTGTTCTCTGTATTGAAATCACCATCATTCTGCTAGTCACCCACTCAAAATCATGGTGTCATTCTTCCTTCTCTCTTGCCTCCCACATTGGATCATTTGCCAGACCTTGCTCTTTTTCTCTCCATGATTTCTTTTATAAGTCTCTTCTCTGTTCCCTTTTGTGTTCAGGTCCTCTCTACTGCTTAGTCTATAGTGTTAGCCTTCCAAAGGTTGCCTTGCTTTTATTTATTTGTCTTGGACTACATTGTGTATAACACTGCCAGCATTGTCTTCCTGAAACAGAGCACTAGTCATGGCTACCACTTAAGCTCAGAGCTCAAATTAGATGTCACGTCCTTTGAAGCCTTCCTCAAAGTCCCCAGGTAGTTAGATACTAATTTTTCTATTTTTCTGTAGTATTTCATATACAGTCAATTTTGGTGTTTATCATATTATCCTGGAAATATGTGAGCATTTTACCCCAAGATTATGTATTTCTTTTTTTTTTTTTTTTTAAAGATTTTATTTATTCATTTGAGACAGAGATACAGAGAGAGAGCGAGAGCATGAGCAGGGGAGAGGCAGAGGGAGAGGGAGAAGCAGGCTCCCCGCCGAGCCAGGAGCCAGATGTGGGGCTCGATCCCAGGACCCTGGGATCATGACCTGAGCTGAAGGCAGACGCCTAACCATCTGAGCCACCCAGGCGCCCCCAAGATTATGTATTTCTTAATATATACTGTATGATTCCTTTTATTATTAAGTTCAGAAACAGGTCAAAGTAATCTGTGGTGTCAGATTGTAGAATAGTGATTACCTCTGCAGGGGGTGGGAGCTGTGTCTCTTAAGATAAATATTAGTCACTCACTCTAATCTTTAGAGTTGCTGAAGGCTGCCCTCTCACTCCAGGCCCAAAGAATAGGTGCTTTAATTGAGCTGTGATGCTGGAGGCAGGAGCTCTACCAGTTGGAATAAACTGGGAGCATGAAAAAGCAGGTTGAGAAAACTGCTTTGGGCCTTTGATATTATATGTATATTCTCCTCTTGCACTGGGTGAAATTCAGATGTTTAGTCAAGGATGTGACCCAGGAGCCAAGGGGTCAAGTTGCAAACTGCGCGACCTGTATTTTGAATTGGTCTTTAAAGACATCTTTATAGCTCAGCCTGGCTTATCAAGGTAGGAGGTATGTGGGAGTCTGAGTCTGAAGTCTTAGGAATTAAGAGTGGATTGGATATTCACCTCGAGTATCTTCCCTGCTTAATATACCTTGGGGGCCTAGTACACATAGGTAGGAAACAGAGTTCAAAGATTTAGAGATCCTATTCCTGGCCACTTATTTTCTTGTTGCTTCTGCTTTCTACTTGCATTTTCCATGTCCATATATGTGTTTTAACTCCTTTGCTAGATTGCACTTGAGGTCAGGAACTGATTATAGTTCCTAGTATAGCTCTGATACTTAAAAGACAGTAAAGTTTTGCTTAAAACTATGAGATGATGTTATAAGGCAATATAAGTAATTGGTTGCAAAAGAAATGATTAATACTTGTAACAGAAAATCGAGGGAGCAAACCCTTTGAGTTAGGGTGGTCAGAAAAGTCAGAGGAGGGGCACCTGGGTAGCTCAGTTGGTTAAGTGTCTGCCTTCGGGATCCTGGAATCAAGCCCCAAGTCGAGCTCCCTGCCCAGCTGGGAGTCTTTTTCTCCCTCTCCCTCTGCCCCCATTCGTGTTCTCTTGCTCGCTCGCTCCCTCTCTCAAATAAATAAAATCTTAAAAAAGTCAGAGAAATTCCCAGAGGGTACTAAGTCAGGAATTGTTATTAAGTATCATTAAGTATCAGGAAATGCCCAAGAAATAAAGTAATGTGAGCTTAGAAAGATGGAAATCAAGGGGTAACTTGCTTTCTGTGTTTATAAACATATGTTATAAGGATCCATGGCTCCTTATAAGTAACATTCTTTCTGTAAACAATGCGGTGAGATTTACCACCATTCCAAAACAGGCACATTCTGAAGTACAGTCATGGTGTATAAAATAAGACTTCTTGAAGCAAAAGGGAAGAGGTAAATTGTAACAAATAACTTTCCCTTATTCCTTAGGCTTCTTCTTCCCTTTGCTGGTTGTCATCTTCAAGCATGCTAGGGAAATGTGTTTATTTGGTCCACACCTGAGGACATTCAAACATAAATAGACAATGATGACAAGTTAGGGAGGGCATTATAGGTGCCCTTGGAGCATCCTGGAGCATTTCTTGTGACAGGTGAGATAAAAACTGTTGATTGGTTTCTCCCTAAAACACTCTTCCTTCTTGGCTTTTGTGATATCTTTCCCTTCAAGTGCTTTTCTTATATCTGACAGCTCCATCTTTGTTTCCTATACAGCATTTTTCCTTATCTGCTTGCCCCTTAAAACTTGGTGATTCCTAGGGCTCTGTTTTCCACCTCTTTCTCTATACCCTAGATAATCTCACCCATGGCTTTACCCATAAACTGATGAATCCCAGATTGCTATCTCTACCTCAGTCTTCTTTCATGATTCCATACTCATATATCCAACTGCCTATGGATCTTGTTTCCAGAATTTTCACAGGCACCACATGCAGTATGTTCAAGTTGTACTCATTGTCTTTTCTTTCTCCTCCACCTCATCTCCTGTATATCCTTTCAGTAAATGGCACTACCAGTCACCCAAGCACAAAATCTAATACTCCTCTCCCTTGAAATATATAGTATAGATATAATAATGCCCATGCCATAACATTTACCTTTAGGTTATGACCTACTTAACGGCAAGGATCATATCTTTTCATCATGCCTGGTACAACACCTAAGTACTTAATAAGTATTCACTTATTACTTATTTAAAAATTTTTTTGGTAGAAATGTATTAGTAATTCTCAGATATACTGTATTCGTTTGTTGGGGCTGCCATAACAAAGTACCACAGACTGGGTGGCTTAAGCAGCAGAAGTATATTGTCTTATAATTCTAGATGCTAGAAGTCCGAGATCAAGGTGTCAGCAGGGTTAATTCCTTCTAAGGGCTATAAAAGGTAGGTATTCCTCTAACAAATTGTCAAAAATGGATTGGGAGTGGGGAGGTAGTGTTGCAGGAGGGTATACTAGGGAGGATGAATATTTTGCTGTAACTCAAGTGAGAAATAATGAAACCTAGATTAAGAGTTGTAGAGAAGGGGACAGATTTTATAGATAGGAAGGTACAATAGGTTGGACTTGGTGACATGTGGTAGGCGGACAAAGGGTTTTGCAGGGGATTCTGTCACTGGATGGAGAATTAGAATATAGAGGCTTGAAAGGTCTTGTGTCTGAGCAGAGGTCATCTCCCTGTGTGATTGGTATGGGTGAGCTGGTAGTGTAGGACTCTCATGCCACTGCCACCAACAGGCTTTCCCTTGGCATTCCTTGCTTTGCAGGCTAAGTCTAGCTCTCTCTCTTGACTCACCTAGTTGAGTACTTCCCTTTCTCCCCACCATGCTTCCCTGTTACTTCTCAGAGATCATTAAGAGATTTGTTCCAAGTCTTCTCTTCCCCTTTGAACGTTAGCTACCTTTTCATAATTCAGTGCTTCATACCAGATATTTTTGAATATATGGAGAATCCTATAGGAAAACCCCTCCTCTTTGAGGTCCCTTCATTGATTTCCAAGACACTTGGGATTCATGTGTTAGCTAAAAACATATTTTGAAAAACTTATGGAAGCAGGGTCCTATACCAAGAGAATTCTCCAGGTTTGGATTTACCCTAAGGTATATATCAGAACAGGCCAAAGAACTGAAGGAGATACTTGATCAATATGAAGCCAGTTAGAATATAGTCACCTTATAGTACAAAGGGTTCATTTCCCCATGAAATTTCAAATTTTAGATTCCTATTATAGAACCCTCTGATATGGCCCCTTGGCTTCCTTGGGGTATAGAGAATGAGGCAGGGCCAGTGTACTTTATGGATTGGACTGGGACATATATAAGTAGATACTAGTTCAGGACCAGCCTTAGTTCTAAATCTGGGAGCTGTGACTTTTGAGCAGGTTTATGTGAGAGGGCAGTAGACATGTAGACTACTTTATGAGTTTTTAATGATTTGGTCCTGGAATGGAAATGGGGCCACAGCCTTTGGAGGTACAGGCTAAAAACCTAACTGTTTAGCCTGGTAGTCCCGAGGAGTTTATCCCTCTTTAAGTTTTTGCTAATCAGGGATGGTGCTTGACTTGATTGTAGGACTGAAATTTGTCAGCAGTTTGTGGCTCCTTAGGCCTGCCTTGCAGCTTGTCAGGCCTGATTTAGTCTGTGTAGCAGCTATGTCCCAGTACATCAGTAAAGTCAGCACATCTCTGCCAGGCTCATCACTTCCCTAGAGTGGCATGTTCCTGAGGGACGAAGGAGAATCACCTCCCATTGCCCTCATTCTCTGCTGCATGCAGTTTCTGAGTAGTTTATGGAGGGCATAATTCTAGGGGGAAAAAAGAATTTTCTCAGCCACCAGAACAAACTATATTCCTCATGAAACAGATCCTACTTATGTGACTCGTGTCAGCCTCTCATGTTGCTTCTGGCTTTACTTAGTGGTAGAGAAGAAAAAGAGTCACAGACTTATTCTGATGTAAGTCAGACTTTGGCTCCACCTATCCTTTACGTCCTTGTATGTGATTGTCAACATTGAGAGATGAGGTAGGCACCTGCTGGTCCTGACTCCGCCATTTTCTGGCAATGACACCTGAAAAGGCAGGCCAGGTTTGGAGCAGGCCCATTCTTTGCTTTTGGACCAGTCATATCTGGCCTGAGGGAGACTTAGATGGTTTGTATAAAAGGGGAGAATTGTGGTTGGTGAGCCCCTCCTCCAGTATCCCTGTAACTGCACTCAGATACTTCAACCGAGGATGAATTTTGTGTGCCAGGTGGTCTTCTGACTAACCCACCCATTCAGTTCCCCTTTAGAGCTCCTGCAGCTCTGAACCTTCCCACAACTCTGCGTGAGTGTCAGTGTCTTATGTTGAATTTCCATCTTGACTCATCTATCTCTAGGCGAAGATCCCTGCAAAGATTTAAATTGGGAACCAGACCTTGAGAATGTCTGTTCAGAGCATTTCACAGCTTCTGGATAAATGCCTTTTCCTTCTTAACCCAATCTGTTTTTCCAATTCTGCCCAGCTAGCTCTTGAAAAGCCCTGCTTTGAGGAAGCTTCCCAACTGAGGTGGGTGCTTGTGCTATTTCCTACCTCTAAAAAGCACCAACCATCCTTTTAGCCTGCCCAGGATTCCCAAGAGCCGAATGCACTCTGACAAGGAGGCTGCATTGTTATTCATACGGCTCAGGAAACAGAAATTATGTGTCTATCCCAAAAGGCTAGTCCACAGAAGAGGTCTAACTGTCCTTTGGTCATATGATGTCTGGCAGTCCATGGGCCCTGTTGAATGGTAGAAGGAGCCTGCTTTATTAATTTTAATTTTAATTTTTATTTATTTATTTATTTTTTTACCAGAGCTTGTACTGACAGCTATTTATCACTTTCCTACTTATTCTCTGTGCTTTTGCTGAAACATGGGAAGGTGTAAAGATACAAAGGTAATTTATGGTCAAAGCTATATGAACTCTTGTGAAGTTTGAAGACCATAACTAGAGATTGCAGATTTGTTGTGCCTCACGTTGTAAACGCGTCTTCTCCTGTCTGAGCCTTTATTTTTCTGGAAAATCCAAGTTGATTAGAAGATGGGCTGAATGTGTTTGAGTAGGCAAATGGATAAGACAGGGTCACATTAACCTCAGGTATAACATCTAAAGCCTCAGCCAGGTCCTGGAGCCACTGGTGGATGAGGCAGGAAGAAGTAGGTTTTTTAGTCAGTGTCCTAGCTCTGAAGATCATTCTACTTCTCAGACTAGGAAGCCCAGACCCAAACCTGATAATGACAGCCACTTCTCTGGGCTCTTTATGAGTGGGAGGGAATTCTGATTTAATCAGTCTTCCCTGTATTTCTTGTTTTAAACCCTTTACCTCTTTCTTCTGGCTGAAATATGGGAAGCTCCTTAGTAAATTGGCTGTGACTTCCACTGAAATTTGACACTTTTCAAGTGATTTTTTTTTCTGTATTTAGATGTGGTTATAGTTGCGCTGTCAGTCTTTATCTCTTCTGTCATCCAGCCAGCTCCCGACTGGGTTAGGAGATATTTGCTCTGCTGTTAGTGTTGGCTGCATAATGAGGTGGATGGTTAAGAAATGGGTTGTTTAACGTCTCTTGGAATCTAAATTTTCTTCCTAGGTTGAGGGGGAAGCAATGTTATTGGAAAAAAGGCAGTAGGGAGGCAAATGTTGGCTCTGGAATCAACACTTTCTCCTCAGGATCTTGGATAAGCCAAGGAAATCATTCTTCATTTAAAAGCTTATTTTATCTACCATATAGGGCTGCCTGTTCCGCGGTGACAGTTTCTAGGGTGGTCCCCATAGACTGACTTCCTGATTCCTGGCTAACAAGGGCATGTTTTATTGTGGATTGTCATGAACAATGCTGCAGGGCAGCAGAAGTAGCAGGGTTTGAGAGCCTGGCTTGGACATGCTGGGTGAATGAAACTTGTCCACCTTCCTTGGGCCTTCTCACATTTAATCAGGTTCTAAGGAGGTGGAATCGCAGTGGCTTCACTGGATTGTTACTGGTTAATTGGAGCCCTATACTGAGAAGAATTCTGACGTTCTTTGGACTCAAACAGTGTTTTTCCTGTCCTGTGGGTGCAGAGTGGAAAGGGGTATTGTATATTTGATGTATTTGGCATTTTATGCTCCATGGCTTCAAGGGTTCCTGGCTTATGTTTGGCATTATGTTGCAATGCACAACTTGAGTGCTCTTTGAAGATAAGGACATTCAATTTTCTGATGAGTCCTAAGTAGAATTGTTGAGGTATTAGGAATTAGGACCATGTGAGAGCCACCATGGAGATGGGGCTGCCATTGGCAAAGAGGGACTGCAAAATTTGGGATCATGAAACCAGGGCCTTGCATCTTTTTTTTTCTTTATAATTTTTTTT
Source organism: Halichoerus grypus (assembly GCF_964656455.1). Taxonomy (NCBI): domain Eukaryota; kingdom Metazoa; phylum Chordata; class Mammalia; order Carnivora; family Phocidae; genus Halichoerus; species Halichoerus grypus. Next base: position 58,567,396 of record NC_135725.1, read on the forward strand.
TTTATTATGTTAGTCACCATACAGTACATCATTAGTTTTTGATGTAGTGTTCCATGATTCATTGTTTGTGGATAACACCCAGTGCTCCATGCAATACGTGCCCTCCTTAATACCCATCACCAGGCTCAGTAGCTCTTGGTCAATGTGATTTCACTTTAGTCTATTTAGTTCCTAATTCTGGATCCCAAAACAGTCTGTGGTCCAGACTTCTGCAGTAGAGGGGCTACCTCAGCCCACCCAGCTTCCCCTACTTCTCCCTAATCATAGCCTTGGCATAGCCTAAGGGAGTTCTTGTTTTCCAATTGGTTCTTTCGCTGTGGCTGTTCAGGAAGAACTGGACTAGGTATCTACTCTGAGAGCATAGTGCTATTTGATGTTAACTGAACTTGGGTACTTCACCTGTTTTCCAGCTTTGCCAAATGGAGAAAACAGATTATATATAGCAAAAAACAAAAACAAAAACAAACCCCCCCCCCCCAAAACAACCAACTAAACAAAAAAACCTATTTTGTTTCAGTAGAAGGCAAGACTCCTTTTGTATTGCTCTGGCAATTTCTTTCTGTGTTCTATCTTCTCTCTGAGACTGGGAGCTCCTCAAAGTATAGGTCTTTGGTCTTACGTCCCTTTATATCCTATAGCCCAGACATGACAGAGGTAGATAGGCAGGGGAGAAGAAAGGAGAGGGGAGAATGAGAGGAAGAAATGGGGGAAGGGAGAGAGTAAGATCTATATTTAGCGAGAGGGAGAGACACTCACCAAGGGTGTGTGAGTGAGCTTGCTGGCGAGGTTTGTGTGTGCGTGAGTGTTCTGGGAAAGGGGGTGTGTGCGCCAGGAACGTGTGAGGAGGGCTGGTGCCCTATGGGAGGTTGCAGGCAGGAAGCAGCTGGAGAGGAGGAGGAGCAGCAGCAGGAGCAGTAGCTGCCCTGCTTTCTGTCTCAGTCTTAAAGCCTGGAATCAATTGGGTTAGAATTCCACATCCAGTTGAAGTTTGGCTGCTATTGCCTTCAGCAGGCCGGTCATCAGAGTCCCCCTCAGCAGAGGTGTGGACCAGATTGGATTCCTAGATTTGTAGCCAGCGAGACTCCTGCCCAGCCTTTCACTGAGGGGATTTCTCTGCTGGGCATTGTTCATATCATCAACTTTGCACCGTGGAGGCAGCCAGCTGGTGCAACTGAGAATAATAGCTCCTTGGCTCTGTTTGTCCGTTGGGCAAGCAGCCATGCTGTGTGGCTTAGAAAGTTCATCCTGTGGCTTCTCTGTCAAACCAGGAGTGCTCCTGAACGGATTTCCTCTTAAAGACAGCACTTGCATTCTAATGGTTTTAATTTTTTAAAGAATTTGTGGTTTTAATGTTTTTTTTTTTTCTTTTCATTTCCTTAACTCTTATTTTGGTTGCAGCAGCAAGGTAAGTGGTATTGGGTGTATGACTGACTCTGAACGACAAGCAGGGACAAAAGCAAAGCATTTGTGGGTGGAATTCAGAGTAGCTACATTAATTACATAACTGCTTGAGCCAGTTTGCTGGTGGGGGTCATTAGAATGAGTGAAAAATAGCATACTCAGCACTGAGGGTAGAATCTTCACATGCATGTGTTGATATGCTGATAATCTGACCATCGGTTCTTCCTTGGTACTCTCCTGTATGTATATAAATAACTTAGCCACCCCTCTGAATGTGTGCATACTTTTATACAAATAACCTGTTTCTCCCTCTTGATATGTCCATATGTTTATAAACTGACCATTCCTTTCCTGTGTGTACGTACATAATAGAAACTCATTCAACTCATTCATTCATTTTACATGAATATACACAAGCCATATCTCCCTCCATGTGCATACATTTATAGATATAATCTCTTTATCGCATGCATATGTGTATATACTCAGGTAACTTTCCTCTTCTGGTATATGCCTGTGTATATTAACAAACCCTTCTATTTTTCTAGTGTGTGAGTGTGTGTGTGTACTGTCCTTCTGTCTGATGTATTGATTCTTCCCTCTCGTGTGTATATGCCATATAGACAGAAAAGTCATCTTGAGTTTTCTCAGTCTTGAGTGTGTATACATATGCATAATAATCTGTCCATTTGCACCATGCATGTATGATAAAAACAGCACTAACTTTATAGATCGAAGACCCCCTTTTAAATCCTAGTTCTACTCAGTGACCTTGGTCAAGTCATTTAACCTCTCTGAGCTTATTTTTCTCATTTATGAAATAAGAATAATCTTCCTTCCTGCCTCATAGGGTTATGATGATAAAATATGTCATGATAAAATAGGAGTCATGTAAACTGTAAAACTATAAACAAATATAATTTTACTATTGTTACATGTCCCTCTAGTGTGAGTTGTGTAGGATAGTCTTTGACTCAGCTGCATTGAGATTGTGCTCTTGTCTGAGAGGTCTCTAAGTCTTCTCTGCAAAGGGGTAGCTTCTATTGAAGTAATTAGGTTTAACCTGTAGTTTTGTCCAGAGTATTGGAAAGAAGCTACCTATTGCTAGAGAGTATTTAGAAAGAGTTAGATTGAGAGAGAGAAAAGGTCTCATCCTCTGTAGTTTTGGGCCTTAATACTTTGTTCTTTGTAGCCTTGAGGATTGAACCTGTCACAAAATGGAAATATGCTACCTCCAGCTAGGATCAAAGTGAGCAGGTGAAAAATGAGTAAAAGAACAGAGCATTCTGCTGCCCCTGAGATGGCAGCCTGCAATGAGCATTTGTGCCAGGTTTTGAAGGCTCTCTAGAGTGTCTCCTGTCTCAGCCTTCTAGACCTGTGTGTCCAATATGGTAGCCACTGGCCATGTGTGGTAGTTGAGTACTTGGCAGGCAGGCTAGTCTCAATTGAGATTTACTGCAAATGTAAGATATATACCAGAATTCAAGGATTCAGTATGAAAAAAATGCAAATACATGATGAATAATTTTTATATTGATTGCATGTTGAAATGATAATATTTTGGATAATGAATTATATAAAATATATTAAAATAAATTTCTTTTTTTTTTTTTACTTTTTACGTGGCTACTAGAAATATTTAAATTATATATGTGGCTCACATTATGTTTCTAATGGACAGTGCTGCTCTAGACCTGTCATCCAGCAGAAGGATTGGGGTAGCTATTCCAGCTGGAAGGGCAAATGGAAGCCCCCTGATAGCAGCTCTTTGGATGACAGGAACCATGGCACAGCCGCTGCCACTATCTTCTTTATTTGTCCTGTGTGAGTCCCCAGGAAAATTTAAATGTATTTGGGGAGAAGTTTCCAACTTAGTTTTTACAATAAAAACAGGTTGTAAGCCATCAATCTAGAAGTAAACCTAGAATGCGAAGGCGCATATTGTTATGGAAACAAAAGTGAATTAGAAATTAGGAGACTTGGATTCTAATGCAGCTCTGCCATCACTCATTTATTCTTTCCATGGCACTGAGTTCTCACTGTGTGCCAGGTCATATGTTTGGCATAGTAGTGCCCTGTGCTAGGCATTGGGAATTAAAAAACAAAGCACAGCTTCCGGTGTCATGAATTCATATCCACTGTGGGTCCTCAAGCAAGAACCTCCCATTTAGGGGTCTGCCAAAGTAAAACAGATTAACAACAACAAGGGTGTCATTTTTAGGTCAAGGGTTTAAACTTGGGTAATAGGACTTCTGAGAATCTAGAGTAGCTGCCCTGCCTATAAAGACTTACACATTTAAAATTTAGAAAAACACTGTGATACCTAAATAAAACTCCACAAGCTAGATCACGATGTAGTATGAGATTCAAGATCTAGTATTCTGTAAAGGACTCCTTTAACTCTAAACTTTCCTGATTTGGTGTTCTGATTCCTTTTATTCAATGGCAAGATTTTATTTGTTTGTTTGTTTTGAGCACCATATGTACCAGGCACTGTTCTAGGTGTGGGGGATATAGTAATGAGCAAAACAAAGTCCCTGCTTACATTCCAGAATAGGGAGGTGGTTAGAGAGATAGATCCTATATTTGTTTGCTTGTTTATTATCTATCAGGCAGGTGGTAGTAAGTTCTCTGAAGAAACTATAGCAGAGTAAGGAGGTAGAGAATGTGGGGTTTTTTTGTTGGGAGGGGCTAGTATTCAGGGGCTAGCTAGATTCCTGCTCACATGCCTTCTTCAAGTCTACTCACGAGAACCATGAAGTAGTGAGGAAAAAAGATTATGATGAGTGCTTAAGAAAAAAAATACTGTGACATTTGTTAAAGACAGTAAGACAGACTTTATTCAAGGTGATTATTACCTTGGGGTATTGTAATGGGGAGAGAGATTGAGCCCAACTCTGAATATAAGAAAAAGTGAGAATTTATAGCCAAGGAGCAGGTTGAGGGTCAGTGGATGGAAAATTACTAAGAGGAAACATCAAGGGTAGGGTGAAGTCTGGCTAAACTGACTTGACAGGAGTTTTGCTGGAGGTAGGCCAAGGTGGTGGATAAGGAATTTGGTCAGATATCAAATGTGAAGAGTTTTCATAAACTGACTCAGCAGAATTCTTGGTAAAAGTGGACTAAACAGAGCTCAAGGTCAGGGGCCTAGTCAGAAAGAGGACTTAGAGCAACCAGACTCAGTTTTGGTCAAAAGAGAGAGTCTTTGTCATGAGTATCTGACTCTGGGTGCATATGTATTGTTTTATGGTTGGTTATATTCCTTGGTATAGTAAACCTTGGTACTGCTGAAAGGGAGCCCTGAACAGGCTAAGAATACCAAGCTCTCCTGGCTGGCATTCTTTCTTCATTTTGAAGTCTTGATATGCTAACCCTCTGAAGGCTGCATCCTCCCTGATGCTACTGTATGTTACCAGAAGTTCTGTCTCTCCTTTTGGATGTAATGCTTGAGGTTTTCTTTCCTTTACCATGTTTAGTTCCTGGCCTATAAATGGGGTTCCTCCTAATGTTGACGAGGAGGGATGGCAAGTCCTAGGAACTGTAGTATCTAGTTTAATCTAGGGCATTTTTAATTCCTGTTGGCTAATCTCACTCTTTATACCATGTGACTCTGTCCACTTTCTCTGACAATCTTTGTAAACATTGATTCTTGCCCAAAGATTACCATCCTAAAAGTACTCCTATCTGTTGTAGCCCTAGAAATCCATTCCTCCCACCTTATTAGCCATACAGCATAATTGGTAAATGGCCCAGGAATGATCTGACCTCTGTAGAAGGGTTGTGGGGAGGTGTGCTCAGAGTTCCTGGCTTTCTGCCTTCTGGGTTTGTTTCACACAAAGTGAGAGGCTGATTAATATATGCACAGAGAGCCCTGCCCTATTCCCAGAAGTCCCCAGTTGTTTCTTCCCAGCCAAGATTTGGGTCAGAAGCAATTTTACAAGGAGTACTCCCATTCGTAATCACATTTATTTGATGTCAGAGAAAGACAAAAAGAATCAGCCATTTCAGAAAACGGAGGGGTTTTTTCCTCTTGACTTTTTTTGGTAGTCTGGTGCTGATATGATTTAAGGGTTTACTCCCTGCCATTGTTCTCAGCTTTCCATCCTTCATGTTTTCTCCTTTGGATTGATACATTTTGTCTTGATATGTTGTCTTTTCAAACAGAGATATCCCTTGAATGGGGCTGCCTTATTTTTCCCAGCTTTAGGCATTCCTTAGGAAAAGATAGCAGAAAGGTGTGGTCATTTTTGAGAGTGTATGTATGAAATTTGGAGAGTTGACTAGAGGCTAATAGAGCAGGGCAGAATTAGAGCACTAGGTACCTTGAAGGAATCCAGAGGGTCAGCTTTGAGCTGGATGGACCCCAGTGCCTTGTTATCCCATTCCAGCTCAAATATTACTTCTCTATGGCTTTCCCTGTCCTGGTTTTGCTGGGCCTCTCACTGTCTTCTCATTCCCATCACTGGAATTAAATGCTTATTATTTATGATTTATTACAACTTTATTATAACATGTTTCACTTAATTTTGTGATTGTCTATATGCCTATTTCCCTCTCCAAACCTTAATATATTAGAGAGCAGGAACAGTATCTTATATCCCTGGCACATAGCTTAGTGCCAGACAAATCAGTTGAATTGATTTAGAGACCAAACTGTCCTCACTCTTTAGCCCTTGTTATTTCATTCCTGTGGACAGTAGTAGCAAAGAGAGTATAGGGAAGGAGGTGGACTTGACTTGGGCTTCCTGGCTTCCAGTATCCTATTGGGTTCTAAGCCAAGTGACTGGTTGATTCTTTGGGCATTACATTGAACTCTGTCCCCTGCTTCAAAACCTAAATATCTGGATGACTGAATGGGTTTGGTGCCTTTAGGGAACCCATATCCCCAGGAGGTGATTCTTAAGTTCATCTAGGGGCTGTGGTTACTAACTCATAAGAATTTTTTTTGTTTTAAATCTTATTTTATTATGTTATGTTAGTCACCATACAGTACATCATTAGTTTTTGATGTAGTGTTTTGTGGGGAGTTTGTTTGTTTGTTTGATATGGAAGCAAGCTCTTCCTTTGAGGCTGGGAGAAGTTGCTATGGCAGCTCTAGTTGGAAATTTCCTATTTGTTAGTAACATAGGAAACCAGGCAGCTTTGCCTTCAGTCCTTCAGGAGGAAAGGACTCTGAACACAGTAGCCATGCCATTTGCCCCGTGTATGGCTACCAGACAGTGTTGAAGGCACTGTTCTCTCAGAGGAGACACTTGGCAAGACTGTCCAGGAAGTTAAGCCAAGCCTATCTTGAGTATTGATCTGAAAAGCAGAGATAGGCCTGAAGTTAACCTGGCCTGCACTGAATCAGCTTCATTTTTGCTCCCGAAAAGCTGCCTTCTCTGGACCAAAGTGAGGGTGGTCTGGGCCTCACCAACATTAGAAAGGAAAAGTTTGCCCCCTATAGCTATTTGCCCCTTCCTCATGCTTTCAGACTGCCTGAAGGAGCATGGCAAGCCTTTTGTCACCTGAATAAAATGTTGGGAACTGAATGTTTTGCTCCTCTCTTTTTTTAATCTTAAGAAAAAACTTCTAGAAGAAAACAGGATTAACAAAGAATGACACGCTCCAGTGGTCTGGTTCTAGGCAGTGCTGCAGACCATTAAAAGAGACCGGGAAAGATAGGGGTTTTGGGGTTGTATAGAAGTCATGGTTTACTCAAATCATACCCTTTTATAGGTGGTTGCATGCTTGGCAACATTCCTGTGACTATCTTTCCCACTTTATAGATGAGGAAACTAAGGAACAGAGAAGTCAAGTGTTTAATCCAAGGTCACTGATGAAACAAAACACCAACTTAAGTCTTTTCATTCTTAGTCTAGTAGCACTTGCTCATGGCTTCATGTGGTCATATGCACACCTTCCATCTTGGTTTAGTAAGCAGTCTTTCTCTTTGAGACAAACTTGAAAGGCTGATTACCCAGACCAGGGACCTTGTTCAAACCTAATACCAGGTGCCAAGACCAAATCAGGTGAACCTAGACCTTGCACAGTTGGGGCAGGAAAGGGGGGGGGCGGGAGAAGAGAGGGGTGGTTTTGGAAGTACAGGTGCACTTGCGGAAGGAGAGAAGGAATAATTTGACCAGTCAGTCCTAGAATTGGGGGCTTTGTTGTCTAGGCAGCTAGGCACTAGCCCAAGACCCAGCAGTTCTGATTGTGCACATAGAGTATGTCTTCTCGCTCTCTCTCCCTCTCTGACACAGATTATACTGAGTTGGCAGGATTAGGAGTATGGCTGATCCTGGCCCCTTGAGACATAGGAGTAAAGCAAAAATGCTTAAAAAGCAGTAATTGGACCTTGGCAGTGCCTCACAGAATGGATAGCATTTTTAGGTGAGGAGTTCTTAAATGAAGTAGAGTTTTTAGATGAACTACAGAGAAGGAGGGAAGACGTGAAATGGGAATTAATCTCGTTTCTTGGTCTCTAGTCTCTTGGTTCTTGGCCTTGTTATTTCCAGTAAAACGGGTCAGCTTAATCTTTGTCCCAAGTCTTCTGACTCATGCTTCTGATTCTTTCTAGTCAGGGAAAATAGAGTGCTTTTAATTTTTAAGCCCATAAACTATAGATGGTAGCCCTTCCTGAAAATGAGTTGCTGTGGGAGCTGTCAGCCTATGCTCTTCACAGGCCGTTTTCCCCTTTTAGGGTTAACTTGAGTTACTGGGAAAAGAAAAGGAGGCAGGAGTTTAGATTTAGAAATCTAGATCAAATCTAGAAAATGGGGAAATCATCTCTGATTGAAGAACATAAAGGATTGCATGTTTCCCACCAACCAATTTTACCCCTCCCAGGGTAACCCAGCAAAGCCAGAAAGTATTAGCAGTCCCAGGCATTCCGGGGCTCTTAGCTTTTCCCTTTGTACTTTCTATTCTGCTCCTTCCCTACACTCTGCATGTTCCCAGTAAAAAGGGAATGGATACCCACTCCTTATAAGGTAATAGTCATCTTTACCTCTGTAGTAGTCACTGGTAGTTTAGGGTATAGGGGCAGGACTAGTGGCAGGCTAGCTTCACCTTTTTGGAGAATAGCAAAGTACCCTGGAGCCCTCTGTGATATAACCAGTTCCCCACCTGTCCCATGCATTGTTCTCTCCAAGCCGTCAGAGGGCTAGAGCAATCCTCTGTTACTCCAGGAGTGCTGAAAAATCACTTACCTGGTGCTCTGAAGGGAGGTATTAGACCAGATGCACCGTGGAGGAGGAAAGCCAAACCTGTGTGTTGATTAGGCTGCACCAAGCGCTTGGGGACTATTAAATGGAGTTCAGGACTCCAGGCTGTTCCTGAGCTTCCTTCATCCCCAGCTGTGAGCCCACCATATGTGTGTCTTTGGCCACATGCCCCACTAGATCCAAATGTGCTTAATGTACCTGAGTCTGGACAGTGATTTTTGCTTATGCCATGCCACCTTATTCTAGAATTTTTAGAAAACATTTTTTTTTCCTCCAAGTTTTAAATAGTTGCCATGGTCTTTTCTCCAAGTGAAGGGTTGCTGTCACTATAAGCACAGGCAGGAACACAGTTGGAGTTGCTGAGTTTTCAGCAGAACATCTGACTGGGAAAACAAACATTCCATGCCTTGTTGCTGTCTTTCACTGTGTATGTAATTTGAGCTTTGGTAGTTAGGCATCTATTTGTTCATTCCTGAATCAGACCCTAGTGTTGAATTTTGTAAAGGTTCAGTCACTCATTGACCTTACCCACCTACTTCCCAGGAGTTTGTCTTAATCTTGATGCCTTTGGGTACTTGCCCAGAACACAAGGACTTGATACATCAATACCCTGATGGGAAGCCAAGGAAAGAGAAGTGACTGCCTACAGCTTTGAAGGCCAGCAGTGGGAGACAGGTCAGGGTTGACTTCTGCAGTCTTAGAAGGTAACATTATTATTCCTGCTTGACAGTTTGATTCGGATTTAAAACTATCCTGCTGCTTTCTGACCTGAGTGCACTATTTCCCTTTTTCACTAGCTGCAGGATAAGAGTCAAGCCAGGATCCAGGGGCATGTACCAGGTTTGGAGACTACACATGGGATCATTCCAGGCAGTACTGTGGGCTAATCCCAAGGCATCACCCAGCCATAATTGCTAGAAAAAGACTGAAAAGAGCAGGGCAGTATATTGTCTTCTAAGACAGTCTCTGTTAAGCACCCTGACCAGAAATAAGAGGAAGAAGCAAGAAAATACCTCAGACCCTGAGGGAGAAAATGAAACGATTGTTGCAAGAGTCAGAGGAAGAAATCATGGTCACCTTGGGACCCTCCTCCAGGCTTTCCCCAGATAAGCCTAAGTCAGAGACTGTGTGTGGCATCAAGAGCAAGTCCTCAGGCCCTATTGAATCCTTACCAGAGGATAGCTCCCTGCTCCCTCACTGTGGGTCAACAGCCTCAGCCATTGGTGGGGATAGAGATGGGGGCCTGGCCGAGCATTGCAGCTTTGAGCAGCAGGCTGGCAGCCAGTTTCCTCTGGGCTCTACTGTCTGTGCTTCGGGATCTGGCTCTCAGGACCTCTCCTCTGTCAGCATTAGCACAAGCTGTCAAGAGCCCTCAGAAAGGAATCAAGCCAAGTCCCTTTTGTCTAGAGGCTATCACCAAGGCTGCAGCTGTGAACAGCGAGAGCCTTTGGGGGATGTAGTAGACTATATAATCAGAGAGCTACAAGGCATCAGCCGTCTCCAAACTGAAATTGCTGAGCTGCAGCAACACTTGAGCCAAGTCCGGGGTTCAGTGGATGAAGTGTCTAGTTGTGTAGACTCAGTTCTGAGTGAAATAGAAGGCTTGCAGGTGGGCAGCAGCTCACTGGCCAAGGTGTGTGTGGGGGAAATGGCCCAGGAACCCCATGTGGACAGCCCCGGTGAGGATGCCATTCTGTATCTGTATGGACTTCCTGAGCAAGATGGGGAAAATACCGTGGAGCTGGTACACAGCTTCCTGGCCATGCACCTCTGTGTTAACGGCATGCAGTGCAACAGGTACATCAAAGAAGCTTACAGGGCAGGCAAAGCCCCAGCCCCCAGGCCTACTGTTGTGAAACTTGCCCATATAGAGCATAGGGACTTCATCTTGCAGAAATCCATCCTTTTGCAGAGTGTAGGGGTCCGGATTGCCACCAAAGAAGAACCAAGCTGGCCACAGTGCTATAAGAATCCCCAGAAGGAGTCTCTATCGTTTTTGCAACTTCAGGATCATAATGCAAATTCTTTAAACCAGCATGAACCACTTTTTCAGATGGAAACAGGGGACCCAGGAGCGTGTCAAATGAGGGCTCAGAATCAACACAAAGAACCTCAAACTCCTAAGCAGCAAGGCCTTTGCTTTCCACCCAAGAATAATTTCACAAAGCCAAGCGATATATCTAAGCCAGGAGATGAAGTAAAAGGAACATCAGGAGCCTCCCAAGTTATCAGTGGCAGTTGTGGTGAGCTGACAGGGAGAGAAGCTTCTCTGTCCACCTTTCATCAATTTGAGGAACCTTCCCCAGTGTTAATCCCAGAAGAGGAGGGCTCTGGGAAATCCCAGGTTTTCAAACAGTCCAGCCAAGGATTTGAAACAAAAAGAGCAAATAACTGCGGCAATAAAAATGAGGCGGGCAGCTGCCTGTCACTGTCTGGGTTACTGAAGACAGAAGACAACCTCCTGGCCTGTGAAGCTGGGCTTGGTATTCTGAGCTCAAAGCAGCTAGAGGACCTTTTGACAGACAAGTCCAAAAGGTTTGCAACTCTGAGCCATGACCACATGATGGAAGAAATTATCGTAGGGCCTGAGACCTTCAGTGACATGGTTCATATTGACTTGAATGAAGAGGAGGAACATGCTTCTCGGGTCCTTAAAGATGTCTTTGAAAAGTCATCTTGTGGTCTGGTTGGCTTGCAGGAGGATGAAGATGTAGAAATTAAGTTTTACAAAAGCAGACTGGGCCGAGCAATTCACCACTTCCGTTCAGCTCTGCAGGGCGTGTTTCAGAAGCTGGAGAATAGTGGGTCCATCAGTCCTGAGGACCTGGAAAGCAATGAAAGTGGTTCTCAGTCAGAGAACAGTGATAGACTTCTTGGGACAGTGAGTTCAGAGGGTGCCCAAGATTTCTCTGTGGAGAGCCCTGGGAGTCAGGAGAGTGAGAGCTTGCTCAGTGTGGTCTCTGGTGGAGTGGGCATCCCTACACAGAGAGACCAAACCTTTCAGGATCCCAGCAACTTCTCTCTTGCTTCTAACTCTTCGCCTATTGCATATTCATTGCCAGGTTTTGCTCTGGCTCCGTTTCTGGGAGGTGAAACATGTTCCAGGCCCGAATCTCCCAAGCAGGGCAGACTAAGCCTAGAGCAAGTGTGTGCAGAGACTATCTACCTCAACAAGTGCATCAACAATTTTAAAAATGTTCTGAGAGAGAAAAGACTGAGGCAGAAAAAACTTTTGCATGAGCTAGTACAGAAGGCAAACCATGTCTCAGTAGAAGACATACACTCAGGTATTCTAAATCTATATTTAATGGGGTCACAGCTCGCTGGGTATGGCCTCCATCAGGCTAGCGTGAGACCCAGCTTGGTGGTGAGTTTCACAAGGTGATGGGGGAGGTCCACAGCTTAAATCAGTCTAAATTACTTGAATACAGATTTTAAGCTAATCCTGTGGGAACTGGAGTGCAAGAGGGTTCTAAAGCAACAGGAAAGGAGTTCCTGCCTCTAGGAAGCTTCCAGTCTATTGGGGGGTTGAGGGCGGCTTTAGAAACTACCTTTCCAGGGCACCTGGGTGGCTCAGTTGTTAAGCGTCTGCCTTCGGCTCAGGTCATGATCTCAGGGTCCTGGGATTGAGCCCCGCATCGGGCTCCCTGCTCAGCGGGAAGCCTGCTTCTCCCTCTCCCACTCCCCCTGCTTGTGTTCCCTCTCTTGCTGTGTCTCTCTCTGTTAAATAAATAAAATCTTAAAAAAAAAAAAAAAAGAAAGAAACTACCTTTCCAAAGAGGGAGGAACATGTGGGTAGAAGTAATTTACAGCTGCAGGACTTTTAGGATATGCCACTGTAAAGTAGGTGTGGTGTAGGAGGCAGGAATGGGCATATTGCTCACAGGCACTGGAGGGGCTAATGCAAACACTGCATTTTAAAATTACTCTTCATGGGTTTCATGCTGAGATAAGATTGCCATTTCCCCAGCAGCTGATGGGCCATTGTGGGAATTTCTCTTATCCTGACCTTTCTTCTTCCCAGTACTGGACTTAACACAGAACCTTATTTTCAACTTGAAGCTGTCCAGTGCTTGCCCTACCCAAGAACCCGACTGCCTTTCACAGGTCATATTCCTTTTCTTCCATCTCTGGCTAAAGGCTCCTCACCTAAACTGGAGAATGGAATGGTTTTGACTCAAGAAATGAGAGTACTTTTTTTCTAGGCAGCGTGAAGATATGTAGTTTTAAAATTACTTCTCCCAATCAAAATTAAATATATCCAAAGAGCATATGCTGTATTCATCCAGTTTTAAATGTAAATGGGGTTGTCCTCCTATGCATATAACCTGATTAATGTTTCTAAGGGAGAATTAAAATTATGAAACATATTGTGTTGACAGAGGTGTGAGGGAACAGGCACTCCTGCATTGCTGGTGGGATGGGAGTGTAAATTGGTATAACCTCTAAGGAAGACAACTGGCAAAATGTATCAGAATTCTGTATACCCTTTGAACCCTAAAATCACTTCCAGGAATATATCCTGTAGGTTTATTTTCACATGTGGAAAGAAACATTTTCACGTATGTTCTATTTTTGAAGCATTGTTTTTAGTAGCAGAGAGTGAAAACAACCTAAATGTTAAAGACTGGTTAGGGGCGCCTGGTTGGCTCAGTTTATTGAGCTTCACTCTTCGCTTTGGCTCAGGTCATGATCTCATCGGTCATGGGATGGAGCCCTGTGTCTCTGACTCTGCCCTCAGAGGGGGAGTCTGCTTGAAGATTCTCTCCCTCTGTCCTTTTTCCCACCCAGGCGTGGACGCACACACACACTCTCTCTCAAATAAATAAATCTTAAAAAAAAAAAAAAAAAAAGGACTGGTTAAATAACCTGCTGGCAGATCCTAACAATGTTGTACAGTATTATATAGCTATAAAAAGAATGAGGTAGCTCTTTACTAAAATGGAGAGATATCCAAGGTATATTGCAATATGAAAAAGCAAGGTGTAGAACAGTATGTATAAGATGTCTACATTTGTATAAAAAAGAGCAGGAAAGAATACACAAACCCATAGTGTTTGTGTCTGTTTGTATAGAATATCTAACAAAGATACATAAGAGACTGATACCTGATTGCCCATGGGGAAAGGTATTGGGTGAAAAACTAAGGAGATGAAAAGTAGATTTTTTTCACTGTAAACCTTTTTTATACTTTTTAGAATTTGAATAATAAATATAATACCAAGTTATAAAATTAAGTTTAAAAATACAAAACTAAAATCATATCATGTTCCTTTCAAATATCCCTAGAGCTACTCCTTATAGCTTATGAGAAAAGTCTAAATTCCTTCACTTGACATTCAGGATCGCTACAGTTGGTCTCTAGTTTACATTTGCAGGCTTATCTCTAGTTGTCCCACTATGCTCCACCCAAAAGGAAACTTTGCTGTCACAAATTCGCCTTGTACTGTCTGTTCTCAGCATATTCACATATACATGCTTTCTTTTAGCCTAAGGTGCTGTGTTCATCAAATCAGCCTAGCAGAATTTACTCAATTCTTCAATATACAGCCAAAACATCACCTCTTCCAGGAAACTTTCTATAATTCCTCAGCTGTAAGAGATTTCTTTCTCCTCTTAACTTTACAGCCCTTTTTCCTTCTCCCTGGGCATTTAGAAATTATTACATTACAGCAACAACGGAAACAACAAATAAAGCAGTACTTCCTTACTAACTCCTTAAGCCTTGGTGGCAGTTGATGTTAGGATGAGTACCCAGCACACTTGGGCTTGGCTCTTCAGCTTGCAAAATTCCCCTTCTGAGCTGATAGCCTGGTGGGCAATGCAGGAACTTGTGGTACCTGAGGTAAGCAGGTGGTGGCAGCAGCAGTGATAATGAGACAAAGGTTTTCTGAAGCACCAATAAGAAAGCAAGCCAAAGTTCTGGGTCCTAGTCAAGATCAAGTCTGGTCTGTGGGCTGCAGAGGGAGTGGTTGGAGGGGTGCTGGGCGAGGCCTGACTCCAGCAGCATTCCATAGGGTAGGAAGAATAGAGCAAGGTAAGCACATAGGGATAGCTTCACCCACAACAGCAGCACCCCAAGCTGATAAACTGATTCGGTATTAGTAACAGTGGCTACTACCGTAATTAAACATTTAAGAAATCCGCTTTCTTCATTGCTCTGCTTGGGGCCTTAGGGACTAAGCTTACTAGTAGCTTACCATTAATTTGAATTCTTATTTTTCATCCTTTTTCTTCTCTTTTGGGGTGTACATAGCACTGTTTTAAGTACTGTTACATGCATTATATAAAAATTCAATTCTTTTATTTCTACCACTCTACCAAAATAGCTTTTGTCAAGAACATCGGATGACCACCGTATTGTCAAACTCCTGTTCCATTTTTAGTCCTCCTCTTAGTCAGTCAGTCAGCAACTTGACATAATTGATTACGTCCTTCTTTTTATTATAACAGCTTTATTGAGTTATAATTTATATACCACAAAGTTCACCTTTAAAATCCCTTAAAAAGTGTACAATTGAGTGTTTTTTAGTAGATTCATGGAATTATGCAACCATGAACTCCAGAACATTTCTATCACCCCAAAAAGAAACCCCTTACCTATTAGTTGTCACTATCCAATCTTTGCTTCCAGCCTCTAGCAGCCACTAATCTACTTGCTGTTTCTGTGGATTTGCCTGTTCTGGACATTGCGTATAAGTGGGTTCATATAATATGTGGTCTTTTGTGACTGGCTTCTTCCACTTAGCATGTTTTTAAGATTCAACCATGTTGTAACATGTATCAGTACTTCATTTCTTTTTGCGGTGGGATATGGATATGCCATATTTTGTTTTATCTGTTCAGTATTTGATGGGCATTTGGCTTGTTGTTGTTGTTTACTACATTTTGGCTATTACAAATAATGTTGCTATGAACATTTGTGTACAAGTTTTTGTCCAGACATATGTTTACAGTTCTCTTGGGTATATATGAGACGTGGAATTGCTGGGTCATATGGTAACTCTAAGTTTAACATTTTTGAGGAATTGCCATACTGTTCCCCAATGTGGTTGCACCATCTTACATTCTAACCAGCAAGGCATGAAAGTTCTAATTTCTCCACATTCTTGCTAACACTAAATTAATGTCTATGTTTTTTATTATACCCATCCCAGTGGGTGTGAGTGGTATCTTATTATGGTTTGATTTGCATTTCCCTAGTGGCTAATGATGTTAAGCATCTTTTCATGTGCGTATTGGCCATTTTTATATTTTCTTTGAAGAGATGTCTATTCATGTTGAGTTGTCTTTTTGTTGAGTTGTAAGAGTTCTTTATATATTCTCAACATGTGCCTCTTACCACATATTTGATTTGATTTGTAAATAATGCCCCCCAATCTTTGTGTTGTCATTTCACTTTCTTGATGGTGTTTTTTTTTTGAAGCATAAGTGTTTTATTAAAAAATTTTTTATTGTGGTAAAATATACATAATATAAAATTTATCCTTTTAACCATTTTAAGTTTGTTCACATTGTTGTGCAACCATCACCATCATCCAATATCCAGAACTTTTTCGTCTTCCACAACTGAAACTCTCTACCCATTAGACTAACTCCCCATTCTCCCCTCCCCCCAGCCACTGGCAACCACATTCTACTTTCTGCCTCTTTCAGTTGACTGCTGTAGGTACCTTATATAAGTGGAATCACACAGTATTTGTCATTTTGTGACTGGCCTGTTTTACTTGGCATAATGTTTGTAATGTTCTCAAGGTTCATCCATGTTGTAGCATGTGTCAGGATTTCCTTTTTAAGGCTGAATGGTATTCCATTGTATGTATATATACCACTTTTTAAAAAAAGAATTTTATTTATTTATTTGACAGAGAGAGACACAGCGAGAGAAGGAACACAAGCAGGGGGAGTGGGAGAGGGAGAAGCAGGCCTCCCGCAGAGCAGGGAGCCGGATGTGGGGCTCGATCCCAGGACCCTGGGATCATGACCTGAGCCGAAGGCAGACGCTCATCCGACTGAGCCACCCAGACGCCCCTATATACCACATTTTGTTTATCTACTCATTTGTAGGTGGATACTTGGGTTTCTTCCACCTTTTGGCTATTGTGAATAATGCTGGTATGAACATGGGTATATAAATATCTCTTTTGAATCCTTGCTTTCATTTCCTTTGGGTATATAACCAGGAGTAGAATTGCCATATTGTTTTCTATAGGGGTTGCACCATTTTGCATTTCTACCAACAGTGCACAAAGGTTCTAATTTCTCTACATCCTTGCCAACAGTTGTTACTTCTCTCTCTCTCCCCCCCTCCCTTTTTTTTGTAATAGCCATTATAATGGATATGAAATCGAGTGCAAAAGTTTTAGATTTTGATGAAATTCAATTTATCTATTTTCTTGTGTGGATTGTGTTTTTTGGTTTCATAGTTAAGAAAGCATTGTTGAACCCAAGGTCACAAAAATTTACTCCTATGTTTTTTCCTAAATGTTTTTTAGTTTTAGCTCTTTTAGTTCTATGATCCATATTGAGTTAAATTTTTTATATGGTGTGAGATAGGGCTCTGATTTCATTCATATGCATTTGGATATTCCACCACCATTTGTTGAAAAAGACTCGTGTAGTCTTTCCTTATGCCTCAGTTCCTGATTTTTGAAACACTTTCTTCACTTGGCTTCTAGACCACCTCTCTGTATTGGTTCTACCCCAGTACTATTGACCGTTCCTTCTTAGCCATCTTTTTTGTTTGTTAAAGATTTTATTTGTGAGAGAGAAAGAGAGAGCACACAAGCAGGAGAGCGGCAAGCAGAGGGAGAAGCAGCTCCCTCCTGAGCAAGGAGCCCGATGTGGGACTCGATCCAGGATCCTGGGATCATGACCTCAGCCGAAGGCAGACACTTAAGCAACTGGACCACCCAGGCGTCCCCTTCTTAGCCATCTTTGCTTGTCCCTCCTCTTCCCAACCTTGTAGCATCCCAAGATTCAATCCTGATTTCTTCTTTTTATTCATACTCACAGGCTAAGTAACCTATTTCAATATCATGAGTTTCATAAGGATTCCTGCATTTATATCTCTGGCCCAGACATCTTCCATGAATGCCAGACTCTACATCTTAACTTTCTCATTTGGATGTAAATAGGCATCTCAGATTTGACATATCTGAAACCAAATTCCTGGTCCTTTTCCGCAAGCCACTACCAAACCTGCCTTTCCTATAGTCTTCTTTACCAGTATATGACACCTCCATTCTTGCAGCTGCTCAGGCCCAAATCCATAGAGTCCTTCTTGTCTTTTCCTTTTCCTTTTGTCTCATAGCCCACATCCAGTCAGGTAGTAAATCTGCTTGCTCTACCTTTAAAAAGTAACCTAAACTCCAAAGTTTATAGCAGCAATGTCCACAATAGCCAAAATATGGAAAGAGCCCAGATGGCCATCAGCAAATGATCACACACACACACACACACACACACACACACACACACACACACACACTGATATACTGAATATTACTCAGCCATCAAAAAGAATGAAATCTTGCCATTTACAACGAGGTGGATGGAAATAGAGGGTATTATGCTAAGCAAAATAAGTCTGAGAAAGACAAAATCCATATGATTTCACTCATGGGGAATTTAAGAAACAAAACAGATGAACATATGGGAGGGAAAGGGAAGGAAAAATAAGAGGAAAACAGGGAGGCAAACCATAAGAGACTCTTTATAAAACAGAGTTGCTGGAGGGATGGTGGGTGGGGAGATGGGATAACGGTGATGGACATTAAGGAGGGCACTTGATGTAATGAGCACTGGGTGTTACATGCAACTGATGAATCACTAAATTCTACCTCTGAAACTAATAATACAGTATACGTTAACTAAATTGAATTTTAATATTTTTTTAAAGATTTTATTTATTTGACAGAGCACAAGCAGGCAGAGCGGCAGGCAGAGGGAGAGGGAGAAGCAGACTCCCCGCTGAGCAGGGAGCCCGATGCGGGGCTCAATCTCAGGACCCTGGAATAATGACCCAAGCTGAAGGCAGCCGCTTAACTGACTGAGTCACCCAGGTGCCCCGAATTTTAATATTTTTTAAAAAGTAACCTAAACCGGGGCGCCTGGGTGGCTCAGTCGTTAAGTGTCTGCCTTCGGCTCAGGTCATGATCCCAGGGTCCTGGGATCGAGCCCCACATCATGCTCCCCGCTCAGCGGGAAGCCTCCTTCTCCCTCTCCCACTCCCCCTGCTTGTGTTCCTTCTCTTGCTTTGTCTCTCTCTGTCAAATAAATAAATCTTAAAAAAAAAAAAGTAACCTAAACCTTATCAGTATCTCTACCTCCACCATTATCATCCTTGTCTAAGTCACCGTTTTCTCTTACCCAGATGATTTTGGTAGCCTAACTGGTCTCTTGCTTCTACCCTTGTTCTTCCACAGTCGGTTATCCCCACAGCAGTCAGAGTAATGCTTACAAAACATGAGTCAGATCATATCATTTCTCTGCTCAAAAGCTTCCATTGATTTTCTATCTCAGAATGAAAGTCAAAGTGCTTATGAGACTGTAGAGCCTGCAGAGTCCTATGTGAACTGGTACTCAGTGCAAACTCGGTGGCGTTCCTCCACACCATTCACGCTCTCATCTCAGGCTTTGCACTTTCTCTGTGTTCCGACTAGAATACTTTTTTCCTAGAATCCGAATAACTTCTTTACTCACTTCCTTCAGGTCTCTGCTTAAATGTCACATTATTGATGAGGCCTCCCTGATAACCTTTTATAAAATTGTAATAGTGGGGTACCTGGGTGGCTCAGTTAAGAGTCTGCCTTTGGCTCAGGTCATGATCTTAGGGTCCTGGGATTGAGCCCTGTGTCAGGCTCCCTGCTCAGCTGAGAGTCTGCTTCTCCCTCTCCCTCTGCCCCTCCTCCCACTCATATTCGCTCTCCCTCTCTCTCAAATAAATAAAATCTTTAAAAAAATATAATAGTAACTGTAACATCACCACAGGGGGCATTATCTCCCCGCTCCCCCTTACCTGAATTCTGAAGCAGAGTCTCTATCACGGGTGATATGGTGTGTATATAGTTCCAGATCCTGGAACCAAATTACTGTTTTGAATTTTGGCTTTGCCCCTTGCTGTGACTTCAGGCAACTTTCTTAACCTCTCTGATGATCTTTAGTTTAATCAACAAAAAAATGGAGATAATAATAGTATTTACCCAGTGGAGTTGTTGGGAGAAATAAATGAGCTTATTCAAATAAAATGTCAGATACATAATATGTTCACATAGTGTTAGCTACTATCATTGTCTTTGTCATTATTAGTCGTCAGCTCCTCCTCTAGAATAGAAGCTTCTCAAGATTAGGCAGTTTGTTTCATTATCTTTGCTTCATCACCAGCACTGAAAACAGTGCCTGGTGTGCAGTAGGTTCTCAATAACTACTTGTTGAAGAAATGAATCCTCACTATAACCCTGGGAGGTAGTGTTCTTATCTGCTTTTTACAGATAAGGAAATACAGGCTCAAATAAGTTGAGTGCCTCAAGTCTTTTGACTCCCAAGGACAATGAAGTTAAGATTGTTTTAATAATGAGGAAGTATGTCACTTCCTTATAAAATGTATTCTCTGGAAGAGTGCAATCATTTTTGGGAGTCAGATTTTTTTTTTCTTGGCAGAGTGGGTGTTCTATAGATACACTGCACTTAAAACTAAATCTGAGTGGAAAAATGTTAAGGCATTTTAGGAAGTTAGGAAGCACAAAAAGTTTGACTCTTAGCAAGAAAAAGGTTTTGTTATGTTTGTCCAGTGGATGGGACAAACTGAAGAGCTAGTACAGCAGTTCCTTGGAGTCTGAAAAATGGTACAGACTATTGGCTAAGAGACCTATGTTTTCTCTGGTGATGGGCAAAACACATGTTCTTAGAAGCTGTTGTTTTCTAAGTCCTGAAAGTTCAGATTCCTTTCACTATATACAAATGATAGGAAATGTGCTAAACCCTCAGGCTACAAGGGTAAAATTATATATATATGGAGAGCCTTGTCAGCAGATTCTTAGGCATTATGGGGAACTCTGGGAAGAATAGAAAGACACAAATTAACTTTGACATGATCTATAGTGTATTTTTAAGGTAGTGGAGATAGAGGGAAACCTTTCCAATTTGAATCACAGGTCCGTTAAAGTGTTCCTTGCCTAATTTTCTTTTTCAAAGAGAACAGGGTACAGTAGGGGAGGTGGGAGTAGATGTAGAAGAGATATGGCCCCATTCCAGCAAGTGTCTTTTGCATTTCACCTACATTCCTGTAGGTGCACTGTTTTGGAGGATTCCTATTCCTGAGTTCACTCTTCTGTCAAGTCAGGTGACCCATTAGGCCATTAGAAATAACTGAAAAATTGGAAACTTATGAATTAGTTTCTGATTCTCCCTTTTACTTGTTATGTAATATCAGTGGGTCTTTAAAAGGGAGGGAAAAGAAAGTGGAGGAGAGCTGATCGGCCCAGGTGAATGGACTTGCCTTAGAGAAGGAAACCTGTGGAGCTCTCCATATGTGTCCTAGTAAGCAATGTAGTCTGATGAATAGGAGAAGTAGTAATCTCTGGACTTTTATCTTCCTCTACTGTGGCTTGCTAAAGTCCTTCTGGAAGCATCCATATCCTTTGGAGTATTGTTCTGGATTTAATAGATAATCAGGTCTGGGGCTGCTGTCATGGTTTTATCATCTAGATCATGGTGACTTCTGTTAGGGCAGTGGCCAAGTGATGCCCCCAACTATAGCCTTTGAGCATCCTGGTCCTAGCCTTAACTTCAGGCCTTAACCTGTCCTACCTTAACTTAGGCTTTGGGAAAACAGGCCAGGGTTTGCTGGGCAAATGCATTGCCAAGCCTGCATTGTAAAATGGAAAGGGTCCAGTTACCAGGCCTTTGGGGTTTGAGGACTTATCCCAGATCCAGAGTAAGTACACATAGCTTCTGAGGAAGGAATTCACTTTGTGCTTAGCTAGTTCAGATAGCCTGTTGGAGTGGCCCTTGGTAACAAAGCTTGTGGCTCTGGTTTCCATGACGCTGCATGCAGGCCAGTTTGGAAAAGGGTGACTGAAATCCCCCGCTAGACTTTGTCCTTTAGTTTGAGTAGCCAAACCAGGAATGGTCTAAACTAAAAGGAGGGGCCGGCCAATACAGGAGGTAAGGATTCTGGAAGCTAGGCTCTGTGAACTGCCCAGTTGTTCAGAGGACCTCTTCCTTTCTTCTTTGTTCCTTGAGATTTAGCTGGCATTTTCTTTGGGTTCCGTGCTATGGGACTGAATCTACTAACCTTTCTGCCCTTTTTTTCTGCTCTTTCTCTCCTTGCAGAAGGAAAGCGAGGAGCTGTTCAGGTTGTGCCTCTGGCCCTTTGGGCCTTTTTTGTTGTCTATTTTCAACCCTTCTCTCCTGAGCACGGTGTGTGTGTGTGTGCATGTGTGTGTATGCGTGCGCGCATGCACACATGTGTATGATCTGTGCCTCTGAGCTTTGGCTCATGCAGATAGTCTGTTTTTCCTGAAAGCAGTTTGTGGGCATGCTCCATTCTTGTGTGCAGACATCCCTGGAGCACAGTGTGAGAATGTGTGTGCCAGCATGGTGCACATTCACTGTAGCATGTGTGTGCTTATACTCGTACTCAGTTTGACTACCCCAAACACTGATTGCCCTCCTCTTCTACTTTGCACAGTGTTTGTCCATCTTTTGCTTGTTACTGCAGGTTGGCATATGCTGTAAACCCTTGCTGAGCCCAGCATGCATATACTTTGTATTTGGGAGCAGGAGTTGCTGTGGGCATTTTGTGCCTCTTGCCTGGGGTCCTAAGTGTGAATGTGCTTTGTGCTTCTGAGCAGGTTTCTTGGTCTCTCTGTGAGCACAAGCTTCTGTAGACCTGTGATGTGGTTCCCCCATGCCATGTGAATGCACAGTATAACTAATGCTTTGTGCCTGTAAGCACTGGTTCTTGACAGTGAGGGTTTGCTGTTGCCTGTAATTCCAGCCCTGGTGAACAGTGAATCCTTCTTCAAATGGGTGTGCACATGTTTCATCACCCTATGTGCAGGATCCATGATCACCTTGTGTTTCCCTCAGGCATAAGTTGTGTCTACGAATGTACCTGCTGTAGGTACTTTATCTAGACCTCCTCTCACTCTCAGTCCTCCTTCAGTACCTCTGTGTGCATGCTCTATGCTTTGTCTGCAGGCTTTAGCAGATCCTTTGTCTCCTCTAATGTGTATGATCTGAGCTTGTTGAACCCTGGTTCCCAGAGACCTTTTGTGACTTTGTTTCCTTAAGGTCTGTGGTTTCTGGCAAACATCTAATTCTAGGTAGGAAATAAAAATCTGCTCAGTAGAGTGACTATTTTCAAAGGGAAGATAAGTCCTGGGTGGTAGGATTTGGGGATTTAGGGATAGGGCTGCCCCTCAGAAGCAACCTTAGGAGATGTGTATCAACTACTTCTGGTTTCCTTTTGGGCTTGGCTGTCGTTTCGCCGGTATTATCCCACCCACAGAACCAGGACAAGAGCCAGATAAGGTGAAATGGGTTCATGAAGGGCTGTAGGCAATAGGCAGATAGGCTTGCTTAGAATACAGACAATGTGAGAAGGGTCTTAAGTCCAAAGTTCATCTTGAGCCTACTGTTGACCCAGGGTAATTCTTACCCACTTTTATATCACCCTATATACATGGCTGTCCTACCTCTCCCTTTTCTACTTTGTCTTGCCTAATTTTATCTATAACTTCTCCCTTCTGTGGCTCTCCCAAAACTTCACCCCCTGTACAAAGTTAAACACCTTACTTCTGCCTTCCCTGCTTTGGAGCTCGTTTGTTCCAGGATAATTAGCTGGAGCCCAGGTATCAGGAGGTGCGGAAGTTTTGGGGGGTGGAAGGGAACAAGGAAGGGGCAGGAAGCCCCAGACCTGCTAGCACTAGGTTTATTGAGCCTAAACAGCATTTACCATTGGTTCTCTGGAGAGCCCTGGAAGCTTTGGAACTTTGTTCTGTACACTGCTTAAAGGATGTTTTTTCTGTGGGTTTGTTTGTTCATTCGTTTGTTTATGGAGAAACCTTTAAAAACTGTTCTCAAACTGTTTCTTCCTTGAATTGTTTGGTACCTCAGTTTTCAATTTCTCATTATAGAGCTCATAAAGTCCACCAGAAGATGATCTAAGTATCTAATCTACCCTGGGTTCTCTTGTTATATATAGAGAGAGCTTATCAAATGTAGAGTGTCTATGAGTTAGAATTTTAAGGAACCTAAGCCAAGTCAAATCACAAGATGAGATGGGAATCCAGAAAGACCAAGTCACCACTCTGTGACAGCAAAGGGAACTTATGAATATAACTAGAAGACTCTATATGAAGTTGTCCTTTTTCTTAAGAGGCCTGGAAGCCCCAAGTGGACCTTTTTTTTTTTTTTTTTTGTAAGCCTTGGCTTACTGTTATGTATACCAGTGGATTGTGTGAGGGGGATATAAGTTCTGGCACCTCTCACACTCCCCAGTGAAACCTTAGCCTTGAGATCTCAGTGAGCTTGACTTTATATCCTTCCTATTCACTGGGGAGAAGGGAGACAAGGAAGTTCTCATTTCAGCAACCTGCTTGTTGCTCTGGCTGATCAGGGCATTGGCTTAGACATCAGTCTGGCTATGTCACCACATTTTGTATGTAACCTACACTTTTCTGAGCTTCCTACTTTACTGCTCACTGCCTGACCAAAGAAAGATGGCTATCTCTCATCTTTTCTAGGATCTAACTTTTTTTCTATCTCTTTTTAAAGATTCCAGATGATGGTCACCCCTCTTTGCCCCAGTGGCTCCCGGAAGGGTAAGTGATTCCCTACAAGGTTTCTATGGATTTTATAGTCTCTCACGCGACTTCCAGCTTTTCCCCTGGGAAGCAGTAGAAAAAGCTCCATAAATTGGATCCTGGGAAAGAAGAGGCTCTACTATACAGATTGGTTGGTTCTCTGGGGAGAGGAGAGAACTCTGCAGACTGATTGCTCAGAGACAGAAGAGAGAGCTTTATAGAGTGGTTCCCCTGGAGCAGGGAAGGGAGACTTGGGGCTTCCCTATCCTTGCCTCTAGAATTTCTGATTCATTGCATCTTAGTAATGATATACCCTTTAGGTAGAAGAAAGAGGAAACTAGAAAAATATCTGTGTTTGACACAGTTCCTTTTTATTCCATTGTTGATAGTGTAGTTGATTAGATTACTCTCTGGGTTCTGTCCTGAATTCAGCTGGTGTGAGTCACCTACTTATTCCATTCCACTCTAGTCAAGACATAAGTAGCATCCTTTATGAGCTCAGTGTGTTCTGTCTGTGCTACTTGTTTGAGAGTCTCAGACCCATGTGACTGCAGCAGAGAGTCATTTTAAGCTGCTCAGCTGCTGCCTATAACTGACTGTTCTTGAGAGGAAAGAGTTTAAGTGCCTCCCCCTCCTTCCCCTGGCACATAAACTGCCCATTATTTCTCAGGATCTTCTTTCTCTCCTTGTCCCATATAGGCCTTTTGACATGAGAGTTCCCAGTGGATGCCTCCTCTCCCTCATGACCAGGGAAGAAATAAGATCAGATCATAAAGTTATCTATTATATGTTTACATGCTCCTTTTCTTTGTGATTTGTCTTTTTTAAATCAAGAGTTGGTCATTTGAATGAACTATCCTTTTTTCTGTTGTCTGAAGCTCATTTATGTTGCAAAATCCTTAAGTGGTACATATTATAGTTTTTAGAATTAACCACAAACTTGTGGTACCAGTTGCTTTTTCTACAGACCTTCTTCGGAACTTTAGCTTTTTTCTTCTAATGGTTGTAAAATACATACATGACAATGGAACATAGCTAAGTTATTTGTATATTTAATTTTTTAAGCTATGTTTTTTTAAAGATTTTATTTATTTATTTGACAGAGAGACACAGCGAGAGAGGGAACACAAGCAGGGGGAGTGGGAGAGGGAGAAGCAGGCTCCCTGCTGAGCAGGGAGCCCGACGCGGGGCTCCATCCCAGGACCCTGAGATCATGACCTGAGCCGAAGGCAAACGCTTAACGACTGAGCCACCCAGGCGCCCCTTTTAAGCTATTTTTAAATGAGGCCATGCAGTGATTTTCTAAATGCCTCCCTGTTGTCTTTCCTTTAGCTTAGTCCTTGGAAGCTGTTACAGGTTTAGAACTTCCCTAGGTCTGGTAGTCTCATTGAAAGCAAAGTTCATTTCCTGTGTTTAGGAAGCTAGTTTATTAGAAATGAACATATCAGGTTGCCTGTTGCAACTCTTGGCCTTGATCTAGTTTGTGGCTCCATTTTTTGCCTATATAGCTAGCTGGCAGTACCTACTTAATCTTCTGCAACATCTCTTTTTAGACCAGTCATGGTGTACCACCCAACTACCTTACCACCTTTCCCATCTCCTTGTTTTCATTAAGGCCAAGTACATGAGTTCTTTTTATTGAGGCTCAGAATAACAGCTTCCAAAAGGTCAGAGAAATTTTATAGTTCATTCCTTTTATAGAATTGGCATCAAGACCCAAAGAGAGGAAGTAATTTTGGCATAGGACATGTAGTGAATTAGTAGAAGAGTTGGGGATAAAATCCAGGTTATCTCATTGTGAGCATGGTGTTCTAGGACATTTTCTTTATTGTTATTGCATATAGTTATGGAAGAAATGGCAAAGAACAACAAAATTAATAAGCATAGAAAAGGTATTATAAAAATTTTAGGTATCTCCAGTTGCTCCAGCTGTAATTTTTTTTTCCTGGTCCCTGTTGATGTATCCATAGGGCTCGGCCAGATTTTCAGAGTCCTTCTGTTGTTTCCTTCCTGAATGTCTTTTTTCCCCTCTAAGTGGTCTTTTGGAAATCTTCTATCCCACCTTTCCTGCCTCCACTTGGTTATGCAGACTCCTCTTTCCATGGAGACCTTTTTTCTTCAGGAGGATTGGATGGACAGAACTGGTGACTCTTTTACTCAGGATGGAGAAGGTCATCTCCTACATGTCATTAGCAGTCTTACTTAGGCAGCAGCTCTTCTGTAGAGCCATTCCCATGGGCTCTGTTCTAGCATAGAAGAGGAAACACTTATCTTAGGGGAGCAGTGTCTCTGGCCTGAGTGTAGGGAGAGGCCCTCTTAACTACCAATTCCCTCCTTGCATTATGGAGTACAGAGGCCTTCAAATAAACAGGTGCCTTGAAGTGTTGTTATGGGATAAAAGAGCTCTTGATTTTTGGCTAAAACTATAGAAGGAGACTCAGAAGGGCACTCTGAGAGCAGATTCCATTGCTCATCATTCCATGGCTTTATTTCTCTCACTTTGTGTCTTCCTTACCCCTCTCAGAGACATATGATGGAAATCAGTTCATCTTCCTCTGGGGAGAGGGTGAGCAAGGAAAATAGAACACTGAACCTGCCAGTAACAAGGCAGGACTGGAGGTCCTGACATATTTTCTTCTCTCCTCAGGCCAGCTGGAGGGCTCTATGGCATTGACAGCATGCCAGATCTACGCAGAAAGAAGCCACTGCCGCTTGTCAGTGATCTGGTGAGTGATTCTTTGCAGACTTAGGCAGCAGGCTTGGGGTATCTCCCATTGGGCCTCCCTTAGGACTGGTAGTGGTCCATTTAGTGACAGATTCTGGTCTGAAGATGTATCATCTAAAGCTTCACTGAGACTTAATGATGAGACCTTAGTTGGACTTGTTCTATCTTACTCCCTCATTAGAGCCCTAGGTTCTTCACTAGCTAAAGCTCCTACCTAGAACTGTAGCTTGGGCCCTTAAAGCTGGGCTCCAAAGTAGTCTTCTAGGTATCTTGTTCCTCTCTACAACCTTCTTTGATGATCTGGAATGGAAACTGCCTCTAGCCCTGACCTAGATCATTGAGTTTAGTATATAATGAGCATGACTGATGCTACTCCTTGGAGGTAAAGTGACAGTCTCCTCCTAAGATAGATTTTTCTGGAGTATTTCTGTGTCCCTAGTACTTAACTCAGTGTCTTGCACTGAGAGGTAATGATAAAAAAAAAATTGTGGAATTGAATTGAAACAAGCTTAGGAGTTAAAGCTGATCTCAGGACCTCCAGAATGACTGGAAGGTCCCAACTTGGGTCATGCCTCCTGCGGCAGGATCAACTCAAGGAATTTTCTATAGCCTAGTGGGTGATGGGGGTGGAGTAGGGCCCAGGCTTTCCCAGAGTCCTAGAACTCTAAAGCTAGAAGTTCAGTAAGACTTGAACCCCTTTTCTTATTACTGTTTTCTGCTCCTGTTTTCTACCCCCCACCATTCAGTCTATTTTGTTTTTTCTATCCACTCCTTTTCCCATTTCTCCTCCATTCCCTGCTCTTTTTTCCCCCACCAGTTTCTCTATCCTTAGTTGGCTGAATGGAATTATCCTCTCCCGTTTTCTCTCTCTTTTTTTTCTTTCCTTCCTTTCTTTCCTACTGCCTGTGTATTTCTCCTTTCTCTTTTTCCTCCTTTCTAATGTATATCTCCTCTTATCATAAAGCTGGTTGGATGAGGATAAGTTCTGAGGTCATCTCTTCTTTATTACTTTCTCTCATTGTCTTCCATCTCCTTTTTCTTCTGTTCCTACTTTTTCTCCACCTCTCCCCACCCCCTCTCTCTTGCATACCAGCTGCTCTTTGCTTAACTAGTTGGATGGCAGTGTCTTAGTCATTTCCTACTCCCATCCTCCATCTTTTAACCTTGCCTATATTTCACTTTCTGGCTTAACTCTTCCTTAGAGCAGAAGCTCTAGGCCCTAGACAGCTGGCTGGGTTGAAGATAATTTTTAGTGGATAGAGGCAGAGGGGGTTGGGATGTTGTTCCCTACATTGATTAGACTATAGGGAAGAACCTTTCGGTTGCCTCTGCGAGCGTTTTCATGCTCTTGGGGGTGGCTTTAACATCATGTTGTTCCTTTCTCTGCTGTCCTCTGCACAGGCTATGGTGAGTGTCTCCAGAGCCCCTTTCCATCCTCCGTAAGAATCCACATCTCAAACCAACTGGGCCCCTCCCAACTCTTTCTCCTGCTTAGGCTGATACTATACCTCCTGGCTACCCAGTGTCCATTGCCCTAGGGAAACCATGTGCCTCTCCAGGGGTTGTCCCTAAAGCCTGGGCTTGGCAGATACATTAGGCTCCTTTACATGACAGCTTGGCTAGCAGAGCAGTCCCAGCTCTCAGATTTAATCCCCTGCCTTGATTGACTGAGGTTACATTGCCCCTTTCACTTGCCAAGTGTCCTGCTCATTTGGGCTGCTGGCCTCTATAACCACCTGGGATTGTGTGGGTGTGGGTTGGTACCCAGGGATAAAGGATAGCATGGCATCATTCTCAGTGATGGTTCTTAAATATGACTCTGACATAGTTTATTCTGTTCTTAATGACCTGTTTCCTACTATAATTCTAAACTTGTCATTTTCCTTTGCCTTCCTATAAATGAGGGGTAGGAAACCTACCAATAGGGAAGGAAAGAGAAACTCTTTGGATGATAGGTGCCCTAAGAGAAGTGCCATTCTAACATTGTTAGAATAGTCCTGAGGATCTTGTGTTTTAGATCTTAACTTGGCATTTTTATTACCTAGAACCCATGGGCAGTCCCTGTGAATGACAGTAAAATTAGAGAGAAGGTAGTAAGTCAAGTAGTCAAGTCACTTTGGTCACTGAAACTCCCTTCCTAGGACTTGCCAGCCCTTGGCAGTACCCAAGGCTAATAGCAGGTCTTCTCTCGCAGTCACTGGTCCAGTCCCGGAAGGCAGGGATTTCTTCTGCAATGGCTACACGCACCTCTCTCAAGGATGAAGAGCTGGTAAGTGACCCATGGGCTTTTGTGAGTCCACTGGCCTAAAAACTGGTTATCATCTTTATAGCCATACTAACAGAATTCAAGAGTGTTGGGCACACATCATTAATGAAATAGATAAAAAGCTTTGGGTCTGAGTTTTCCACGCTGGAAGAGGCAAGGAGCCAGAACAAAGGTAAGACCAAGTCTCACGTTCTAGTATGTGACTGATGAACTCAGGGTTTTATGGTGGGGCTAGTATCCTCTGTTTCCTTAGAAAGCTTGAATGCTGGGAAAAGGTTCAGATGTAGCATTCAAGTCAGATCTCTCTTGGGTGACCAGGAGCACGTGACATTGGGGGCTTCTTTCTTCCAGTCTTGGCTATGGGCTGGGCCAGGCTAGAGTATCTCCTTTATTGCCAGAGGAAAAACCAGGGTCTTGATTACCCTGCAAGGATTTCAGTTCTGGTATCTCTCAGCAGAGACCTAAAGTTGTTGGCGGGTGATGGGGTATGTGTCTTTCAGAAATCCCATGTGTATAAGAAAACCCTGCAGGCCTTAATCTACCCCATCTCGTGCACCACACCTCACAACTTTGAGGTCTGGACGGCCACTACCCCGACCTACTGCTATGAATGTGAAGGTCTGCTCTGGGGCATTGCCCGGCAGGGCATGCGCTGCAGTGAGTGTGGAGTCAAGTGCCATGAGAAGTGCCAGGACCTGCTCAACGCCGACTGCCTGCAGCGTGAGTGCCCCTGTGGTGAGGGGTATAGAGCAGGGGCAGCAGGGCCTCTCCAAAATAGTCTTGCAACAAAGAGCTAGGATGGCTAGACTGTCATTCCTCTGGTTTCCTGATTGTGAAGCTCTTTCTTTTTCAGAGAAAGTACGGTCCTGAGTCAAGGGGCATTGCCTTTCCAAATAACAGGTCTTATAGCACTCGCTCAAGCACCTTTAGGAAAACATTTTTTGAGCTTTCTTTTTTTTTTTTTAAAGATTTTATTTTATTTATTTATTCATGAGAGACACACAGAGAGAGAGAGGCAGAGGGAGAAGCAGGCTCCCCGCTGAGCAGGGAGCCCGATGCGGGACTCGATCCCAGGACCCTGGGATCATGACCTGAGCCGAAGGCAGACGTTTAACCATCTGAGCCACCCAGGCGCCCATTTTTTGAGCTTTCTGTGGCCCTATGGCAGAACTGGATCTCTTCTAGGATTCAGATGATCCCAGAATCTGCTTGAGTAGTGTACATGCTGCAGTGGCCATATTGCCCAAATGACTAGAGTATGTTTAATTGGGGACCAAAACTAATGAGAGAGTTCTGTGAGTTTCCACACTTCACAGAAGAACCTCTTAAAGTATAGACCCTAGGACCCAGGGAAGGTGGCATTTTTTTCCCTTGATTATAGATGCAGCTTTTAGACACAGTGCCAGGAACAGAACCATCAAATGGATCAGGCAGAGGTCCCAGAGGAGAATGTGCCAGACTCCCAAGGCCCTGACTAAATACGTGATTTGTGGTGCCATCATGGAGTGGGGCGAATAGGAGCAGGAAAAGCAATAAGTTTCTGTCAAAGGAGTTGGCAGCCCTCCAAATTCTTGCTCCTTGCTGGGAAAGTATTTTTTTGCCCCTCCAGGTCTTTCAGGTGTTACTCAGAGCTAAGCCATAGCAAAGAAAGTTTCAAGAATTGTGGCAGGAGAAAGGAAGGTTACCTTTAGACTCATAAGCACTTCATTATCACAAGGAAAGATATGTGACATAAATGGGGCCCAGAGAGAGGCCTCAAAGAATTGTTCCCTTAAAATGTCTTTCTGCGAAGAGCCCTAGATTGGTGCCAGTGGCATGGCTACAGCAGACATGCAGAAACAGGTAGAACAAAGTCAGTGGAAGAGATGGGGCTCTGGAAAGACTGAATATGAATGCTGGTGATGACTTTGCCCAAACCCATCATAAGGGGGGGTGAGAAGCACAGGTGTCAGCAGACTCTTGCTTTAATTGCTGAGAACTGGCAGCCAGACAGACTGTATAGGCAGCTTGCTGGAAACCTTCTGAAATGCTGCTCTGTAGCAAGAGTGTCTACCTTTTTCTCAAGGGCCTTCTAGAGGTCCTAATCCAAGGAAGTAGCAGTGCATGGGATATGCTAGCTAAATGGTAAGACTAGGATGCAGCCCAGGTCATTTTTTATTTATCAGAAAGTATCTTTTGCCTAAAGCTTCTGTGAAGCGCAGGGTGGAATGAAATGCCCTACTATGGGCCTCCTGTGACAGAAGATCCACTTACCATCTTCCAGGGTTAGGATGCAGATGTTGGCCTTAATTTTTGCTCCAGGTTTTGTAGAAAAGCCCTAAGCCTTTGGAGAATAGAGAGAGGTAAGGGCCAGTCTGCAGAGCCAGTAAAAGAAGGAAGGGCCCCTTTCTGACAAGCCCATTTGGTGAAATACATCAGAGGAGTCTGTTCTTCCATAATCCTTAGGGCAGCAGGGAAAACCTGCTAGCCTCTGAGATGAGCTATCTGGCGTCACAGCCAGTAAAGATGTCCCTCGGCATCTCTGCCAGGATAATAATGATGCTGGTAACAATAAAAGCGACCATTTATTTGAGTTCCTGCTAGGTGCCAGGCTCTGGGCCAGATGCTTTATATATGCTAGCATAATGCTTCTTACAATCCCGAGAGTTAAGTGCTAATTTCTTAGAAGAAACTGGTTTACCCAGCTAGGAGTGGTGGAGTGAGGATTTAAACCCAACCCTGTCTCATACCAAAGGCCGTACTTTTCTTTCCATACTACATTATTTTCTGAAATTAAAGGCATTAGAGTCCTCAGGCAGAATCCAGTGTATGCTCTGAGGAACTCTGGGAAATGTATCATGGCTTGGAAGTTGGATGAGATTGGTGGAGTTGTCATGTGCACCCACCCACCCTCCCTAATAACTGAGATACCCGTTGGTGGTATTTTGGCCTTAAACTTGAAGGGTACCTCTCAACCATGTGGGATAGAAGAAAGATAAGGCCAACTTCAGGCTAAGCTACACTTTTTGTTTCTTTCTTTTTTTGATGAAAAATTCAATATATATCTAAGTGAAATTGTATAATAAACCCCCATAATAATTATCAAGTTTTTGCTACTTAAATTCCACTAGCCAGGCATTAAACTTCAGCAGGTCCCATATTGATTAACTTTTCCCAGGGCCATCCCAGTGTTAAGCTCCTTCTACTTCTCAGTGACCTCTCCCAGGCCCCATTCCTCAGCTTGACCCTTGGTCTGGTGGGTGGCCTATTGGTTATCTTACTTTCTGTCTCTGGTCATTATTCAGGGGCTGCAGAAAAAAGTTCTAAACATGGAGCTGAGGACCGGACCCAGAACATAATCATGGCCATGAAGGACCGCATGAAGATCCGAGAGCGGAATAAGCCAGAGATCTTTGAGGTTATCCGAGATGTCTTTACTGTGAGCAAAGTTGCCCATGTGCAACAGATGAAAACAGTGAAGCAGAGTGTACTGGATGGCACCTCCAAATGGTCGGCCAAAATTACCATCACTGGTGAGTAGGCCAAAGTTTGAGAGGACAGGAAGGCCTAGGCTGTGGGGAGGAACCTGGGGAAGAAGCATCCTGAGTTGAGGGAACAGGGGGCTAGAGGGAAAGAAGATAGAATTGAGGGAAGAAGGGAGGGCCTTCCTCCTCTCCTAGACCCTGGTGCCATCAAGTATTGGGAGAGCAAGGCCAGCATCTGTAAGTGATATGAATGATAATGAAGGATTTGGTAACAATCTGATGTTATATACTTGGTTAACAGTCTCATATTACAAGAGCTAGGGGTGGGGGAAACAGGATAGGTAGGAGATCAGGGAATAGTTAAACTAGTGCTTTACTAGCTTGGTGGGTGTGGCTGAAGCATGTATATATCAATACAGGGGTAAGTGGTCAGTGAGCAGGTGGGATTCTTGGGCCAACGTTTGAGAGAAAGACTGGTGGCCCAGGACTAAGCGTAGATGTGGAGGACTGAGATTAGTGTTCCCTTGCAAGGAGCAGATAGAGACTGCTCTAAGATGGAGAACATATGAGTGGTGCTATGGAGGACTTCTGACTTCTGGAGTGTACTCTAAAGCCTCCTCCTCTGTAATTGGGTTGCAGTGGTGTGTGCCCAGGGCCTACAAGCCAAGGACAAGACAGGATCCAGTGACCCTTACGTGACTGTGCAAGTGGGCAAAACCAAGAAGCGTACCAAGACTATTTTTGGGAACCTGAATCCTGTTTGGGAAGAGAAGTTCCATTTGTAAGTCACAGAAGGCTTTGTCTTACCTGGGACTGTGTGTACTTTAGAAGCAACATTAAATCCTATTATTCTTGGCTTGGACCCTAAGAGGGATGGGGCAGTGGCACTGGAGAAAACCCATTTCTCACAGGCTTCAATTGGGCAGTAGCCATTTATTTCCTGGGTTTCTTTTCATGGACTGTTACATCAGGATTACTTTACCCAGGCCCTGTCTTAAGTAGGGCTATTAAAGGGACCCCTGGGCACTCCATACTGCTTTTTCTAGTGTTAGAAAGATTTTCCTACTGCTCAGTGAGAAAACCAGGGACTGACCACCCTATTGTGTACCTCTCAGCCTTGCCATCCTGCCTAGGAAGGATTAGACTCTTCTGGA
Source organism: Halichoerus grypus (assembly GCF_964656455.1). Taxonomy (NCBI): domain Eukaryota; kingdom Metazoa; phylum Chordata; class Mammalia; order Carnivora; family Phocidae; genus Halichoerus; species Halichoerus grypus. Next base: position 58,601,423 of record NC_135725.1, read on the forward strand.
GAGTTGGGAAGGAATGTCTGAGTAATTCTGGCTTGAAGATAGAAATCTGGGGTCTGGGGAAGTTTCCATTTCCCTTAAAAGGCTCTGCTTTTTCTTCTGCCTCAGCTCCTACTCCTACTCCCTTTCCCATTGTCTCATTTTCTTACAGACTATTTCATAAGACAGTAAAGGATGGTTGTTGAAAAGTGGCAAGCTCTAATCTAGGACATGGAATAATGTTTGGAGAATCTAGATGCTTTGTCACACCCCTAAGGCCTAGGACCAGGACTTAGAGTCTGAATTAGCTAAGCCGGCTGGTTAGGTAGAGACCTTCTTCTCTTGGCTACCTGGAGAACTCATGTGGAAAGGGATTGGGGCCTAGTACAGTTGGCCTCCAGTTCAGAGGCAGTAGTTACTGGGGGGGAGCACCTACTTCTTTAAGAATCTGAGTGGTTCCTGCTTGAATTCTTTTTATTCTAAATTAATTCTAAATGAATTGACTCTGTAGTCAGTTTTGCCAGTTTTTATCCATTTAGCAAATATATTCTTTTTTATTTTATCTTATTATGTTATGTTAGTCACCGTACAGTACATCATTCGTTTTTGATGTAGTGTTCCATGATTCATTGTTTGCGTATAACACCCAGTGCTCCATGCAATACGTGCGCTCCTTAATACCCATCACCAGGCTAACCCATCCCCCACCCCACTCCTCTCTAAAACCCTCAGTTTGTTTCTTGGAGTCCATAGTCTCTCGTGGTTCATCTCGCCCTCCAATTTCTCCCCCTTCATTTTTCCCTTCCTTCTCCTAATGTCCTCCATGCTATTCCTTATGTTCCACAAATTAGTGAATCCATATGATAATAGACTTTCTCTGCTTGACTTATTTCACTTAGCATAATCTCCTCCAGTCCCATCCATGTTGATATAGAAGTTGGGTATTCATCCTTTCTGATGGCTGATTAATATTCCATTGTATATATGAACCACATATTCTTTATCCATTCATCTGTTGAAGGGCATCTCAGCTCTTTCCACAGTTTGGCTATTGTGGCCATTGCTGCTATGAACATTGGGGTGCATATGGCCCTTCTTTTCACTACATCTGTGTCTATGGGGTAAATACTGAGTAGTGCAATTGCTGGCTCATAGGGAGCTCTATTTTTAATTTTTTGAGGCACCTCCACACTGTTTTCCAAAGTTGCTGTACCAACTTGCATTCCCACCAACAGTGTAAGAGGGTTCTCCTTTCTCCACAACCTCTCCAACATTTGTTGTTTCTTGCCTTGTCAATTTTTGCCATTCTAACTGGTGTAAGGTGGTATCTCAGTGTGGTTTTAATTTGAATTTCCCTGATGGCTAATGATGATGAACATTTTTTCATGTGTCTGTTAGCCATTTGTATGTCTTCTTTGGAGAAGTGTCTGTTCATGTCTTCTGCCCATTTGTTGACTTGCTTATTTGTTTTTTTTTAAACTGTAGAAAGAGAAATTAGAGAATCGATTCCATTTACAATAGCACCAAAAACCATAAGATACCTTGGAATAAACCTAACCAAAGAGGTAGAGGATCTGTACTCTAGGTACTACAGAACACTCATGAAAGAAATTGAAGAAGACACAAAAAGATGCAAAAACATGCCATGCTCATGGATCAGAAAAATAAACATTGTTAAAATGTCTATGCTGCCCAGAGCAATCTATACCTTCAGCGCCATCTCGATCAAAATTCCAATGACATTTTTCAAAGTGCTGGAGCAAACAATCCTAAAATTTGTATGGAATCAGAAAAGACCCCGAATTGCCAAGGAAATGTTGGGGGGGAAGAAAGCTGGGGGCATCACGTTGCCTGATTTCAAGCTATATTACAAAGCCGTGATCACCAAGACAGCATGGTACTGGCACAAAAACAGACACATAGACCAATGGAACAGAATAGAGAGCCCAGATATGGACCCTCAACTCTATGGTCAAGTAATCTTTGACAAAGCAGGAAAAAATATGCAATGGAAAAAAGTCTCTTCAATAAATGGTGCTGGGAAAATTGGACAGCTATATACAGAAGAATGACACTCGACCATTCTCTTACACCATACACAAAGATAAACTCAAAATGGATGAAAGACCTCAATGTGAGACAGGAATCCATCAAAATCCTAGAGGAGAGGGGCGCCTGGGTGGCTCAGTCGGTTAAATGTCTGCCTTCGGCTCAGGTCATGATCCCAGTGTCCTGGGATCGAGCCCCACATCGGGCTCTGTGCTCAGCAGGGAGCCTGCTTCTCCCTCTCCCACTGCCTGCCTGTCTGCCTACTTGTGCTCTCTCTCTCCCTCTGTCAAATAAATAAATAAAATCTTCAAAAAAAAAAAAAAATTCCTAGAGGAGAACATAGGCAGTAACCTCTTCGACATTGGCCACAGCAACTTCTTTCAAGACACGTCCCCAAAGGCAAGGGAAACAAAAGCAAAATTGAACTTTTGGGACTTTATCAAGATAAAAACCTTCTGCACAACAAAGGAAACAGTCAACAAAACAAAGAGGCAATCCACAGAATGGGAGAAGATTTTTGCAAATGATACTACAGACAAAGGGTTGATATCCAACATCTGTAAAGAACTTCTCAAACTCAGCACCCAAAAAACAAATAAGTCAGTAAATGGGCAGAAGACATGAATAACAAATACATTCTTAAACCCCTATTCTGTAGAAGACACTGTAGATGATATTGTGTATCTAAAATGTGCAAGACATGGGGCACCTGGGTGGCTCATTTGGTTAAGTGTCTGCCTTTAGCTCAGGTTGTGATCTCAGGGTCCCGGGATCGCGCGCCCACTGGGCTCCCTGCTCAGTGGAAAGCTTGCTTCTCCCTCTCCCCCTACCCCTCCTCCTGCTCGTTCTTTCTCTCTGTCTCTCTAATAAATAAATAAAATCTTAAAAAAAATAAAATGTATAAGGCAATCTGCCTTCAAGAAGCTCCTTGTCGATTTGTCTATTTTTCAGTAGACCAGCAGTTATACTATAGTATTTTAATGGAATGTGCAGATACTATGAGAACACAGAGAAAAAAAGCAGCAAATTCTATCATCGTATGAGGCAGTAGGATCCCGTAAGCACCTGTGAGGGAAGGAGAACATGTGGGGTACCTGGCCAAACTCCCTTTTCCAAAGCAAACATGATAGGAAAAAATAACAATTCAACTGGGTTTTAAAGAATGAAGTTCACCAAGCACATACTTAGATAGATGGGGGAGCTGGATGGAAAGCGAAGCAGATATGACCAGATGGACATATCATGAACACTAACACCTTTACTGACTCTGGGAAGGGAACTAGCAGTTGCTTCCTAGGGGTCTTTAGCATTTGTCCACCTTTTGGTGTTGTTGATACAGCTAGCTGCACAGGAAATCAGAATTGTCCCTAATTACTCTTCCTCCCAACCCCCACCCTTCTTTGTGTCAGGGAATAAGGACTGGATAATGGTATGTAGAGCCACCCAGGCTGACTAAGATAGTTTGACTCACTTGGAACTTTAGTACCACTGTTCCCTGACTCCTTCTCTTCCTCTGCAGGACCTCAAGTACAGTTGATGGAGCTTTGGGAGGGAATTGGAAGTACTAAGAATGGGTGTTGCTTGGTTGGTCCCTGACAGAGCTTGCCTATTTCTCTCACAGTGAATGCCACAACTCTTCTGACCGCATCAAGGTACGTGTATGGGATGAGGATGATGACATCAAGTCGAGAGTAAAGCAGCGGCTAAAGCGAGAGTCTGATGATTTCCTTGGCCAAACCATTATTGAGGTTCGGACACTGAGTGGCGAGATGGACGTCTGGTACAACTTGGGTAAGGAAACAGGACCAGAGAAAGTTGCTGAGAAATGATAGTATGAATGGAAAATCTGGGGGAAAATCCTATCTACTAAAACCATCACTCAGTCCCTAAAGCATTCCTCTATACAGAGTCTGCCTTACCTGCAGAGAACCAATCATGTGTGGAGATGGGGGATAGAGGTGTGGAAGTGGCTGGAACTCACTCTGGATGGACATTCTTCAGATTTCAGAAGGCCCTTTAATCTTCATGCTCACCTCTAATAGTTTTAGCTCCCTATTCTCTTAATGGCATAAGAGAATTTCTATGGGGAATATTTGGGATATTTATAGACGATGTGGTCGCTGGAGTAAGTTCACCCTATTAGGTGAGCGCCTACATCAGTGCCTCTTTTTCCTTGGGTTAAGCCAGGATGGGGGATGTCTGTGTTCTCTGTAGTTGCATTGGTGTCAATCTCTGGTTCTTCTTTTCTTCCTAGAGAAGAGGACAGATAAATCAGCCGTCTCAGGGGCTATCCGACTACAAATCAGTGTGGAGATCAAGGGGGAGGAGAAGGTAGCACCATATCATGTGCAGTATACGTGTCTCCATGAGGTGAGCCAGCCCTGGGTAGATGGGGTGTCAGAAAGCTGTGCTGGGAAGGGCCCTTGACAGTAAATAGGATTGCTGAATGGTTGAAGATCTGGGACCTGTTTTTTATTCACTGTGCTACCCCAGACAGCCCAAGTAATAGTCCCAGCCTTAGTTCTCTTTCACTAATGTAAGTGCAGCCTACTGGGACCACACGAGGAACTAGCAATGACTTGAAAGACAGAATTTCTTTGGCACCCTATTCACATTCTCCTGGACTTTACCACCAGTTTTTGGTTTTGTTTTTAATATGTATTTAACTCTTTCCTTTGCTCTGTCTCCTGCAGAACCTTTTCCATTACCTCACAGACATTCAGGGTAGTGGAGGAGTCCTGATCCCTGAGGCTCGAGGAGATGATGCATGGAAGGTGTACTTTGATGAGACTGCCCAAGAAATTGTGGATGAATTTGCCATGCGCTATGGCATCGAGTCCATATATCAGGCCATGACGTGAGGCTCCCCTGGGGCTTTGGGAAGTGGCTGCTAACTCGTAGGGAGGCTAATGAAAGCACATGGAGAGAGTGAACAGGTCCTTAGTGGGGTAGTATGCAGTGATTTGTTGCTTTCCTCCCTGAGCTGAGGTGAGGTGGGTCTGTGCCCCAAGGCAAAGAAGATATATGTATAAAGGGAGTATGTTTATTAGGAATTCAGGGAGAAGGTATTTATTTGTCTCCCCCAGGGTTCAGAGATAGGAAGGGCAAAGGGCGTAAGAGGGTATGTCGGGACAAACTTGCCCAAACATCACAGGCCTGAGGAGATACCGCATGTGTGCTTATATATATGTGTGTGATAGACAAGCTTTCATAGATTGGCCTGGATGTCAGAGAGGTCACTAAACTATAGGGAAAGCAGCTGTGTCTGGAGTTGACCAAGACTCCTATGCCGGAAATTTTTGCCTACTATGAGAAGAGGTATTGTTTGTATATTGGTGAGACTGCCACTAGAGCTGTGCTCAGGAAGCAGCCCCAGGTAAACAGAGGGTAACTATTTCCCTGGATGTGCTTCATTTATTCTGAAAACTTTTATTGAGTTCCTTTTATGTGTCACACATTGTTCTAGGTGCTGAGAACACAAAGATGAATAAGATGGGGCCTCTGTGCTTGGGGAACTGAGTCTAGTAGGAAAGAGAGACCAGTAAACAAACAATTACAATATAATATGATCAGTGCTATGGTAGAAGTAATAACAGGGTATTATGAGAGCATCAAAATTTTAGGGGAGGCATGTGAGGGAAGCCATTAAAGAGATGACACTGAGTCTTGAAATACAGGAGAGGTAGAAGAGCATTTCCGGTAGGGCATGTGCTGGGGTGTTGAGATGCAGCCGAACATGGAATTACAGGAAGTTCATTATAGATGGCAAGAAAAAATATGGTGAGGAATGAGCTTTGAGAATGGCCTCCCTACCATTCTTACTCTGTTCATTCCCCTGTATGATTTCATTCAAACCTATGACCTTAACCACTACTTCTGGGCTAGGGACTCCCAATTTTTTTTTTCCAGATCACACCTTTTCCTGAATTTCAGATCCATTGTCTGGTGCTTCCTCAGTATGCTAAATTCCAAATCAACATCATCTCCACCAAATATGTGATATCTTCCTATATTTCCTATTTTAGTAAATGGAACAATTTTCTAGGCAGGTATCCACACAAATTTAGGAGTCGGCATAAACTTTTCTTTCTTAATTACTACTGTCCCTTTAAATCCCCACATCCAAACTCTAAAACCTGGATTCTATCTCCTAAAAATGTTTTTAACCTATCACTATTACTATAGCGCAATAATAATGATAATAATAACAACAACTCCCTTGTGCATTTCCTTATGTCCCAGGCACTGGTCTAAGCACTTGATGAATTTTAACTCATTTAATTCTCATATTAACCCTGTGAGGGGGTATCATTATCTTTCCCATTTTAGGTAAGAAAACAGGCATAGAGGGCGCCTGGGTGGCTCAGTTGGTTGGGCGACTGCCTTTGGCTCAGGTCACGATCCTGGAGTCCCGGGATCGAGTCCCGCATCGGGCTCCCTGCTCGGCAGGGGGTCTGCTTCTCCCTCTGCCCCTCCCCCCTCTCATGTGCTCTCTCTCTCTCATTCTCTCTGTCTCAAATAAATAAATAAAATCTTTAAAAAAAAAAAAAGAAAACAGGCATAGAGAAGCTTAAGTAATTTATCCAAAGTCACTGAGTAAGTGGTGGAGCTGTGAGTCAAAACCAGTCTTGCTCTAGAATCTATATTCTTTTTTTTTTTTAAGATTTTATTTATTTGTTTGAAAGAGAGAGAGAGATAGCGTGCGCGCGAGAGAGCACGAGCAGGGGAAGAGGGAGAAGCAGGCTCCTCGCCGAGTAGGGAGCCCGATGCAGGGCTCAATCCCAGGACCCTGGGATCATGACCTGAGCCAAAGGCAGACGCCCAACCAACTGAGCCACCCAGGCGCCCCTAGAATCTATATTCTTAGCCATTTCTCTGTTCCATTTAGTGCTTCATTGCTTCTTTTCTGAATGATTGCAGTAACTCTTCAACTGCTCTTTCCGTCCTCGTCTCACCTCTCTCCAGGCCTTCTTTTCCAATTTATCATCAAAGGGAACTTTCTGAAAGACTAAGCTGATCACACTGTGCCTTTATGTTAAAATTTACCATGGTATTGAGGATAAACTCTTCTGTTAACTATTCTGTGCTTACTTCTCTTCTCTCATTTCTTGGTATTCCTCTATCAAATACCTGAACGGTGGCCATAACTGAGGTTTCCCAAATGAATCAGTCTCTCATGAATATATTTGTCTTTTGCAATGCAATTTTCCTTTGCCTGCACACTTCTCCATTTGATTAATTCTACTAATTCTTTAAGACTTGGTTCAGCCATCTCCTCTTTGAGAAATCTTATTCTAATCCCTTTCAGCCCCCAACCATTCTGATTGAGGTGATCTTGTATGTTTCTACAGTGGTTTTGCCTAGCATGCCTTCGCTTATTGACTTTCTAACACTTCCTTTCTCTGCCAGGCTATCACATCTTTCGATTCTAGCACCTAGAACAGGGCCTGGCACATGGTAGGCATTCATTGAATGTATATTTGAATGAATCAGTTGTGAAGATCCTTGTATGCCAAGGTGATGGAAAGCTTCATACACACCAATGAGCTCTTTTAATTACTTAGTTTTTGCTGCAAGCCCTGAAGAGTCTTTGAGGCTGAGGATGCTATTTTTCAGGCACTTTGCATGTTTGTCATCCAAGTACATGTGTCCTGGTGTGCCAGCAGTGATGAGCACCTTACTGGCCAACATCAATGCCTACTATGCCCACACAACTGCCTCCACCAATGTCTCTGCATCTGATCGCTTTGCAGCCTCCAACTTTGGGGTGAGTGTGATGTAAAAACATACCTAATCATTTGTTATCAGTTAATAAAGTTTGATTTTTCCCAGTAGGCACTATAGAGTTAATATGCCTAAAATTCAGAGAGCTGCCACTTAGATGAACTTGTTTCCTTATGGGTGTGTAGACTATGCTAAGAGACTCTTCCTTATTTCATTATGGATAGGTAGACTTACTAATGGACTCTCCTCAGACATGGATACATGAGAGAAAGTGGACTAGCATCACTGTGGTTTCAGGGGTACCACCTGGGCTGGGGCAGAACCTCTCTAGGCCAAGAACTTGGTTGAGTCACCATGTTCCTTAGTCCTGCAAGTCCACAAGTAGACCTTTCTTAATATTTTGTTTCTCTCTGACTCATACCACTCAAGTTCATATGCGACTGATGTCTAAGTGAAGATACCAATATATTCCTGAGCCTATCCCTTTTCTAGTGTTTGGACTGTTTACCCTATCCAGGATGTGCCCTTTCCTGGTTTTAAGTTACTTGAGAAGTTGAATCTTTATTCAGAATGTCACCTGACACAAGTTCAATGTAAACCGAATGAAATATCTTTGACCAACCACAAAGATTACCTCTTAAGGAATAACATTACTGGGGCTACTCCCAAATCTACTGGGTCTCTGAGCTCTGTTTTTTGGAAGTAACCATCTTCCCTTATTTTGATAGAGTCTTTCTGTAGATTAATTAACATCATTGATTAAGCCACTCAAATATGTGTTCCATTATCTCATCCCATTATATATATTTATGTAAGACCTAATGATCTATCATACAATCAGTGTATGAATTCTAGGAGTGCTATACCAACAGCCTATAGGCATGTGATTCCACATTTAATTTTACCTTTTCTATAAAAATCAACTACTAAAATAGTGTGGTGAGCACTGGGTGTTCTGTAAGACTGATGAATCACAGACCTGTACCCTTGAAACAAATAATACATTATATATTTATTAAAAAATCATATAAAATACAAATAAATAGTGTATGTTATTTATTTTAACATTAAACAAGTATAAACTAAGGAAAATGATATGGAACATGGTTGAAAGAGAAACCCTCTCAGGTCTGCTTGATCACCTTCCAAATGAATCAGTTTCTCCCTCTTATCCTTACTGGTATGCTGTGGCTGTTTAACTGTTAAGAGCTGCCTGAAGGTAAGTCAGGAGACCACAGACTCAGGAACAAGTTGGAGAATGTGTTTTGAGTTTCCTTTTATTTGACTAAGAGGAGTTAGAGTCCCAAAGGGATGGAGATGCATGGGTCATCTCCTGTTGACTCTTATATAGAAAGAGCTGTTTCTCTCCTGGGGACTTTGTGTCCCCTTGCCAGTGTAAGAAAATTCCCCAGTTTGAGACAGAACCACTAAGAGATGGAACAGGGGCCACCTATCCCAGTCCTCCGTTACATTGTTCGTTCTCATGGGCAGGGATGAGATAGGATGTGTCCCTAAACCAGTGTCTCCTCCTCACCCAGAGATGGTTCTGTTTCTGCTACAGTCTAGGGAACTCAGATTATTTCTCTCTTCCCTGTTATTTGTTTCCTACCCTCAGAAAGAGAGATTTGTAAAACTACTGGACCAGCTGCACAACTCACTGAGGATTGACCTCTCTACCTACAGGGTGAGTGAAGACATGACTGTGAGATGGAATAACAGATAATATCAAGCTCTGTCTAGAGAGCCTGTAGTCCAATCTTAGCTATAAAGATTAAAGGCAAGGAAAATCGGTCCCTGTCATCACACCTACGTACATGCCAGTGCCACTGACATCTGTGGTTCTCCAAACTCCAAAGACCATGCAGTGTGTAAATAGCAGGTGTGGCTGTTTTTTTTATAGGCAGTTGGCTTTCCAGCCATACTGATGTCACTCTGTCAAATCCTCTGATGACATTCTCATTAGGGTTGATAATCTCTTCCAGATTATGGAAGAGGATAATCTCTTCCAGAAATGCCCCTTTAAAAATTAGATACTTATATTTCTTTTTTGTATTTTTCATATTCTTCTTATTTTTCACGGGAGGTATGAGAATTTGGCTAAGGGGAGAGAAAGAGGAGCTTGGCTTGGGCAGTTGATTTGTAGCAAGGGTCATGTCCATTCCTAGAATGGAGGGAGGAAATAGATATACTAGGAGAGGGGGTACCAGGGACAGGGCAGGATAGGAAAATGGGCAGTTTCCCAATTCTTCCTAAGTTAGATCTTCTTAGAATGGTTTTGTTACTTGCTTTAAAGTGTTGTGAATTTCCAGAACAGGCAATATACCCACATTAAAAAGTAAGTATAAAAATAACCTCAAAGTCAAAAAGAAGTGGAGTTTTAATTATCTGCAATTTCAGTGCCCTCCATTTGCATGAATAATGGAGAGTTGACAGTATATCTTATATTTGGCATGTAAGTAGCCATTTGAAGGTTTAAAAAAGCAACCCTTAAAATGGAGAGTGGCTCAACATCTCCCTTCAGCTCTCCTTGGCAGCTTCCTCCTAAAACTCATGCCAAGGGGAATGAAGTGAGGCATGGTGGGAAGGTCCTAAGGAAGTCACTCCAAAGCAGTTCTGCTCAGAGCTCTGCCATCTTCTGGCTCTGGAAGGAATGTGGAATAGTTGAGGTCCCTTGCGCAGAAAGTATATATCCTTGATCTAAGTCTGGTCTGTAGTGTGGCTCCACTTATATTCCAGAATATACAGTTACATTGTAACTTTTGAAGAACTCACTGTTTAGGTGTAAGAATCTTCACCCAAGAAAAATGTGTGTATAAAATGTGTGTGTTTGTGTCTGTGTGTTCATTTGTGCAAATGCTTACACATTGCATGGGAAGTAGGGTTGGTGTTGCTTGCCGGGCTGGGGATTATTAACCCCTGCTTTTGGCAAGAGCCTGTCTTTGTCAGTAGAAAAGAGAGGGGAGACCTGTAGTTTTACAGCTTTTTTGTTCAGCTCAACTGGGGAAAATCCCAATGGGTAGTAGTTAAGGAAGCTTTTCATTTCATTGCTTTTGGCAGGGAAGGCTTTCATATTTCTCTTTTCCTTTCTTAAATTTGCTTAATTTGCAACAGAATAATTTTCCTGCTGGAAGCCCTGAGCGGCTTCAGGACTTGAAGTCAACAGTGGATTTGCTGACCAGCATTACTTTCTTCAGAATGAAGGTAAGAGATAAACTGGGCTAGATGGTGATGGACTGGGCACCTGGCCACAGGAACATGGAGAATAAGAATCACTGGGCACAATCTGAGGCTATAGTATTCATCACCTCTAAGCCCACATTTCCATACACCTGTTCCCTGGGTTACATCTGAGAAGACCATGGATCAGCAGGGATGGGATGGGCAGTTCTCCCAATCAGATATCCTAGCAATTTCATCCTAGGGCAGGGTGCAGGGACCCATCGAGAGATGCTGGGATCTGGAATAGTTTGAGGGGAACTCTAGGAGGAGATCCACTCAGGTGAGCAGGACCATGGGCCCATATTTCTTTTATTAATTGGCAGGTGCAAGAACTGCAGAGCCCTCCAAGAGCCAGCCAGGTGGTAAAGGATTGTGTGAAGGCCTGTTTGAACTCCACATATGAATATATCTTCAACAACTGCCATGACTTGTACAGTCGCCAGTACCAGCTGGTAAGAGACTCAGGATCAGGTGGGACCAACTGTCAGTGGCCCTTGGATCCTCAGTTTTTCTTTACTGTGGTTATGGTGGAAGGGAGCTCAGGACAAAGTCCTTGATGTTCTTGAGGGTGAGTAAAGTGTAGAGTGAGGACCTTCTAGACCACATGAGACATTTGTGGATTGATAGGGACCATTGGACAAGATGTGACATAACTGAGTTGAGCAGAAGTGGCAACAGTAAATTTTAGTTTGGTGCTAATCTAAGTGACCAAAATTTGGGCAGTTTTAGGGGTGAGTAGGTAAATTCTCAGTCCATCTCAGAGTTTCTTTTCTCTCCCAAGCTTATTTGTTCCAGGCTGCCTTCCTCTGAGATCCGTAGTTGTCTCTCTGAACTACCGGCTTGTGGAAATTTAACTTTTCTCTTTGACACTTCTCTCTGCACAGCATGGTCTTCTGAGATTTGTTCATTAGCTGACTGTCAAGGCTGACTCTTACCCTTCTGTGAGGCTGAGGTACTTCACTTGTTTTATGCTGACATCCTAACCTACTATCTGGTGACTGTGTATATTTTTCTAGATCCTTTCAATAGTATCTTTTATTTTCTAATTTCAAAGCCAGGACTTCTTTTTGGGTCTAGTTACTAGTTTACAATTTCTGTCTTAATAATTCTTTTCTTTTTTTTAAAGATTTTATTTATTTGTCTGATAGAGACACAGCAAGAGAGGGAACACGAGCAGGGGGAGTGGGAGAGGAGAAGCAGGCTTCCCACGGAGCAGGGAGCCTGACGTGGGGCTCTATCCCAGGACGCTGGGATCATGACCTGAGCCGAAGGCAGACGCTTAACGACTGAGCCACCCAGGCGCCCCCTGTCTTAATAATTCTTGCAGACCATGCATTTGCAGAATAGATTCCCTTTAGTCCAACAAATATGTATTGAATGAGTCAGGTCTGAGGAAAGCATAGTGCTCCTTCAATTAGTTCGCAGTTCCTAAGCGTATATAGAACTCTAATCAAAGCAGTCTGTGAGAAGTGCCTTGAAACCTCAGTAAAATTGAAGGGATTCCAAGAAGGAAGAAGTCAGATACTGGGAAAAGCTACTAAAACAAGGGCATTTGACATAGACCTTAAAAGGCAGTAGGATTTGGACAGCAAATGATGGGAGGACAACCTAAATCTCTTAGACGTTTGCCCTATGGTGAATACATCCAATTTGTGCTCTTCCGGGGACAGTGTCCGTAGGCATTCAGAATGGTCCAGCGTTTGACCTACTGTCGTAGGCTGTCCTATAATACAGCCTCTAACAAAACTACGCTGTCCCGAACCCCTGGTAATAGAATCGTTTACCTTTATACCAAGAAGGTTGGGAAAGCACCAAAATCTGCATGTGGCGTGTGCCCAGGCCGACTTCGAGGAGTTCGTGCTGTGAGACCTAAAGTCCTTATGAGGTTGTCCAAAACGAAAAAACACGTCAGCAGCGCCTATGGTGGTTCCATGTGTGCTAAGTGTGTTCGTGACAGGATCAAGCGTGCTTTCCTTATCGAGGAGCAGAAAATCGTTGTGAAAGTGTTGAAGGCCCAAGCACAGAGTCAGAAAGCTAAATAAAAAAATGAAGCTTTTTTGAGTAATAAAAAAAATCAGAAGGCTAAAAAAAAAAAAAAAATACATCCAATTTGTAATGCTTCCTAGGAGTACCTCACTAAAGACTAAACTCTTGTTCACACTGCCTCCTCCCATTACCAAATGCACTTTTTGTGCCAGCCATATCTTTAAGGCTTCCTCCTTTTAAGTTTTATAAAATGTCCTATTGGTTCTGAAGCTCATGTTTAGCTTTGTTTGTTTAGCTTACCACACTCTGGGCTCCTCTGTCATCCATCTGTGGATTCTCTTTGGTTGGAGAAGACACTGTTCTCAGCTTTGATTTTTCAACTATGCAGGGGTCTATCTGAATATTTAGTCTCTGTTCCCTAGCATGAGATGAACCTGGACTTTGAAAGAGGGCTTATAAACCATTCAGGTACTTTATTTAGCCTTTGAATTTTGCCAACTGTTTTTTTACTTTTTTTCACTCTCATTTTCTCATTATTCATTATTTACACTGAGGTAAACCATTGGAGTCTTTTTATTTCTTTCTACTTACCTTTAGTAATTGGTTCATTCATCCATTTATTGCCTTAACAAACTGAACATGTAGGGATGTAAAGTTGATTAAAACACATCTCTGTTTTTGGCGAGCTCATCATTTGGTGGAGGTAGGTGGCACAAATTACTAGATTTATTTTTTTTAATTTATTTTATTGGGTTTTTTTATTATTATTATTTATTATTACTGAATTTCATTGTAGTTGCCAAAGGTTCATAGAGCGTGTTCTGGGAACCTACAAGAGAGGCATCTAAGCAGACCAGTGGTATCAGGGAAAACTTTTCAGAAAAGGTAAAGCTCAACCTGAATTTTGAGGAATGAGCAGGAGTTGGTTAATGAAAGGGGTTGGGGAAGAGAGGGATACCATATAGAGGTAGTAGAATGTTTGGAGGTACAAAATTGTAAATGAGTATGTTAATTTGAAGAAATATAAGGCAGTTTATTTTTTTTTTTTAAGATTTTATTTATTTATTTGACAGAGGGACAGTGAGAGAGGGAACATAAGCAGGGGGAGTGGGAGAGGGAGAAGCAGGCTTCCCACTGAGCAGGGACCCCGATGTGAGGCTCGATCCCAGGACTCTGGGATCATGACCTGAGCCAAAGGCAGACGCTTAACCGACTGAGCCACCCAGGCGCCCCGAAATATAAGCAGTTTAATTAGGGTAGTTACAATGTCAGGAGCTTTGGAGTTCAGCTATCTGGGATCAGATCTTGGTTCTACTCTTTATAGCTATAAGACCTTGGACAAGTCATTTAACCTCACTGCCTTCAGTCTCCTCTTCTGTCAAAGTAAGGTGATGATAATTTCTACCCAGTGGAGTTGTTAGGAGTATTAAATGAGATAACCCATGTAAAGTTCTTAGGGTGCCTGGCACCTAATAAGCACTAAATAAGTGGTGGTAGTGGGGAGGTAATGGCTGCAAGGAAAGGGAATTGGTAAGGTGTGGGGTTGAGAAGAGAGGTCATATTATGAAGGCCTTTTGTGTTAAGTGGTGGAGTTGTTGAAGACCTTGACTGAAGGCCATTGAAGGGCAGAGGAGTCACGCTATGAGAGTCTCCTTGCAGAAAGATCACTAACAACTATGTGGAAGAGGACTAGAATAAAGATTAAAGACCAGTTAGGAGACCCTTGAATGATAAGGATAAGGTAGTGGCAGAAAAAGTTAAAGGAAGAGATGTATTTAAGTGATATTAAGCGGGCAGAATCCACATTCTGTGGGTTCTGTCCTGTTTCTAGTAACTTCCTTGTAATGCAGGCTTATTAAGGACTGTGAAGTCTGTGATGACATATGGCATCGCACATAAAAGTCCTATCCCTCTTCTTCTGGGTGGTTCCAACTTTGCTTTTGTCCCAGTGGGAGATAAATGTCCATTCCAGCAGTGACCCCTCTTCTCCTGTCCAGGGTCTGAATGTAGAACTGCTTCTCCTTTCCTGAGATTCACCATTGTATTCCTTTACCTCTTCCCAACCAAGTCTTTTTTTCTTCCCCCAGCTTTACTGGAATATAACTGATGTATAACATTGTGTATGCTTAAGGTGTGCAATGTGATGATTTGATACAAGTGTATGTTGTGAGATGTTTACCACAGTAAGGCCTGCACCTCACGTAATTATCATTTTTGTTGTTATGGTGAGAACATTAAAGCTCTGCTCTCATAGCATCTTTCCAGTATATAGTATGGTATTGTTAGCTATAGTCAACCTTGCCGTACCTTAGATCCCCAGAACTTACTCATCTGAACTGAAAGTTTGTACCTGTTGACCAGTATCTCATCATTTCCCCTACCCCTCATCCCCTGCCAAACACCATTCCACTCTTTCTATGAGTTTGATGTTTTCAGATTTTACACAGACGTGAGATCATACAGTATTTGTCTCTTTCTGTCTGATTTATTTAATTTAGCATAATGCCCTCAAGGTCCATCCTGTTATCGCAAATGACAGGCTTTCCTTCTTTTTCATGGCTGAGTAATAATTCATTATATATATATATATATCACATTTTCTTTATCCTTTCATCCACTGGTAAATACTTAGGTTGTTTCCATGTCTTGGCTTTTATGAATAATACTATAATAAACATGGAGGTACCATTAAATATTTGAGATAGTTACTTCATTTTCTTTGAATATATACCTAGAAGTGGGAAGGCTGGATCATAGGGTAGTTTTCTTTTTAATTTTTTGTGGAACCTCCATAATGTTTTCCATAGTGGCTGTAGCAATTTACATTTCCTGCCAGCAATGCACCAGGATTCCCTTTTCTCCATATCCTGGCTAGCATTTGTTATCTCTTAGCTTTTTGAAAATACTCATTCTAACAGGTGTGAGGTGACATCTCTTTGTGGTTTTTATTTGCATTTTCCTGATGTTTAGTGATATTAAATACTTCTTCGTGTACTTGCTGGGCATTTGTTGTTGTTTGTTTATTTATTTGAGAGAGAGAGAGCTGAGCAGGGAGCCCGATTCAGGGTTTGATCCCAGGACCCTGAGATCATGACCTGAGCCAAACGCAGACTTAATCGACTGAGCCTCCCAGGCACCCCTTGCTGCTGGACATTTGTATGTCTTCTTTGGAAAAAGGTCTATTCAAGTCTTCTACCTATTTTTTAATCAGATTTTTTTGTTTGCTAATGAGTTATATTAATTCCTTATATTTTGGATATTAATCCCTTACCAGATAGAGGGTTGGCAAATGTTCTCTCCCATTCTGTAGGTTGCCTTTTCATTTTGTTGATTGTTTCTTTTTTTTTTTTTTTAAGATTTTATTTATTTATTCATGAGAGACAGAGAGAGAGAGAGGCAGAGGGAGAAGCAGGCTCCCAAGGAGCAGAGAGCCCGATGTGGGACTCGATCCCAGGACCCTGGGATCATGACCTGAGCCGAAGGCAGACGCCTAACCATCTGAGCCACCCAGGCGCCCCTGTTGATTGTTTCTTTTGCTCTACAGAAACTTTTTAGTTTGATGTAGTTCCACTTGTTGATTTTTGCTTTTGATGTTTGTACTTTGGTGTCATATCCAAAAAATCATTGCCAAGACCATTGTCAAGGAGTTTTTTCCCCTATGTTTTCTTCTGGGAGTTTTATGTTTTCAAGTCTTGTATTTAAGTCCTTAATCTATTTTGACTTAGTTTTTGTGAGCAGTATAAGATAGGGGCCCAGGTTCATTCTTTTGCATGTGAATATCCAGTTATCCCAACACCATTTATGGAAGAGACTATCCTATCCCCATTGAGTATTCTTGTCTCATCAAGACCTTTTCTTATACAGCTAGGCAGATAGCTTCCTAGATAACAGTTCTTCCTCCTAATAGCATTCATGAGGTTAAGGGAAGTCCTTAACCCACTGAAGGTTGGACCCACTTGCATGCTAGGTCTGTGCAGTAACTCCTGCAGAACTTGAAGGAGTTTCTCAGAGCTGAGATGTATATGTACATGTGTGATGATGTAGGGGAGGTGTTGGAGGAGACTGCCATTGGGGGTCACATGGAACTAGACCTATTTAGTAACGCTGGAGGAGCAACTTACTTTGGCTGAGGAGTCACTATACTCATAGCTACTGAGAGAATGAAGAAGAGGGGCTGGCATCCTTATGTCTCCTATACTGACCAAACTTATCATATTAGTGCCCTGGAGCTGGGGAGAGAAGTTCTCTGGGATGGACTTTTTGTGTATAAGGACCTCCCAACAGTCACCCCTCTGACAGAACATGGGCAGTCTTGTGGAAGACAGGCTCTAGGAAAAGAAGAGTACCTGATTCTAAAGGAAGGGGTATGGGGAGGGGAAGAGAAAGAGGAAGATTGGAGACATTCTCCATATTCTACTCTGATTCTCACTGTCTCCTCTGGAACAAGAAACAGGAACTACCTCCAGAGGAACAAGGACCCAGCATTCGGAACCTGGATTTTTGGCCCAAACTCATCACACTCATTGTGTCAATCATAGAGGAAGATAAGAATTCCTACACACTTGTTCTGAACCAGTGCGTATCAACCCACTTGGCCCTGTGTGGTTGGTGGTTGGCTGGTCCATCTGTCTAACAGCCTCTTTCTTTCCTATCTCTGTGTGTTTGCAGTGCCACCTCTTCCTCCTGTACGTCCATCTGTCCCTCTGTCCCTTGTATCTGTCTGAGTAACTGTTTCTGGAGACAGGTGTGGAAACATAATGGGGGGCCCTGCCCAGACTGAGCCAGCCTCCCTGGAGTGAGAGGCCCCTGGGAATGGCTGCCATAGGAGTCCCAGGGGATCCAGAGATCATGTGTGTATGTGTCTGTCCACTGTGAATAAAGTGGGCTTTCTGACGCCCACCTCCTTGCACTTTCTCGTCCACCTTCTTTAGCCTGGGCCTGCCTTCTAGCCTCAGCCCTTCTCCCCTGGGCCTCAAATCCCTGCCTTCTGGGCATCCTCTTCCCTGGGCCCACCTTGCCTGAGGGGATCCTCTGCCCCCACTTGTCCTTCCACTGGCTCCTGGGTCCCTTTTCTCCAGATTGAGCCTAGTCCTGTTTCCTAGGCTTCTCCTCTCTTCAATCTGACCTCTAAGAGATTAGGCACATTAGCTTTGGAATCAGTCAAATCAAATAGCTCTTGCTTTGTTCTCTGACTGTGGCTTCTTTCCATCATCCAGGTTTCCTCAGGAGTTGAATGTGGGAAAAGTCAGCGCAGAAGTGATGTGGCAGCTCTTTGCCCAAGACATGAAATATGCTCTGGAGGGTAAGGGTGTGCCCAAGGCAGTGGGCTGTAGGCCTCTAGTCCAAGCACCTTGTTTGCCGTCCCTTTCCTCTCCCAGACAATTATAAGTTCTGGGTGAATGGTATGGTGAGAAACCAGAGGGATTCTAGGCTGACGTGTCAGGAGCCCTTAGGTAGGCAGAGGTTCAGCCAGAGTAATAATGGAAATGGCTGTGTGGATGTGGATTTCTCCTTCCAGCTTTAGAGCAAGTGCCTGTTTAAGACTTTCCGTAGCCCAAAAATCAACTCATCCCATTCTGGGTAGTCTCAAGTGGCCCACTTCCTGGAGTATGAATGGTCTTGTGAAGTTTATCTTTACAGTTTTAAAGAATGGTAGAACCTTAAATACACAGATAAGATTATTTGCTTTTATTAGAGACTGCCTGACCTGGCTTTCCTAAAAAGCTGTTCTGGAGCCAGAAAGATACTTCTTCCCTACCTTCTCCTGTAAAGCAATGTCATGGACAAATTACTATTCATCTTGTTCATTCAGCTTATTCTTTTATTCATTTCCTGCTTTGGTTCACAAAGATATCACTGTCTGCCTGTTTCCAACTTTCCCATTTGTACCCTTCTGTGTTCACTTATTTAGCTGCCTTTCCTGTTGTTTATATATGTTAGTTTGTCTCCTCAGTTTTGCAAGTGGACCTACAAGGAAAGGGAGCAGTCTGGGGCAAGGACAAATCAGAGTCTGGATCTGTTATTTTGATGGAGTGGCAGGGAAAATGGGTAACCCTCAGACTGAAACTTCTGAGGTTTAGGAGCAATAAGTTTTGAGGTTGAAAGAAACCTTGAAGATCTGTATTAAGTTTGAGACAGCCAGAGACTGTACATGCACATTCTGTAATTCTGCCCCAGAGCAATGGCTGCCTCTTTCCCACACTGGGTCAAGCTTGGGGCTGTAGCCCAGGGCTTAGCCTTGCAGGCCAGTGAGGAAGTCACTTGTCCCCTCTCCAGGTAGCACTCAGCAAGCCTAATGGGGGGAGTATGGTCCAAGTTCTTGAAGAATCCCAGCTCTGATGGGTTTTGGGGGGAAAAAAAGATAAATACCTGTGAAAAGTGAATCAGTTTCACAAGAGGGATAGTATGAGGTGGGGCAGCGGTTTTCAAACAGGTATCTTAGGAGCTAAGAGAAAAGGGAATAGCCAGGTAGGGGGAGAGGGTTGCTGGGCTTCAGGCCTTTCATCTGGTGCCAGTTAAGTCAGTTCTGCTTTTGTCAATCTTATATGGGGTTCTAGGTGAGATTTCTTTTGAAAGGGGAGTTCTGCTAATGTTTACAACAAACACAAAAGGATTGAAAACTGCTTTAAAGAAAGAAAGAATGTTGACCTGGTTGCAAATCTCACTTTCACCACCTAATCAGCAGTGTGTTCTTAGGCCAATTTTTGTGAGCTCACATTTTCTTATCCGTAAAATGGGAGTGATAATAGCATCTGTTTCATTGAGCTGATAAAGTAATGTGTAACATACTTAGCATACTGCTTGGCATTTACTCGGCACTGAATAAATCTTATTAAGGACAATAAGAAACCCCATAGGCTCATGAGCAGAGAGGCAGTGTGAGCATAGTAGCTTTTTTTTTTTTTTTTTTTTTTTGAGAGAGAGAGAGAGCACGTGAGAGCAAGAGCTTGAGAGCTTGTGAATGGGTGAGGAGGGGCAGAGGAAGAAAGAGAAAGAGAATCTTAAGCAGGTTCCACACCCAATGCAGAGCCCGATGAGGGCTCGATCTCACAACCCTGAGATCGTCATATGACCTGAGCTAAAACCAAGAGTCAGACACTTAACCAGCTGAGTCACCCAGGCACCCTGCAAAGTAGCATTTTTTTTTTTAATTTAAATTCAATTAGCCAAGGTATAGTACATCATTAGTTTTTGATATAATGTTCATTGATTCATTAGTTGAGTATATCACCCAGCATTTTTTTTTTTAAAGATTTATTTATTTATTTGAGAGAGCGAGAATGAGAGAGAGAGTACATGACGGGGGGAGGGTTAGAGGGAGAAGCAGGCTCCTCGCTGAGCAGGGAGCCCGATGTGGGACTTGATCCAGGGCCTCCAGGATCATGACCTGAGCTGAAGGCAGTCGCTTAACCAACTGAGCCACCCAGGCGCCCCTATCACCCAGCATTTTTATAGGATTTCACATCAGGGGAAAATGGGGCAGCTAGAACAAGGAGAGACTAGAAGCAGGGACTGCAGATGATGTTATAGTAACTTAGGGCTGAGAGGATGGGGTTAGAGCAGAGAATTGGAGAGGGAAGAATGGGTTTTGATAGCCACTGGAAGGAAGTTGTAACAGGACTTCATGACTGTCAGAATATGGAGGCCAAGACAAGGGGAGGAGTTTGGAGACCTGGATGATAAAAGGATAGCGTTGACTCCAACTGTGAAAATGGTATCTTTCACCCAGTTTTTTTTGGTCAGTTTTATTGAGGTATAATTTACATACATAAAATAAAAACATTCTAAGAGTATAATTTGATGATTTTGACAAATATACACACTTGTGTAACCACTATCCTAATTAAAATATAGAACAGAAAGTTTCTTCATGCCTTTTTGTAATAGATCCTCAGCCCATTCACTAAGTGCTTTTTAAGTATTTTCTATATGTCAGGCACTGTGCTAATTGTTGGAACCACAATGAGATGAATGAGGCATAGACCCAGCCCTTTGAGAAGCTCACACACCAGTCTAGACAACAGACATATAAATTGGCAGTTCCAGTTCAAAGTTATAAGTGCCACAAAAGGAATAAGGTGCTGAGAGGAGAACAGTGTAATCCACACCTGGGAAGGCTTCTAGGAGGACCTGAGGAAAGGACCTGGGAACACTTCCTGGAGGAGGTGATATACAAATTGAAACCTGAAGGATGGGAGGACTTAGCCAGTGGGGAAGGGAGGTAGTAGTGATGGGAAAAGGAGACCTAGAACATTTTAGGCAGAGGATACGGTATGTTCAGAGATGTGGGGTCTAGAAAGAGCTGTCATGCTTGGGGAACTGGAAGCAGTAGTTCAGTGTGACTAGCACGTTAGAGTGTAGGGGGAAGAGATAAGTAGGAGATGAAGATAGAAAAACAGGGCAGCCAAATCATCAAGGAGGTGGTAAGCCATGTTTAAGCTTTTGGACTCCATCCTAAGGCAGTTTGGAGCCACTGAACAGCAATCCCATGTTAAGCAAGGGATTGACAAGATCAGGTGTATAACGTGGAAAGGCCACTCACTGTGGCTATGGTGTGGAAAATGGTTTGGAGGAGGGAAGACCAGGTTGGAGACTATTACAGTAATCCAGGTTAAAGGTGGTGGGAACAAGACCTAGGCAGATGACTGTGTAAAATGGATAGATTCCAGAGAAATTTTGGAGGTGAAATCAATAGGGATTGGTGATTTAACTGGATGTGAATAAAGAGGAAGAAAGAAGACTTGAGGATGATGCTCAGCATTGAGCAAGAGGCTATGGTTAGTGTGTGTACTCTGTTCAGCTTCAGCTGGAGATGTTAAATGGCGAAAGATGGGGACTAGAGTTAAACTCTGGCCAAGTGAGATGTTCCATCAAAGTCTTAGACAGTACTAGAACCAAAGAGAGATTTGGGGGAGATAGCAGTAAGCTGGATAATTGAAATCATGAGGTTGAAAGAACTCTTCAAAGATGAAAGATGCATGGAAGGAAGAATGTGGAAATCAGGGGCAGGGAAAGATTTAGAGACTTGATTGCCCCTTTTGAGAGACTAATCATCCCTGTACTTCTACCCCCAACAACCTCAAGCAACTTTACTGGAGCATGACTCCATGGGACTTGTTAGAATAAAGTGTGACCAGTGTTTCAGCAGTCATCCTGTTAGTTTCTGTATGACAGAAGTTAATATAGAAATTGAGGTTTGGGACCAGAGTACAGATAATGGATTGACAGAAAGGGAGAATTATATAAATACAGTAACTTAAAGGTCCCTAGAAGAAAGCAGTTAGGGAGTTTTGGAGTGATGGAGCAGTACTGTCTCCACTTCTAGTAGGTTACTTAACAGGAAGGAAGGAGAGCCCTCCTCATGGTACCTTTTTATGTCTCTAGGTTCATGGACTGGTTTAAGGATAGCAGAGTGTGGGGTGGAAGAGAAGGGGCAAGCCCTGAGAAGTCTCTCTGATGTCCCCAGAAGTGGTGCTGCCTGCTCCAGGAGATGAAATTTCCTGGGACTGGGAGCCTTTTGAGGCTGAATCCCAGGCTCCTATTTCCTCCTCAAGTGTCTGTTGTACTAATGCACAAGGGCCAACTGCTGCAGATTGGATTTCTGTCTTGATGTGGAGGAGCATCACCCATAGCAACTCAAAGTTAAACAGTAGAGAGTCACAAGGACCCTGACCTTCCTTTCTCTGTCGCTCAGTACTCTTCCCCATTTACCTGCTTTTTACATTGTTATATGTAAGCACACAGTTGGCTTTTGTTATTTCAAATTAATGGTTTATCTATTAAAGGGGTGGATGAAGAGAACCTGTGGTTATAGCCAGTGCTCCAGGCATTCTGGGCAGGGGTGATGTTTGTCCTGGATTCTCCTGAAGGTTCTGGAGATCCAGCTAGATGACCTTAAAAGTCCATAATAAGCATCCCAGTTTTTACACCATGATAGCCCTTTCATCTGGCTGTGTTTCCATGGTTTCCAAACTGACTATTCATGTTTGCATACTTTTTGGAGAGTTCATTTTCTGTGTCTCCACTGTGTTCTGGGGCACTTCAGTTTACCTCAAAGATGCTGTTACACTCTGGCTGCTTAACTGCCCTTTCTATCAGCTTGGGCCCACTGTGGTTTTCCCTGTCTCTGTGTAGTTGTCATTGACTCATTCATGCCGTGTATAGCTGCTCATCACTGCATCTAAGCCCATCTGAGGGAATGGCCCAGCTACTAGGATTAGAGAAGTCCTAGGAAACCACCATCCCTTTCTAGTCCTGGGCAGTCTCCCCACTAATCAACATTAGCACCCACATCCCTTTCTCCTCTTCTTCACCAGAGGCCAGTATCTCAGTTGACACTTCCAGAAGATAGAGCAAGAAGACTATTGACCCTATCTGGGAGTTTGGCTTAGTCTCTAAAAGAAGATTTGGGCCAGGCTCTTGGAGAGCAGAGTACTGGTAGGGGGAGATGGTTGTGAGGAAGTGGTTGGGAGTCACCCTTGTTCTAAGACATCTGATAGAGCTGCCTGACCAGATCTGCTGCTTTGGGAAAGCTCAGAAACCGTGGCCTCTACTGCTGGGACCTGACTCAGCCTCCTTCCCCACCACTAGAGCATGAGAAAGACCGGCTGTGTAAGAGTGCTGACTACATGAACCTACACTTCAAGGTGAAGTGGCTCCACAATGAATATGTGCGAGATCTGCCTGCCCTCCAGGGGCAGGTGCCTGAGTACCCAGTGTGAGTCATCATGTGGGCACTACACAGGGAAGGGAAGGGGGTCCCTCCATCTTAGGGGGTGGGCAGGACCTGTGTCCTCAATTCAGTTTAGCAAGCAAGCCTTGAGACTGCCAGTTCTGGGCTCTGTTGTAGAAAGAGAAAACATCAAACTGTGCCCTATCTTCCCAAAGACCCTAGTCTGGGGGAGCTGTTAGGCACATGGCATATGCCAACCACTGGCTCCAACCCCCAATTCTCCTGCCTGGCTGTAGGTGGTTTGAGCAGTTTGTCCTGCAGTGGCTGAATGAAAATGAGGATGTGTCCCTGGAATTCCTGCGTGGGGCCCTGGAACGAGATAAGAAGGATGGGGTAAGTTGGAGGCTTGGATTGCACAGGGGTCAGGCCAGGTGTCCCAGCAATTAGCTGCCAGCAAAAGTTCCAGGGCTTTAGTTTCTTCCCTGTGGAATTCATAAGGAGGACCTTTGAGGGCCAGAGAGCCGCAACTACTGGACAGAGCCCTTTTGAACCCTACACACTTGGGAAAAGGTAGTGGCTGAAGATGATGATCCTGTTGTTGGCCTTCCGTAGTTCCAGCAGACATCAGAACATGCACTCTTTTCCTGCTCTGTGGTGGATGTCTTCACACAGCTCAACCAGAGCTTTGAGATCATCCGGAAGCTGGAATGCCCAGACCCCAACATCCTTGCCCACTACATGAGGAGATTTGCTAAGGTGACCATGACCCTCCCTTCTCCCTTCCATTTGCCTTTACCATGCTCACAGCCTCATCACAGGCCCGAGCTCAATTCCTCTTTGTGGTGACCTCAAGTCTGGCATCACCCCATTCTCATTTGCTTGTGTCTGGGGCAGACTGGTGGGTTTATCTTGGTGTTGTTCTGAGGTTGAGAGGGAGCTTTGTCCCTTACTGTGAGATTCCCCTGTACCTCCCTGTTGTTGTTGTTCTGGGATGACAGGTATGACCTCAGGCAAGATCCCTGTAGGGAGAGCTAAGGGTTCCCTCTCCTTTCCTTTTCTCTTTTTTTTTTTTTTCAGACTATCGGGAAGGTGCTGATGCAGTATGCAAACATCTTATCAAAGAGCTTCCCAGATTATTGCACAAAGGAGAAAATGGTGAGGGTCAGGCCCTGGGACCCTAGAGAAGAGAGTGGAAGACATTTGAATCCTTGCTTTTGAGGCTATCCTCAGAGCTGAGGGTGGGGGTGATGCTCCTGACTTGATTCCCAGTAGGGCTTCTCTTGAGATTATGACACAAAATAATAAGAACTTGATTAGGAGTTCCTCTGAGCCTCCATTTTGGTACTTTTATTTTCTACTAAGCTAGAGCTTTACTTAATCTTTCTTTTTTAATAAAAAAAAAATTAAGACATTCAAAGAGTTAAAAGGATAATACCATGAACACCTGAGGCCCACCACCCAGCTTAAAAACAGAAACATTTGTTTCTAGTCTTCATTCAAGGAGAACTGTCTAAATTGGTTCCAGATCTCAGTGCTTAGGAAGAGATGCATATAATATGTGTTGTAAATTCCCTGTGGTTTTTGGAGTAGTGTGAGAGAGGTACCCTAGGCTGACAGGTCCTGTGCCAAAAGGAGTCAAGACTCAACGGCTCCATCTGTCCCCAAAGCCCTGCATCCTGATGAACAACATGCAGCAACTGAGGGTCCAGCTGGAGAAAATGTTTGAGGCCATGGGAGGCAAGGAGGTAGGTCTCAGGGTGTGGGGTTGCTGCACTTTCCCTTTGTTCCTGAGCCCCCTGGCCATAGAACTCTATCCTCTCCTGACTGGGTATACATAGCAATTTAGCTTAGGGTCTGGGCTGGTTTAAGCTGAGGGATTTAAGTAGGCATTGGGGTAAAGGCTCTCTGAGGGAGGAGTTAGGGGCACAGGAGGGGAGAAAAGTGTACAAAAACCAGCTCAGCTGAGCACACTTTCTGTGGATATAGTTGGACCCTGAAGCTGCAGACAGTTTGAAGGAGCTGCAGGTGAAACTGAATACAGTTCTGGATGAGCTCAGCATGGTATTTGGAAACAGGTCAGTGGCCCCAAACACACAGCCGTAAGAGCCAGGTGTGGCCCCTGGCCAATCGCAAAGCCCGTGCCCCATACCCTCCATCCAGCTGCAGGTGTGTGGATCTTCCCTCTCCTCCTGTTGGCTGTTCCTGTTGGAGCTGCACCAGGAGTATGCTGGAGTGGGACTGAATAGCTGGTGCTGCTCCAAGGACAGTGTCTGTTTGGGCAGGGGAGGGCTGCACTGTGGGCACATGTGTAGTTTTCAGGTGCGGATTGATGAGTGTGTTCAACAAATGGCTGACATCCTGGGCCAGGTGCGGGGCCCAGGGAATGCATCCCCCAACGCCAGGGCCTCGGTGGCTCAGGATGCAGATAGTGTGCTCCGGCCTCTCATGGACTTCCTGGATGGCAAGTGAGTACAGCACTTGACTGTCCTATGGGATAGGCAAAGCAGAGGCAGTCAGATGGAGAAGCCTCTCAGGGAAGGGGGCTCTCAAACTCACTCTAGTCTTACCTGTTACGTGGGCCTACAGCCTCACACTCTTTGCCACTGTGTGTGAGAAGACAGTCCTGAAGCGTGTACTGAAGGAGCTCTGGCGAGTGGTAATGAACACAATGGAAAGGATGATTGTTCTACCCCCACTCACTGACCAGACGGTAAGGACACTCCCCTTCCACTTCCTCTGGCTGTCTCCCCTGTCTTGCCCCACACTTCCTGATTGAGTTTGGAGTCCTCTGCTTTTGACCGATCCCCTCTCTGCCCAGGGCACCCAGCTGATCTTCACTGCTGCCAAGGAGCTGAGTCATCTTTCCAAACTCAAGGTACTGTGGATGTATGGGATCCTTCTGAGGCTGGGGGTGACAGGGTGCCAGGAGGAAGGAAATATGAGCTTTGGAGACAGAAGAGGAAGAGAATGAGAGGAACGTGTAGTGTGAGTTGGCGGGTGGGGGAAAGACTGTCATGACAGCCCCAAGCTGTGCTGATGCTGTTGCTTTCTCTGCGTTTCTAGGACCACATGGTACGAGAGGAAACCCGGAGTCTCACTCCAAAGCAGTGTGCCATCCTTGACCTTGCTCTGGACACCATCAAGGTGGAGACCTCCCCCTTCTCCAGACAATCATACTACCCTACCTCAGTCACACTACCTCGTGGCCCTGGCATTCCACTCTGCCAGACTGATGTCCCCTGGGCTCTTGCCACCCCACATCCAGAAGGGAGTGATTTTTTATGTCTGTTTCTTTCTCTGCTATGTCCATGTTTCTGCTTGGGAGCAACCAAAAGTTACCTCCTTTATGGTCTCAGATGACTTACCACAGACCCAGAGCACTTATTCCTGGGTTTTGAGTACAGTTCAGTTTACTTAGTTCCTCGTTGCCATTCCTGAATATTTTCCACTGGGAATTAATCTTCCAGATCCTCATACCCCAGATCTAGCAGAAATTTCCCTCTTCCACTTATATATAAATTTATTTGGGTTTTCTACTACCCATTCCTTCACTCAACCAGGCAACATATGCACACGGCACTGTGCACTATGAAGGATACAGAGAGAATCAGATATAGTTCCTAGCTTTAAGATGCTTATAATTTGGTAAGGCTGTAATAAGGCAGGTACACATGAACCGTGATGCAGGGCACTTGGAAGAGGTTTGTCATAAGTATAATGTTCTCTAAGAGTTCAGAGGGGTAAAAGAGCACTTCTGGCTACTCTCTGAAATGCTTCTATTCCATATCTTTGCTTGTCTGGATAGATCCATACTTCACAGACCTGCATCCAGGAATGTGGCCATCCCTTACTGCTCCTACCCAAATAATACTCTTCACCTGAGAGATTGTGACTCTACGTGGTATTCCTGATCTTGTTGTTTATTGAATGGCTTATTGTCCTCACCATCCTCTTTTGGCATCTTCACTGAGCTTCTGCTCAGATGTGATTTCTCTGAGGACAGTGTAGAAAGCTGCCTCTCTGTAAGAGGAGAAGGCTGTAGCAGGTATTCTTTTGTCTTTCAGCAATACTTTCATGCTGGAGGTAATGGGCTGAAGAAAACCTTCCTGGAGAAGAGCCCAGATCTGCAGTCCCTACGCTATGCCCTATCTCTGTACACACAGACCACAGACACACTCATCAAAACTTTTGTGCGCTCACAGACTGCCCAGGGTAAGGCCTAAGAACTTTGGGTCCCTATCTCCACTCCTTGATACGTTTCTGCCTCTAGGGAGTCAATATCTTCCAGCCCTTAAGGAGGATCTAGGTACTTCTTCAGAGAGCCTATCAAATTCAGATCCCAGGATTTCTTGAGGGACCCCAATACTCACCCCCACACCATACCCATACCAGACAGGAAAATCACAGGGACCTGGGAAATGTGCCAGAGATCCTTTTCCCAGATATTGCCCTGCTAGTGCATGTTTATCAAGGAGTGTACCCTGTCTGTTAGGAAGTATCTGTCAGGAAGCCTTGAGAATGAGTGGTTGAGACACTGATGAAAACTCATAGCTTTGGGAATCTTGTTGGAAGTTGTCCTGGGGAGAGAAAGCAAAAGACTACAGATTGTCTGGTGTGGATGAGGAAAAAGACTAGGAGAGTCAAACTATGGGAGCAGTTGAAGAGAGGATATGGATCATGGGGCTCTGTGCATATCTGAGGTTCCAGCCTCATGGGTGATGCTAATGCATAGGGACCCAGGCAGATGGTTTTCTCCCAGGGACTTCCAGTCCTTAGAACCCCACCCTGTCTTAGGCAGGCCTCTCTATAACAAAACACATCCATCTAGATATGGTTCAGACTGAAATTCTGCCCCGGGCCCTGTGAAATTCTG
Source organism: Halichoerus grypus (assembly GCF_964656455.1). Classification (NCBI taxonomy): domain Eukaryota; kingdom Metazoa; phylum Chordata; class Mammalia; order Carnivora; family Phocidae; genus Halichoerus; species Halichoerus grypus. The sequence goes on from NC_135725.1 coordinate 58,629,922, forward strand.
CCCCTAGCCCTGGAGCAGGGCCTTCCCAGGAAAGACTTTCAGGCACATTTGTTATTTCTTCTTCCGGGGAAACCCAGGTGTGATGCCTGGAAGAATGAATCTGATGGCGAGAGTGGGAGGATTTAGGCCTTCCTGAGCTGTGGATTCAGAGCACAGAGCTGACCTCAAGGGGAAGAGGGATCTAAGCAGTTAGACTAGAATTGATGGAAGGTGAAAAGATGCAAGGGACTTGCTCCATTTTCCACATCTGTTCTTTTTTTTTTTTTTTCCTCCACATCTGTTCTTATTTCAAGTCCAGGATGGGAAGAAGAGAGAGCAAAGAAGTTATGAACCTTGCCCAAGGGAACAGGGAGATCTTTTACAGAGCTGTACATGGAAAGACCTGTAACATCCAGGGGAGGATCTGAGTTAATCCAGAAAGGCTTTTTAGAAATCCTGAGCTTTAGGCTAGAAGTAAAGATAAGGAAAGGCTGAAATGGGCATATATGTGGTAAGAGGAAGGGTGGATACTGCAGGGAGGATCCGAGTGTGTGTGTGTACCTTTTGTACCCATTGCTTTATCAGTTAAGGCCTAGGAAATTAGAGCCTACAATGGCTCTCTTTCCTGGCCTGATGGTCTCAAATACCTTCTCTCTGTATGTTCTTTTGCTTTTCCCCAATGATCTGGTTGACCTTTGACCCATGAAGTCTAATTTGGAGCACTGGGGCATTGACCCCAGCTCTTTGACCTCTCTTCACCTCATCTCTGTGCTCCATCAAAATATGTGTAGAGTGGGCGCCTGGGTGGCTCAGTTGGTTGAGCGACTGCCTTCGGCTCAGGTCATGATCCTGGAGTCCCTGGATCGAGTCCCGCATCGGGCTCCCTGCTCGGCAGGGAGTCTGTTTCTCCCTCTGACCCTCCCCCCTCTCTCTCGTTCTCTCTCTCTCAAATAAATAAATAAAATCTTTAAAAAAAAAAAAAATATGTGTAGAGTTGCTCTGAATGGCTGTTAATTCCTTAGACCTCTAACTGATTCTTCTTTCTCTGTCCTGCTGCTGCTACTACTTCTTGACTTGCCTGTTCTCACTCAGTGCATGATGGGAAAGGTATTAGGTTTACAGCTAATGAGGACATTCGGCCGGAAAAGGGTATGTTGTATACCTTGCACACGTGAATCTAACATAAGCTAACACTGTTCCCTATGAACTAGAATGAGCTGCTTAGGCTGGCGGTAGGGGAGCTATGTGTCAAAGTCCAGAAGCTTTATCCCAAGTCTCAGAGATGAGCAATGTATTCATACAGTCTGAGATGGGGTTGACAGTAGTTCTATCCTCAGGATTCCCCCACCCCTCCGCTTGAGGACAGAGTTTTACCTGGGGTGCAGGGTACTGGTATTTTCCCAAAATAGTTAGACCTCTGCTGAAGGGAGCCTACAAATTGGCCAGAGAGGGGTGCCTGGATGGCTCAGTGGTTAGGCGTCTGCCTTCGGCTCGGGTCGTGATCCCAGGGTCCTGGGATCAAGCCCTGCATCGGGTTCCCTGCTCCACAGGAGGCCTGCTTCTCCCTCTCCCACTCCCCCTGCTTGTGTTCCCTCTCACACTGTGTCTCTCTCTGTCAAATAAATAAATAAAATCTTAAAAAACAAAAACAAAAAAACTGGCCAGAGATTGGGACTGGGAAGTCGCTGGTAGAGGGGTCCAGGTGTGAATAGGACAAAGTCTGAGCAGGGCAGCCTCCCAACCAGGGGCCTCCTGGAATCTGAGGATAAGTGGGAGAGTAGAGAGTATTACCTTTGGCTAGAAGGGACCCACATTGTTCCATTGAGACACCATGGGGTGGACATAATTCCCAGACAAAGATACAAGGTGGCAGTACTGTCCTCTCTAATGTCTTTCAATGAAAAATTCTTCAGCCTAGGAGATAAGAGAGGTTTGGGGAACCTGAGAGATTCCTGGTGCATTTTTGGAACATTTCACCTGAGATGTTGTCAGCCTAATGTATTTTAATACATAGCTTCATTCTTTATCCCCTTGCTTTCCCTTCTCCCATTGCTTACTTCCCCATGGCTACTTTGGGTGATTGCTTCAGGCTTTAGGGTGTGAGGTGGTGGCCTCCTAACTCCTCAGTTTTACCTGGGATAATTAGGCCTGAAGTCTTAAGAGTTCTTCAGTGAGGGATCAACTGTCCATCTGTCTTTCAGGGTCTGGTGTGGATGATCCTGTGGGAGAAGTCTCTATTCAGGTGGACTTGTTTACACATCCTGGAACTGGGGAGCACAAGGTCACAGTGAAAGGTGAGTGGCACAGACTTACAGGTCTCAGACCTTTTCTTATGCAGTGGCCTCATCAGTTGAAGGCAGGGGCTGCTTTATCTCAGTCCTCCTACTTAGCCCTCCTCCAAGGGGAATGCCACCTGGGGGCTTAAAAACTGGGAACACTTGGTGGGATCCCTCACAGGCTTCCTTTGTTTGGGCAGTGGTAGCTGCCAATGACCTCAAATGGCAGACAGCGGGTATGTTCCGGCCCTTTGTGGAAGTGACCATGATTGGCCCACACCAAAGTGACAAGAAGAGGAAGTTCACAACAAAATCAAAGAGCAACAACTGGGCTCCCAAGTACAATGAGACATTTCACTTGTGAGTTATGGGGTAGGGAACCTGCAGGACTCTGGGATGGGGGTGAGCAGGGGCGTAAGACTTGAGAGGGGAAAGGAGGGATGGGTTGGATGGTGGCTGGGGTGAATTCAGTTGAAGACTCTTTCAGCTCTGGCCTCCTCCCTTTCACCCACCTTGTGCTCACAGCCTCCTGGGAAATGAAGAGGGACCAGAAGCCTATGAATTGCAAATATGTGTGAAGGATTACTGCTTTGCCCGTGAGGATCGTGTTCTGGGGCTGGCTGTGATGCCTCTGAGGGATGTGGCAGCCAAAGGCAGCTGTGCTTGCTGGTGCCCCTTGGGCCGGAAGATCCACATGGATGAGACAGGCATGACTATTCTCCGGATTCTATCTCAGAGAAGCAATGACGAAGTGGCTCGAGAGTTTGTGAAGCTCAAATCGGAGTCTCGTTCCATAGAAGAGGGGAGCTGAGCACCTGGGTTCCTGTGCCAACCAGATGGCATCAGTTCCACAAGTCATAGCCAGTGAGAGTTACTATGTAGCCAGCTTGTTGAGAGGCTGACTCCTTCAGTTTAAGGAAATTAAAGGAAAAATTTGGGGTGATAAGAATATGGCTTTTCACAGAAAGGGTCATGAATCCCTGACCAGCAGGTCTGTGGTGCTAGGAGCTGGGCTGTGGGGGTTACTGCATAAGGAGGTTTTCCATAAAGGGAGGGACAGACATTTATGAGAGTGTCAGCCATTCTTGGTAGACACTCCTTCACCCCACACCCCATCTCCACCCCTCTCCATGCCACATCTTATCCAGCTAGACCCGTACATATCAACCATTAGAAGAACAAGTTTAGAGAGCTTGGAGCATGTACCTGGTTAGCTAAATAGTCAGTTGAGCCTCCAGGTGTTGCTGAGCCCTATAGTCTGTATTGGAGTATGGCCAGGGCAGGAACATACAGAATAGAATTTAGACTCTCCCTTGAGCAGGATCCACTGGTTTTGTGTGGCTCCATGAAAACAAGGCTTTGAGACTGAACAAGATGCCTTCTAGAAATGAGCTGTGCTAATCTTTTCCCCCAAATTATATGTCATGAGTAGAATGAGGTTCACATGATACTTCAGAGCCCTGAGCAGAATATTCTTTGGAACGCAAGCACCAGAGGCCACCTGCTCAGGAGTCTCCCTCCCTCATTCCTGTAGGAAGGGGAGCAATGATATTTCAGGACATGAGAGGCTATTCCTTTGTGTATGCACCTGAGGCTAGTTGAAGGATCCAGAAGAGAGGGCTGTATTTTCTTCTTGGGTAGGCTCTGAACAAAGCCAAAAATTGTAGAAACCAGTCTAGAAGGAGTCCTCCTCACCTATGGCTACTGCCTTCTGGTTGTCCTCTCCTTTGTGGAAAGAATCTAGTCTTTGGCCTCACTCCCCTTCATCTAGGTCAGCTGCTGTTCCCCTCACAGATATTCAACCCTACAGAAGGAGCTTGGACTATGGTCCCTCTGTACAGGCTGGATGGAGGGGGCATCAACATTCCTTGGGAAGTCCGAGACAAACTCTTTTAGGAGATTGTATGGACTTCTCAGGCCCTTGATCAGAGATGTGACATGGTTCTTGGATATCCTTGGTAGCAGCCTCCTGGACCTCCTGAGGACTCTGTGTTATCCACAGCTGTACTGGCCATTACATGTAATAAGAAACTAAGCATCTTTGCTGTTGTTAATTATTGTATGTGCCATTGTTACGGGACATTTTTGGCTAGTCTGTAATAAATTATCTTATAGCAGCCTTTGGGGTCTGGTAATTCTGTTAAGGTGTGGAAAGCTGTAGAAATGACTATCCTGTATAATCCTGTATAACGGTAAATTTTGTACCTGGCGCTCCGCTGCCTTGTCCCCCCAACAAGTGATGGAACCTAAAGCAGCTCTGGATAAGCACCATGCGGTAAAGCAGGTAATGGGTTAGCATCTTGGCCTTGACCTGAGACTACCAATCCAGTTAACAGAGTCATGGGACCCAAGGTATCAGCTTCCTGCAGAAAGTCCAGATGTCATGTGCTAGTAAGGGTGTGACTCTGGGGATTGGTAGAAGGCTGAGGCTGTCATGTACAGGACAGAGGAGTAGTCCTAGGAGTAGAAATTGGCCTTTCATTTGGGAAAATTCAAGGAAGGAAAGCTGGAGTAAAAAGTCTCCTCCTATATTGGAAGAAACAAGGTAAAAGTGAGGCTCTTGGAACGGGAATCGGAGAAGCTGTCACAAGAAAGTGCTTACCTAGTTTCTTAGCCCTTGTGGGGTGGGAGCTGAGTGGGAGCACAAGACAGGGGATTAACTCCAGCTTTCCAGTTCCTCATTTCCATTTGCTTGCTAAATAAATCTTTACAATTAAGTCCCCTAGTCATTTTTAAATTTCCTCCTTCTTCCCCAAGCCATTTGCCCTCTATCATTTCTGCCTTAAACTTATTTGTTGAATCCATTGTCTTACCTCAGTTCCCAGTACCACAAGTGGAATAGTGGCTTTTAGTTCCTCTTGTCTGTATTACTGTGATAATCACCTGCCTCCGTTCTGCCCCTCCCTTCCTCACATACTCTGGTAAGTCTCTCTCCTGTTAAAACTATTCAGTGGTTATCTATCGTAGCCTTCGGGCTGAAATTCTAAGACCCTCCAAGACAGTGCAGACATCCCCCTACCATCCTGTAGCTATTCTAAAGCACTTCCCTGAAGTTACAACCCCATACACACACTGTGCACTCCTACCCTTCTGTGCCTTGGCACATTCTGTTCCCCCTTGCTGGAATGGCCTGCAGTCTTTTTCATGGCCTTCAAGGTTCTGATACTTCGTGGCAGCCTTTAGGACCCAACCAACCTGAACCCCTTCACAGCAGCACTTTACATAGTTATAATTTACTTGTTTGTCTTCCTCAAAAGTCTGTGATCCACCGAAAGGCTGGGTCTGAGTATTTCATCTGTGTTCCCCAGCAGCCGGCACAGAGGGCGCTCAGGTACTTAGAGCCAGGCCAACAGCTGCAGGACCCCTTCGGGAAACCAAGGCAGGGTGGGGCGGTTGGCGGGCTCCTGAGGAGAGAGGTGTGGTTGGAGGTGGGCTTGTGGGGAGGGGCGTGGTCAGAGGCGGGGCTCTGCTCTAGGCCCAAACCTGGGGCTCTAGGGCGCCTGCGCAGAAAGCGTTAAGATGGAGAACGGTGGAGTTGACGGCTGCACGGCAATGGTGAGCAAGAAGCGCCCGAAGGTGGCGCCGGAGGAGAGGTTATTGCCATCTTCTCCCAACACTGAAGAGACTAACCCCGTACTACCTGACATTCGTACAGCTCTGTGTACTTCCCACTAATACCTGTCTATCCTCATACTTTCTTGTAAACAGTTCTCCCGATACTCCCCGAGGTTATTGCCCCCTCCCCATACTTGAAGTATACATAAGGGTTTCCCAGACACTTCAGAGAAGATCTATTTGCCCAAATACCTAGCAAAGGGGATATTTATTCCCCACTAAATACTTCCCAAAGCGGGACACATTTATCCAGTTACCTTCTGAAACAGATAACCCCAAACCTCTAGCTAAGGCACATTATATTAACTCACGGAGTTTTTCCACTTCTCCAGCAATATCCAGATTCACCGAGAAAAAGCATAAGTCTTCCACCACATTTGATTTGAAAGTGGCACATTAGCTATCATTCTCTGATATGGCACAGGAGACCTCCATAAAGAAAAATCAAACTCTGACTGGGTATCCATGGCTTGCAACAGCCTTGCAAGTTTGAATTAGTAGCTATTTAAAACCAGATTTCACATTTAAAAAATGCAGATTTCCAGTTTTTTGTTGTTTTTTTTTTAAAGGAAGATCTGTTAACTTTTAACTCACATTCCCACAAAGCAACTGGTGGTTGGAACTGAGAAGCAATTGTTAATTTACGATAGCTCATTACAGACTCCATTACTCCTTGTTTACTTACAGTGGGCTTTGCTTTATTTGCCTGGCATCTGGTAGGCATTTGAGTTTGTGCCGCTTATGTAGGACTTTGGTTGGGGTCATTTTTTGAGCCAACACTTTGAGCTTTTAATGGAAAGTGAAATCCAAAGGAGATGGCTAATATGTTTAGATTTTTTTGGTTTCTGCAGTGTTCTGATTAGGATCAGAAATCATCCTAATAGCTAAAACCCAGGGTGAAATCTGTACCAAAGTCTTTTTTGGTAAGAGAATTCAATCAAAATACTTATAGGTAGCTCTCTTGTACATTTGTTCTTGAAGAAAGCCAGTTTTGCCCAGCCCCTCTCTGGTGAGGTCAGGCCAAGGACAAGAGGTTACTTGTTTCTCTTTGAAGACCTAGTTTTGTAAGGGCCTGGCTCTGGTCTGTATAGGAAGTGATGTCTCAAAGGTGCTGTCTCCCTTGTTCCAAAACACACGGATGGTAACCTTCCTTCCTCCCTCAGGAAAATAACAGGCCTCATAATAATCAAGAATGGTGATAATCTGGGGTGCCTGGGTGACTCAGTTGGTTAAGTGTCTGCCTTCAGCTTAGATCATGATCTCACGGTCCTGGGATCGAGCCCCACATCGGGCTCCCTGCTCAGCAGGAAGCCTGCTTCTCCCTCTCTTTCTGCCTGCCGCTCCCCCTGCTTGTCCTCTCTCTCATTCTCTCTCTGTGTACCAAATAAGTAAATAAAATCTTTTTTAAAAAATATTTTATTTATTTGTTAGACAGCGAGAGAGGGAATGCAAGCAGGGGGAGTGGGAGAGGGAGAAGCAGGCTTCCCGCAGAGCAGAGAGCCCGATGCGGGGCTCGATCCCAGGACCCTGGGATCATGACCTGAGCTGAAGGCAGACGCCCAACGACTGAGCCCCCCAGGTGCCCCAAATAAAGAAAATCTTTAAAAAAAGTGATAATCTGCAGGCTATATCTAATCAGAAGTAGAATAGAAGTACCTTTAATAATGGATTTTTTAAAAAAGATTTATCTTAGAGAACACGAGCGGGAGGGGCAGAAGGAGAGAGAATCTCAAGCAGACTCCGCGCTGAGAGCAGAGCCCGACATGGGGCTCAATCTCATGACCCTGAGATCACAATCTGAGCAGAAACCAAGAATTCTTTGCTTAACCAACCACCCAGGTGCCCCAATAGTGGATTTTTAAAGGAGCAAAATCACTTCTTTGAACACAAGTGTATGATCTACCTATTCATTGTGAATATTCGGACTCACTCCCTAAATGAAACTGCTATAGAAGCAGAACAGCAAAGCTGAAGAAGCCACATGGAATAATGAAAATGGTATTGAAGTAGAAGTCAAAAAACATGAATACTGGTATCAGCTCTACTACGTACTAATAAAGGGACCTTGCTTTTTAACTTCTCAGAGGCTCAGTTTCCTGCATCTGTTAAAATAGACTAATAATTCCTCCCATGTCTACCTCAGAGGGAGCAAATGGGCTCATTTAAATGTGAAAGCACTTTGAAAACTATACACTTTCTCTAGGTTATAAGGACTATTATTATAAATGATCCTCTGAGTTCTGATTAACTTCTAAGGAATTAGCCTTGCATCACAGCTTCAGAATGAGCAAATCTTTGCTGGGCACATCCTATATGCCAGATAGCTACCTAGGCACAAGGCCTAGCATTGAACAAAACAAAAACTGAATAAATTTAAGAGTGAGTCATTAGCATATTAAGTGCCCACTAAGTACCCAGTGCAGTATCACAGCATGGTGAAGCAATATGAAGAATCTAGATGATGGGTTTAGGTTTGCCACTATTCTATAGCTGTGTAAAACTAAACCTCCGCATCTATAAGATAAGGAAGTTAGACAAGGTAACCACTAAGGCTCCTTCTAAAATACGTTTGTCATTAGAGATTCTAATTGCTGAAGTTCCCTACTGCTAAAAGCTTATTGTCCTGCAGGGATGATCAGACTAATGAAACTGAATGATCATAGAACTGTAGGACAATAGAGTACTAACGTCACACTAGATACAGCACAGTAGTGGTAACAACAGTGTTTTTCTGTAGGTAACAGAGTATTTAGAGAGGCTTCTTGGAAGACCAGGGAGTCCCAGAAGGATGGAAAACTTTGGATCTGAGGGAAGGAAGGAGAGTCTATTATAGATATTAGAAATTTAATGAATGGAACTGCAACAACATGCCATTTTTTTTGTTTGTTTGTTTTCCTAGTTTATCAGAATCCTTGCAGAAAAACAGCTGGTGCATTCAAAAGGGTTTAACTGAAGAGAGTTTAACCAAAGGGTTGTTTACAGAAATATGATCAGTATTCGCAGGAATTAGAAAGGAATGTTGAAATACATCAACAGTGGCAAGTTAGTAGGACTCCTAGGCCTGAGGGGAAAGAGGAAGGAGTGTTGTTACCAGAGCCCACTTACGGCTACAATCTGGAAGAAGGACTGCCTGACAGGAGCTATGGCCATAAGGGCTAAGCAGTTGCTATAAGCAGAAATGAAGTAAAGAAATAGATGCTCTTACCTTTCTCTCTCTCTTCCTGCTCTCAGGTCTCCAGCTAATGCTTTCCATTGGCAAAATCCAAACAGAAGCCTAGGGGTAAGGTAGTTTGGGTGATGCAGTTCATAGAGGTCAGCTTCCCCGAATAGGGCAGAGGGAGTTGGGTGGGAGGAGGCACAGCACACAGAATAACCAGCGTACAAGGGATCTAGGCAAGGAAAAGTCACCACTCTGGACTCTTACCAAGAAAGTTTTACCTAAGTTCATAAATTCAAAATCTACTTTAAGGCTTAGTCTCCTTAGCTGTGAAATGGGGATAGTAATGCTTTTGTCCCAGGGTGATTGTGAGGATTCTATGGAGGGTGGGAAGGTACAAAACTGGAGACTCTGAGGTTAATGATGGTGGCCTGAACTTAGGTAGAAGCTTTGGGGATAGAGGAAGTAGATGACTATTCCAAGTTAACTCTTTATTAATGAGGGAAAATGTACAGAATTTAATAATTAATTACAAATGGGAGAGTGAAAGAAAGCATTGTCAAAGACGGCTCTTAGGTTTCTGGCTTGGGCCACTAGATGAATGGTAAGACTAGTAACTGATGTTCAAAGACAGGAAATACAAGAGAAAGCACAGATTTTGGGTGTGTGAGAGATGTGGAATAGAGATTCTTTCAGTTTTGTAAATGTAGATTTTTTTAATTGTGGTAAAATACACATTATGTGAAATTTACTACTTTAACCATATAAAAATATAATCACAATTCAGTGGCATTAAGTCTATTCACAATGTTGTACAACTGTCTCTAATACTTATTCCAGACCTTTTTCATCACCCCAAAAGGAAACCCCATCCATATTAAGCAGTCAGTCATTCCTCAGTACCTGTAGATTTTGACATTTGTGTGACATCCAAAAACAGATGTTAAGTAGCTATTTGGATATGTAATACTGAAGCTCAAAATAAAAATTCAGACTGAAGGATATAGATTTTTGAATCATTAGCATATAGATAGGGAGCTCTTAACCTGCGGCCTATGAACCTGAGTGAAAATCCCAGTCTTGAATTGGATGTAAAATGTATATAGGTGTGTATGTTGTGTTTTTTTAAAGATTTTTTTATTTGAGAGAGAGAGCACACAAGTTGGGGGGGGAGGGGCAGAGGGAGAAGCAGACTCCCCACTGAGCAGGACTCAAGTCCCAGGACCTTGAGATCATGACCTGAGCCGAAGGCAGATGCTTAACCGACTGAGCCACCAGGTGCCCCAGTGTGTATGTTTATTTTTATGAAGAAAGAGCATTAATCAGATTCTCAAAGGAATTTCTTAACCTGAACAAAGTTACTAATCAATGATGCTTATAGTAAATGAAGCCGGTGAGGGGATGGGGGGGGAAGTGGTTAAGAAAACTCAGGGAAAGTGAGTAGTGAGAAAAGAATGAGGATGGGACCTTGGGTAACATTTAAGGTATAGAGAGGTCCAAAGGGTGTTGTTTTAAATACAAGAAATAAAATTCATGTCTGCTTCAAGATAAGTAAAGGCTTTTAAAGGGCAATGTCATTTCCTAGTTGTTAGATACACCTCACAGGTTGCCTTTGTCAAATACCCAAACATTCATTTCATAAACTCATTCATTTGTGCTCTTGAATAGATGGTCTAATTAAGTGACTAGCCATAACTTCTTCCTGATTTAGTCTTATTTTTGGCCATTAGGTTGGTGGGGAGAGTATCATTTACAAAGTCAATAATAGAGAATTGACTAAGCTGTCATAATTTGCAACAAGCATGTGTGCACGCCTGTGTGTATCTAGTATATTGTGGACTTTATGATAAATCAGTAGTTCTCAAAGTATGGGATCTGAACCAACAGCATCAGCATCACCTGAATTTGTAAGAAATATTTGTTGGGTCCTACCACAGACCTGCTGAATCAGAAATTCATGGGACCCAGCCTTTCAGGTGATTCTGATGTAAGTTAAAGTTTGAGAACAACTGAGATAGACCATTCCTGGCCAACTTGTTTCAGTTCATAAATAAAACCTGGTTTCCTGGTTCTTTCATTAACTTTTATTTGGTAAGATATGGATGGCAACATTTTGCAATGTCTGATAAGTTCCTCGTGAAAAAAGTTGAACATTCTTGTCTATTTGTGACCTTCTCCACCACTCTGAATTACTGATACAAATACTATTCCCTACATGTTATTTTCTTCTTTGGTGTGTAGTACTTATCTTCAACATAAATTGCAAACTGTCAAGTTATTAAAATGCCATGGAAAAGGAAATAATTATTTATGTGAATACTCTGTCTTATCCATCCAGCCCTTTGTTTTGGAATCTCCCAGTCTTCTGAGTCATAGCCTTGGCTTCAGAGATTATGAAATGAACCTCACTGAAATTGCACCCTTCTTCTCTCTTCTCTACCCCTATCAAGACATTTTTCAGCTACGTGGCCTTGCCTAGAGATGCAATAGCTATGTACAAGTCCCTTGTGTTCCCTAACATTAGTTGCCGTAGTCAGAAAAAAAGTAGAAGCCACAGACTGAATTTGAAGAGAATTGGACTTTGTTATCAAGGCCAATCAGGGAGTGTTTTCAGCTTCTGCTAGTTCAAGGAATAAGCCAGACAGCACAGTATTTTAGTTATTTCTGTTTTTCTAAGAGGATTGTACACTAATTGAAGGCATGGATGATGTCTTATCTTTGACCATGTTTTAACTAACACACACTAGGCACGCAAACACTTGCCAAATTAGATTTACTTAATCCAGAAGTTAGAAGATAAAGAGTTTTAATTCTGGCTCTACTTCTAAGCCACTTTGAGTTAACTTAATTGACCTCTGTTTCCCTCATTCTGAGACAGAGTTTTATCCTGCTTACTTCCCAGTATCTTATAAGAATCTAAAAAGAATATATATAAAGTACTCTTTAAAAGTCCAGAGAACTCTGTAAATATGAGGTTACATAATAATCTTGATTTATATGCTCTCTATTTTAGAGGAATAATTAGTTCATTCTGGATTGTGGAGAGAAGATAGTATAGTGGGCTAGAAGTTGAGATGCTGGTTTTAATCCTGATCCCCTTTAAATTCGTTGGGCCTTAATTTTCTTTTATCTCAAATGAGAAGCACAGAGCAAATTGGTATGGTGGTTCCCACCCTTGGTTATACATTGAAATCACCTGGTACTGAAAAATGCTGATGCCTGGAACTAACTAGCATAAGTTTGATTTAATTGGTTTGGGATGCATGCTAGGCCTTGAGAATTTTTTCTTCTCTTTTGCAGCCAAGGTTTGTTTTATTTGTTTGTTTAAATCAGCAAAACCATTATTCAGATACAATCTTACACAAAATTCCAGGTTACCAGTGAAGCTTCTGCAGTCATTTTTTTAGGACTTTAAGCTCCGCCAATCCTTTTTTCTCATATCCCATTTTAGAACTCCTAAGGCTTCATAGAACACTGTTAGAAAAACATTGGAATAGACCATTTTCAAGATCTCTTCCAGCTCCAAAACAATGTTAGGACCCTATGCCTTCTCACAAGATCTCTGTCCTTTTTCTTAACACCAATCTGACCCAGTGTCAGACTGATTATTGGAGGCTGGCTTTCAATTTACCTCCTGCTGATTACGCATTACGCTCGCTCTTTTGCTGCAAGGCAATGAATAGTCTAAAATTTAATAGGCAAAAAGACCTCCTGGGTTTCTTGTTGCCACCCCTCCCAGAGATTCTGAGTCAGTACATCCTGAGTGGGGGCCAGGTTGTCTGTATTTTCCACAAACAACTTTTCATGTTTTTGAAACAATTGGTTCATGGACCATGCTTTTGGGAATGATTGCTCTAAGACGATCTCAGTGTAAAGTAAAGAAATAAGGGATGCTGAAATGTGGGGACATAGTGGAATAGTGGATTTTCTCCTGAGCTCAGTGCCAGATCTACCAAAGAGAAGCATGTGGGCATTTAAGACTTTAAATTCTATTCCATGGTATTTGACCACAGTTCTTTTTTTTTTTTTAAAGATTTTGTTTATTTGACAGAGAGAGACACAGCGAGAGAGGGAACACAAGCAGGGAGAGTGGGAGGGGGAGAAGCAGGCCCCCCTTCGGCTCGATCCCAGGACCCCGGGGTCATGACCCAAGCCGAAGGCAGACGCCTAACGACTGAACCACCCAGGCGCCCCTTGACCACAGTTCTTAGTTACTGCCCTAGAAATGCACCTGACAGTCATCTTTTCATCTGTGGCCAAGTCTGCAAGAGAGATGATAAGAATTGTGGTCAAGAGCAGTCAGGCAAGTAGGGTTTCAGATCTCTACCACTGTGACTCAACTGCTCTCTGTATGACTCTGAGCAAGTCACTTAATCTTAGGCCCATGTTTTTCATCTGTAGGAAAGAATAAAACCCTCTTTCTAGGCCCAGGTTTTCGTGAAAATTAAACAAGATGATCTTTGTAAAGCACACAGTAAAGTTTCCAGCACACAGTAAATTTTGATAAATAGTAAGTATTATGTCAGCAGGGTCTGGACTGATAAGCAGTTTTTGTTTTATCCTTAGGTGGTGTTTCTCTGAAATGAAATACATAAAACGTTTTATTTCAGGTAAGTGTTCATCTTATATCTGCTGAGGTTCTCAAGTTCAACATCTTACTTACTACTCTACTGTACCATGTTCTACCCACAAAGCCAGGAAATTGGTTGCTGTGCTCTCAGAGCACTCATTAAAGGATTGAACTAAATCCCACTAAGAAGCTTCTTACAATTTTGGATCTCTAAGAAACTTCTTAGGGGAGGACACAGACTTGACTTCCCTCTGATTTGGCTTTGAGACTATTTTTGCTGCAAAGGTGGGAGGAAAAAAAATTACAAAATTGAACTTGAGGTTATTGTAGAAATTCTTTGGCTATAGCCACTGAGGATACTAGTTCACATTAATTCACATAGAGAGTAATGTTTAAGTGGGTTTTTTTAATTTTTAAATTTTTTTAAATTAAATTAAAATTTTTAAAGATTTTATTTATTTATTTGACACAGAGAGAAAGCCTAGAAAGGGAACACAAGCAGGAGGAGTAGGAGAGGGAGAAGCAGGCTCCCCGCTGAGCAGGGAGCCCAATGTAGGGCTTGATCCCAGGACCCTGGGACGCTTAACGACTGAGCCACCCAGGCACCCCTGACTGTTTGTTTAGAGGGCAGTGAGAGGAATGTTCTACCTAAAGCCTTAAGGCAGACAGATAAGTGATTTAATTTTGAAGGTGTTTAAACAGAAAGCCAAAGGTCTGCTGTGAAAACCATGGTGTATCTTTAGCAAAAAGTAAAGGTGAGTGAATGTTTCTCATCTGTGTACGTTCAAAGGGAAATAGGAGTAGTCCAACAGAAACTTTCACTGGGCTCATTGATGTAATTGTAATTATTGATATTATAGTAAGATGAACCATGATTTGAACACTCAACATCCTTTTTCCATGGGAGCTTAAGATGATCAAAAGGGTATTGTTGAATTTGTTTCCCTTTCTATAGAGATCTAAATTAATAACTCATTTCTCCAATCCCAGACCATACAATTTGCATCCTTAGTATCACAGTTTGCCTCATTAATATCAGTCAGTTTCTGTTGTGGCTATTTTGGAGAAAGCTTAGACTTGCCACCAATGTCTGGAACTAAACTCTCCACATAATTCCAACCAAATGACTGTTGACTATTTGAGAGGGTTCCCTCCAACAAAAGGAAAACTTTTTGTCATAGTTCTTTGTGGATATGCTTTTGAAAAATTTTTAAAATAGTAAAAGAGCTATGAGTGTGTGTGTTTGAGGAAGAGAGAGGGTGGTTTTCGGTTTAGTGAAACAAAAGCAATTCTATTTTGGGCGCCTGGGTGGCTCAGTCGGTTAAGCGGCTGCCTTCGGTCCTGGGATCGAGTCCCGCATCGGGCTCCCTGCTCTGCGGGGAGCCTGCTTCTCCCTCTCCATCTGCCTGCTTCTCTGCCTACTTGGGCTCTCTCTCTATCTCTCTGTCAAATAAATAAATAAAATCTTTAAAAAAAAAAAAAAGCAATTCTATTTGAACTACATTTGTTGTCATAATTTTAGAAGCTGACAGGGTACCTAGCTGGCTCCGTCAGTAAAGTATGAGACTCTTAATTACTGGGTCGTGAGTTCGAGCCCCTCACTGGGTGTGGAGCCTTAAAAAAAAAATATATATATATATATATATTTTTTTTTTTTTTTTAAGATTTTATTTATTTATTTGACACAGAGAGAGCGAGCACAAGTAGGCAGAACGGCAGGCAGAGGGAGAGGGAGAAGCAGACTCCCCGCTGAGCAGGGAGCCCGATGCGGGGCTCGATCCCAGGACCCTGGGATCATGACCTGAGCTGAAGGCAGACGCCTAACCGACTGAGCCACCCAGGCGCCCCTATATATATATATTTTTTAAAGCTGAGCTTTGAAGAATGGGTGGATGGATTTTAGCTAAATCAAGGAATGTGCAAGTTACATAAAAGAGAATTATCCTGAAATTGGGAAGGGAGAATTGTTAAAAATCTCACATGACATCTTTTGTAGTTTGAACCTTTCTTTAACTTAGGTACACTCAATGCATATGTAAAATCTTACATACATTTATCTGAAAATTGCCATTATTATCTGCATTGGTAGCTCTCCAAATCCTATGCTTGTGTTTATGAAGGAAGAACCTTTAGTGCTGCCATTACATTTGACTCAGTTCTTACATAGGGAATTTCATTCTCCTTGGCCTTGTTCATAATCTCTTCTTGTCTCATGATAGCATCAGCGTATTTCTGCATTTACAGACATATTATCTGGTTAAGATCTTGAGATATCCAGGCAGATCCTGTGCCCATCTTTGTCTTGTTCTCTTTGTTTTTATGGTAGTTCCCTGAACAGATTTTTAGAGCTGAGACTGTTTCTTTTTAATGTCCTTCAATGTAGGTTGTTGATATAGTGTCAAAGCATTGTTCAGTGAAACCCGTTCTGAGCTTGGGGCAGAACATTTCAGTTGAGGTAAGGCTTTGATGATCTGTTTCAATCAAAGGAATAACAAGTTTTAGAATATATATAAAATCATACAGGTTTTTACAGACAATTTCAGGAGGTTCACAAAGTTTCTGAAGCTCCTCTTTTGAGCCTTGGCTTAGAAAACAAAAGCAGATGCCTGGCTGGCTCAGTCAGTAGAGCGTATGACTCTTGATCTTGGGGTTGTGAGTTGGGTGTAGAGATTACTAAAAAAATAAACTTAAAAAAAAAAGAAAACAAAAACAAGCAAACAAACCCTTTCCAGGCAGTGGCTAAACAGTATATCATTCAAGCAATTCTGCATAAATGTGATTTCTTAATTTATATTAAACAGCATTAAGTTCATAGTTATACCTGGAGTACAGATAGTCTGTATTCTACGATTGTGTGCTTTATTTCTCAGATCTTTCTTTAGAAGTGAGATTGGCCCGGGCGCCTGGGTGGCTCAGTTGGTTAAGCAACTGCCTTCGGCTCAGGTCATGATCCTGGAGTCCCTGGATCGAGTCCCACATCGGGCTCCCTGCTCGGCAGGGAGTCTGCTTCTCCCTCTGACCCTCCCCCCTCTCATGTGCTCTCTCTCATTCTCTCTCTCTCAAATAAATAAATAAAATCTTTAATTAAAAAAAAAAAAAGAAGAAGAAGTGAGATTGGCCCAAACGGGGGGGTCTTAGGAGCAAGATTGGATTTAAAAAAAAAAAAAAGGCTGATAAGAGCTCCAAGAAAAGGGGAACGAACCATAATCCAGGCAAAGATGAATGTTGAGGGACTCAAGGAGTTCCAAACCCAGACAAAGGTAACATTGGAGACAAAGGTCAGTGAGGAAGGTTGAGTTCAAAGCACTAGGTAGAGGACAAAACTGGGCCTCACAGAATAAAAGAGGCAACAAGAAACACAAAAATATTGATGGACCAGGTTTAAAATTTGTTTTTAATTTTTAAAAAAAATTGAATTGGTAAAACACAAATAATATTACCATCTTTTTTTTTTAATTAAGATTTTATTTAGGGCGCCTGGGTGGCTCAGTTGGTTAAGCAACTGCCTTCGGCTCAGGTCATGATCGTGGAGTCCGGGATCGAGTCCCGCATCGGACTCCCTGCTCAGTGGGGAGTCTGCTTCTCCCTCTGACCCTACCCCCTCTCGTGCACTCTCTCTCACTCTCTCTATCTCAAATAAATAAATAAAATCTTAAAAAAAAAAGATTTTATTTATTTGACAGAGAGAGCGTACAAGTAGGGGAAGCGGCAGGCAGAGGGAGAGCGAGAAGCAGGCTCCCTGCTGAGCAGAGAGCCCAGGATCATGACCTGAGCCAAAGGCAGATGCTCAACCAACTGAGCCACCCAGGCACCCCTATAATATTACCATCTTAACCATTTTTTTTTAAGATTTTTAATTTATTTTTTGACAGAGAGACATAGCGAGAGAGGGAACACAAGCAGGGGGAGTGGGAGAGGGAGAAGCATGCTTCCCACGGAGCAGGGAGCCCCATGCAGGCCTCGATCCCAGGACCCTGGGATCATGACCTGAGCCAAAGGCAGATGCCTAACGACTGAACCACCCAGGCACCCCCATCTTAACCATTTTTAAGTGTACAGCTCAGTGGCATTAAGTCCATTCACACTGCTGGGCAACCATTACCACCATTCATCTCAGAACTCTTTTTGTCTTATTAAACTGAAACTCTGTACCCGTTAAGCATTAACTCCCATTCCTCCAACCCCTGGTTCTTGGCAATTACCATTTTTCTTTTTGTCTCTATGAATTTGACTACTACAGGTGCCTCATGTAAGTGGAATCTCATAGTATGTTTTTTCTGTGACTGGCGTATTTCACTCAACATAATGTTCTCAGTGTTCATCTGTGTTGTAGCATGTGTCATAATATCCTTTTTAAGATTGAATATTACAGTGTATGTATATATACCACATTTTGTCCATTCATATGTTTTTGGACATTTGGGTTGCTTCTGTTCCTTGACTATTATGAATAGTGCTGCCATGAACATGAGTGTACAAATACCTCTTCAAGTCCCTGCTTTCGATTCTTTTGGGTGTGTCCCTAGAGGTGAAATTGCTAGATTGTATGGTAATTCTATTTTTAATTTTTTGAGGACTCACCATACTGTTTTTCATAACAGCCACACCATTTTACATTCCCAGCAATAGTGCACAAGAGTTCTAATTTCTCCACATCTTTGACAATACTTATTATTTTTTTAATAGTAGCCATCCTAATGGATGCAATGGAGCAGGTTTGGGACAAAAAACTTGGAAAGACACCCTGAGACTATAGTACTTTAAGAACTTTTTAAGCCACCAGTGTACGGGGAGGGAGATGTTAAGAGAATAGAGCAGGGGCACCTGGGTGGCTTAGTCAGTTGAGCGTCAGACTCTTAGTTTTGGCTCAGGTCACGATCCTCAGGGTTGTGGGTTCGAGCAGCTCGAGGTGTCTGCTTGAGATTCTTTCCTTACCTCTTCCCTCCTCCCTTCCATTCATATTAGAAACAAAACCTTAAAATATCTAAGACTAAGCATAAAAAGAAATGCACAAAAACCTATATGAAGAAAACTTTAAGACTACTGATGGAAAAAAAGATGGCCTGAATAAATGGCAAAACAGGGCATGTTCCTCAATGATATACAGTGGCTCCCATTTTCACTCAGAGTAAAAGCCAAGGTCCTTACCAAACAACAACAACAACAAAACCCCCAGGACTCTTAAATACAGAGAACAAACTGGTGGCTGCCAGAGGGGAGGTGGGTGGGGTGATGGGTGAAACAGATTAAGGGAATCAAGAGTACACTTATATAATGAACACTGAGTAATGTATAGAATTGTTGAATCATTATATTGTACACCTGAAACTAATACAACACTGTATGTTAATTATACTTCAGTTAAAAAAAAAGTCGAGGTCCTCGCAATGGCCTTTTAGATTGTGAATATTCTGCCCCCACCTTGCCTGATCTCTCCTACCACTCTGCTCCTCACCTCGCTGCTGCAGCTACCCTGGCTTTCCTGCTTTTCCTTAAACAGTCTTTGTTCTCATTATTCCTTCTGATTGCCAACACTCTTCCTCCAGATAAGCCTTTGGCTAACTCCCTTGTCCACTTCAAGTTTTTGCTCAGTCTCGTCTTTTCTGTAAGGCCTACATGAATTTCAGCTCCACACCACTCCCCCATCCTCCAGAGAGTGGAGAGGGACTGGAAACGGAGTTAATAATTGATCATGCCTATGTGAGGAAGCCTCCATAAAATTCCGTGCGGGGTTCAGAGAGCTTTCAGGCTATCAAATACATTCACATGAGGAGTTGGTTTTGCAACCCAACTCCACTGCAGCGGATGCTCCTGCACTCGCACCCTCTCAGACCTCGCCCTATGTATCTCTTCATCTGGCTATTCATCTGTATCCTCTATCATAGCCTTTAATAAACTGATAAATATTTCCCTGAGTGAGCTGCTCTAGAAAATTAATTGAACTTGAGAAGAGGGTCATTGGAACCTCTGATCTACAGCTGGTTGGTCAGAAGCACAGGTAATAGCTTGAGCTTACAATTAATATCTGAAATTGGGGAGTGGGGGATTCTCATAAGGCTGTACCTTTACCTTGAGATCTGATGCTATCTCTGGGTAGATAGTGTCAGAACTGACTTAAATTATAGGATACCCAGCTGGTGTTGTCAGAGACTTGCTTATTGTAAGGACACCCCTCCCCGCCCCCCCCCCACTGCTGTCTCATACATTTGGTGACCAAAAGTGTCAGAAGTGAAGTGTTCTGTGTGAGTAGTAAAGGAGACTCAAAGGAGAGACAGTAGGGAAGACTGGGTTTTCCCTACCTAGGAAGGAAAGCTGAAGTTTTTCCTTTACACACCTATCTTTGTTTAAAAAGGTTATTTGATTATCGGGAAAAAATATTTGGATCTATTCTTCACCAAGACTTTCACTGCTGTTGTAAAACACAGATCAAATATCATTTTCCCCATTAAACTTTTCTTGATTTCTCTGACTAGAATAACTATCTTCCCTCCAAACCATTTTGGTACTTTGTTTACTATCCCTTCCTCCAAGTTCCCTTAAGGCAATTACCATTTGCATTATATTTATTTGTACCATTAGAGCTAATTCCTTTCCCTATTCACAGTCTTCATTTTCGTATCTCACTGTAACATGTACGTGGTAAGGTTTTTTGGTTGTTTTTTTTTTTTTTTTGTCCCCAGCTTTGAGGGGATATAATTGACATATATTGTGTAAGTTTAAGATGTACAACATGATATATATTGCAAAATGCACATAGTAGGTACTAAGTGAACATTTAATAGACTAAAGATTAAATTAGAAAATGAAGAAAATAAGGTGTCAGGGATTCCCATCATTTTTGCAGCCGTGATATCCCATAACTATGATTTTGATATTACAGTACCCTTTCCTTAAAATGACTATAAGACTGCTATTGTTGTTTCTATTGTTTTTAATAAACTAAAAAGTGAACTTTAATAGATTTAATTTTTAGGATCTCTTCATTATTTTAGAAAAAGCTAGAACAATTTGAGGTGTTTTATGACCAGTGTTAGAAGTTGTGTTTTAAATCCTTCTGCTATGTTGGAGGTATCCATTCAGTTAGGTCTTTCCAATAAGCCAGTTGCCAAGTTTAACTTTGGTGATAACAAGTTAGCACACAGGCATTATGTCTTTTGTGACATAACTTTACTGTCCCCATCCTGCCTTTCCCCAAACAGAAGTGATTACTGTTTTCTCTGTGCTCCAATTGAAGCTACTTCTATTATCCCGCTGTTGTGTAATTACTTTTTTATGTGTCTGTCTTCCCTTCTAAATAGTGAGCTCTTTAAGGATAGGGATTGTGTGTTGGTAATTTCCACTTTCCCCATAGTTTCTGGGACTGGAACATTGTGGGTATTAAATAAATGATAGATGTATTAATATAAATAAAGTATATTCTGACAAGGATTCTGGCCAAATGACTGTACCAAAGACAATCTCTTCAGATGGCTTAGTGGTAAAATGTCAGGATTTGATTAAATGATGAATTTTATGTATTCAGCCTATGATATGGTTAATTGCCCTTAAGAACCTTTTCTTTAATTGTTGTTGTTGTTGTTGTTTTGGGATTTTGTTTTGTTTTGTTTTAAGTAATCTCTACAGCCTACATGGGGCTTAACTCACAACCCTGAGATCAAGAGTTGCATGCTGTATCTATTGAGCCAGCCAGGCACCTTTAAGAGCCTTCTCTTTGTAAACCACATTTTGTTTGGATCCTACCCATTTCTCTATCTCATTGTCTTTCATCTTTCACCTGGAGTTTGTAGGAAGTAAATAGTGACTGAGAGGTCAGTTGTTACTCCACCACCATCTCTAAGAACTTGGAAATAAGGGAAGTTATACTTATGACTGAGAATTAAATTTTAACATTAACATATATCAAGGCAAAGTTATCAAAAATCATCTTAAAAAGGAAAACTGGACAAATTAAGACTTGATTAAAGATATTTATCTAAAGAACATTCACTGAAGCACTGTTGGTTAGCAGTGGAAACATAGAAATAGGACAGCGAGAGGCGTACTCAGCTTGTGCCTTACTGTCCAGGGGAGAGAATGTAGCCAACCAGCTTGAACATTCCTATCTCCCATCTGTGGCCTGATGCTATTAAACCTTTGAAACATGCAATTTAATTTCCCTACCTCAAATTCCAAGTTCATCAAGCAACTTTCTTTCCGATTATGACTCGTTTCTTATGTGTATCTTTCTACAAGGAGAAAATGAACTTCATGCCAAAGCAAGTATTATCATCACTATGACAGTTAATCTATTTCATTGAAAAGAATCATTTACCATTCTGGTTTTACATCAGCCTCTGACCCCTTTTTAATGTTAGTTTGAATTGTAGGTTCTATCTCAGTAAAGAGCCAAAACCAAGTTTCTGAGCCTAAAAATTGAAGTCCAGATCCTGGACTTCAGTGAATTCAACAAGATAAATTCCACTTTGTTGAATTTTACCTCATATAATTGTCAAATGTAACCCTTTCACATCCTCCCCATTGCCATTGCCTTAATTCACCTACTTATTATTTTTCCTCTGGATTAAAATAATAGTATCTCAACTCATTTTCTGGCCATCAGTCAGAATACACTGCACACTGATGTATCTTTAAAACGTAAGTTTCATTATGTTAACTTTTAAAGTATTTAATGGTATTCTGCAATGTCCTCCATTCCATTACCTTTCATATCTTGTTCCTCAGCCCTACCTGGAAAATTCTGTCTCCCATATTCATTAAGCTAACTTATATTAATGCTTTAAGACTCAGCACAGGATCTGCTCCAAGAAACTTTAACTGACCCCCACAATTTGGTTTAGATATTCCTCTTTTGCACTTCCATGACATCCTGTCCTTACCTCTATCATACTATCCACTACACTATAGAGCAATTGTTTACTCATATGTCTCCCCTACTGGACAGTGAATTTCTTCACAGCAGCGATAGGGATATTGTCTGAATCTTTTCTATATTCCCTAGCTCTTAGTATAATACTTGATCTGTTAAATGAATTTAAGAACCTCTCTTATAACTTTATTCATTTCATTTAAACTTCAACAAGGTTCTGCATCTCCTTTCATCTCTTCCGATCTGAACATTTATCCCTAGCTACTTTTCTCCCCACTTTGAACTTGTCACACTCTTGCTGTTTCTTCAGAGCCATATGACCAACAAACTACCATGTGTGTGTGCATGTGTGTCCATTAAGGAGATTGTCAGGTATCACAAGTTTGTGAAATATCATTTTAATATATAATTCCTCACAGGGCGCCTGGGTGGCTCAGTTGTTAAGCGTCTGCCTTCGGCTCGGGTCGTGGTCCCAGGGTCCTGGGATTGAGTCCCACATCAGGCTCCCTGCTTACTGGGAAGCCTGCTTCTCCCTCTCCCACTCCCCCTGCTTGTGTTCCCTCTCTCGCTGTCTCTCTGTCTCTTATCAAATAAATAAATAAAATCTTAAAAAAAAAGAGAGAGAGATTTCAAGATTCTAGCAGAATCTTGTCATTTATTAAAATATATATATATATATATATATGTATAATTCCTCCCATAGAATACAATATGATTGAATAAAAATAGTTTAAATAAAATGTAACTGAAAATGTAGGTAACCTCTGGCTCTTAAAATTACTATGTAAACGATAGCAAGTAGACAAAAAAAAAAATCTTTGAGATGAAAATCCTAAGCAGTTGGCTAGGTTCACCCACTACCTTAATGAGTACTGCACACCACACAGAGCATCCAATTGAGATTTATGCTTCAGTAAAATCACTCTGGGGATTTTCAAGGTCTTGTGAGCTTTCAAGGTTGCTCATGAAAGTTATACAAATATTGAATCTGAGAATGCCAGGTCTGCAGTACCACATATATATGCTAGGCTTGATGATGTATTAAACAATGTAAGTTATGGGTTTTGACCTCAAAAAGTATACAGATGTTTCCCTTTATTCAAAGGACTCATGAATTTCCACCTCCTCTAGGAAATCCTATTTCGAAGAGGTAGTGAATGAATGGTCTCTTTACAGATACATTTTTAATTATTGGATAATTATTGGATAATGACTGTGATTGCTTTAGATTTATAGATTAATCTGGGGGATAATTTGTATTTTTTGCAATATTGAGTCTCCTTATCCAGGAGACTCAATTTCTCTCAATTTCTCTATTAATTCAGGTCTTCTTCTGTGGCCCTCAGTAAAATTTTGTATCTTTTCATATAGACCCATACATTTATTTATTTTTTTTTTAAAGATTTTATTTATTTGACAGAGAGAGACACAGCGAGAGAGGGAACACAAGCAGGGGGAGTGGGAGAGGGAGAAGCAGGCTTCCCGCCAGGCAGGGAGCCTGATGTGGGGCTCGATTCCAGGACCCTGGGATCATGACCTGAGCCGAAGGCAAACACTTAACGACTGAGCCACCCAGGCGCCCCTAGACCCATACCTTTATTGTTAGCTTTATTCATAGATATTTTAAATTTTGTTGCTATTTAAGTGGTACTTTTTCCATTATTTTTTCTAACTGATTATTATAAGTATCTAGAAAGGCTATTTCATTGTAAATTTATTTTGTGACTGGGCACCTTACCAAAATCTTGTTATTTCTATGGAGTAGTCCTAAGATTGGAAAGGAGGGGCAGTGGAAATTTTCTTGTCCAACCTTCTCATGTACAGATAAGACTCAGAGTAGTCCAAACAGGTTTGATTGAAATCTTAGATCTCATGAATCTCTAGTCATTGAGTTTGACAAAATATTGTAAAGAGGCAAGGGAGCAAGACTGAGACAACAGACTGCTAAGGTTGGACCTCTTAAATCTGTATCTTGATGTGGTCATCACCAATCCAAGCTTTACAAATTCAGAAATTCAATGTACAGCTTGTCTTAGGAGTGATCCGGTCTCAGGAGATCAATTCACTCCTTTCTTTCTGGCAAGAAAAATTTATCAACAAGACAGCTAAGTTGGCAGTTTAACATGGAAAATCTAATAACATCCAGGGCATTATCTTCTCATGGCCAGCTCTACTCAGGAGAGCAAATTAGAGATCCCAGAATCACAGCAAAGAGAACGGGATGTTTTTATGTGGTATTTACATTAAGATATGGTACTCTGATATTCTTTTCTGTTTTAATCATGATATTAGATAAATGTCCAATGATATTTCTTTCCAAATAACTCTGATAGGCATTATAGTGAGAGAAAACTTTCCCTAGGCAATGGCTGAAACAGTGATAAATGTTTCAGTATTTTCTCTTCTAAAAACTGTCATTCCTTCGCTCTCTCGTGACCAACATGTTAGTTTTAAAAGAGTAGAGCTTCTCTTAGATTAGCTCTATTTTAACTCCATGGCTTCCTTTCTAGAGAAGAACCCTAAGTTCCATGCTGAAATGTATTTAGGCTGTACTTTAATCTTACCAGCTTGCTTATTTATTTATTTATTTATGGGGGCGGGGCAGAGGAAGAGGGAGAGAGAGAATCCGAAGCAGGCTCGGTACTCCACACTCAGTGCGGAGTACAACCTGCCCTGACATCATGACCTGAGCCAAAATCAAGAGTCACACATCCAACCAACTGAACCACCCAGGTGCCCCTATCATCTTTTAAGCAGATTACTTCAGGAATATTTCCATAGATGGGTTAAACATTTATTAATGTTGATACTTGTTAACTGCCTTTCAAGGGTATGGTAGGTATGTTTAAAATCTGGTCCCCAAATTCTATAGATACCTTTTTTGGTCCTATAGCTTCCCTATCAAACATAACATAGCTTCTTGAGATCAACTATAAAACTGACCACTAAGCATGACCCATCAGTAGTTATTGAAATTCAGGGATTGTCAGGATTCTCTGTTAGGTGGAGTTGCCCACCTGCTCAATCTTTTGTCAGAACTGTTACTGTTGCTTTAGATGGCATTTATCTGGGTGGGCCCAACTGACCAGGCTACCATGTGATTTGGAATTGTTGGACTAGAATGAAAATATGTACAGTGAATGTCAGTAATGATATTGGAAATCTCTGAAAGATAAATTGGAGAATTGAAATCCCTAACATGGTTTGAGGTTGGATAAGCTTGGAGTGGAGTGCATTTAAGCAGCAAAGCTGAGATGTCCTAGATCTATGCTGAGAAACTAGTAAAGTGCTCATAATTCATTTTATTGGCTGCTGCTCATTCAGTAAGTAAGTGGATCAGCCAGATTTTAGGCCTCAGGACCCTGAATACCCAGTGCAGTTACCACAGTTACCATATGCTGGAAGGTGAGGATGGTACTATATTAAGTAGCACACTCAAGAACTTGGGGTTTATCTCAGTACTCACCAGCTGGGAAGAGATAAGGATGGAACTTACGCAGGCTTTTCTTTTGGCTCTTGCTTGCCTCCAGGGCTTATAGGACTCAGGAGAAATTTAATGAATAAAGGAATTTATAAATAGAGCTGTCTGAAAATGTAGAGACCATCTTGAGAGTGATTTCTTCTGTACTTGAAGTATTTAAGTGAGGCAGCCAGGGTTGCTAAACACAGGGAATGACTGCTCTGGATGGGAGGATGGATTAAGGATCTCCCAGTCCCCGTTCTAGTTGTGAAATTCTGTAATTTCCAGGATCAGAGTAACTCTGAGAGGTTATCCAAGATCCAGGTTGGCTCCCAGCACAGACATTCCTGGTGGGAGTGGAGGGCAATTCTGAAAGTAATTATTTTTAGTTGGGCTTAGTTTAATTTAGTTCACCCTGGTTGTTCAGTGACTCTCCTTAGACCCAATAAAACCCCTTATGATATGAGAAAACCACTTGACAACTCCATTTGGCACTGTGATCCAGGGATGTTCCCAGTTTAGTCTCAAAGCCAGCATTTCCTGGGGACATAGCAGGGAGCCTAATTAATACTGGAGTGACTTAAACTCCCACAGCTTGTTGACCTGGTAGCATTAGGAATATTCTGCCTTCTGCTGTGAAGTAGAGTAGTAGAGCACAGATCACTAGCAGAGAACTGACATATGGGGCCCAGAAAATTCCTCACAACTTATGATTTTGGATTCTGTGAGTCACAGACCCTCCCCACTTCATGGCTGCCACATTTGTATCTAATAAAGTAGGGCAGCTAAGGTAATTAAGCTAAGCTAATGTGTCTTTGGATTGATTTTAACTAAGAGGTGTACAGATCCCAGAGCTGATTTTAAACATCACCTGAAAAGTGTTTGTATTCTTTATAGCACTTGTCTTGATGAAGGGACATCTTATAACTTGTATTTTTCAGAAGAGCTAATATTCTTAATAATTTTACCTACTGCTTATCTTCGTTCTTTTTTTTTTTTTTCCCAATTCCCTACTTAGAAGCCAGGCTCTGTGCAAGGGCTTTAGAAGACACAGAAATTAATTAGACATGCTCACACTAGCCAATCTGATAGAGGAGATAAAATTCAAAAAATAATTATAACATAAGGAAGAACAAATGATTAGGAGAATAATACCGATGACGTAATATAGCAGTTTGGAGAGGTGGGGAAATTATTTCTGGATCAGAGAAAGGGAGAAACTATATTGGATTCATGGAATTTGAGCTTGCCTTTCTTAAGATAGCCTTTGAAGGATTTTGACTGATACAGAGCAAGGGCTTTACCCTTGGAAGGGACAGCGTGAGTGGTGGCATAGATGCAGGAAAGTCTGGGCCATTTTTAGGGAATTGTACATAGGCCAGTTTGAATAAAGATAAATAGTGGGAAAGAAAGGTGAAAGAATAGTTAGGGTTCAAATGGGAGCATCTTGAATGTGTGGCTGATATCTGGACTTCATTCAGTAATCCATGGGGAGCCACTGCGGGTTTTGACCTGTCAGGAAGAAGACATGATCAGTGTTCTGCTTTAGGGCAGCAGTGGATAGTGTGTAAAAGTCAGAAGCAGGATACTGAATACAGAAGGAAAGTAAAAGGAATCTGAGATGATAGTCGTGGGATTAGAAAGGAAGTAATAGCTTCAAGAGATCTTCAGATAGAATATATAGGACCTGGCAGGTAATCAGAGGGGCAACTGAAGGTGATTCTTGGATTTCATGAACAAGTTAGAATAGTAAGACAGAGGGGCGCCTGGGTTGTTCAGTCATTAAGCGTCTGCCTTTGGCTCAGGTCCTGATCCCAGGGTCCTGGGATCGAGTCCCACATCAGGCTCCCTGCTCAGCGGGAAGCCTGCTTCTCCCTCTCCCACTCCTCCTGCTTGTGTTCCCTCTCTTGCTGTGTCTCTCTCTGTCAAATAAATAAATAAAATCTTAAAAAAAAAAAAGAATAGTAAGACAGAGAAACAGATATGTTAAAAATCAGAGAAGGTAAGAAATCTCATTTTGGAACATGATTATCTTGAGATGCTAGTGAGCAGCTAAGAGGAAACGTCCAACATTTGGGATTAAAGATGGTTTTAGGAGCCAGGGGCAGAGATGCAATGAGAGGATTTGATATCATAATTCAAGGAAAACACACACAGACAACAGGGAGAACAATGCTTTGGGGAATAGCCCATGTGCAAGGCACTGTAGAAAATGCTTGATATACTTTATATAATCTTTGCAACCAAGGTGAAGCAATTATCTTCATGTGAGAGACGAAAGACTGAAGTTCAGAGTGATTATCTCATTACCCCAAGGTTACACTTTAATAAGTGTTGGCTCCAGCGTTTAACTTTAGGTCAGCCTAACTGCTACATCACATTGCAAAGCAATCAAAGAGGTAGGGGAAGAAAAATGAGGGAAATGAATTATCATGAGAACAAGGAAAGAAAAGACCAAGTATCTTAATGAACTATATGGGGGCCACGGGATAGAAAAGACTGAGGTAAGGAGGTGAAATGTCTTCAAATGGTTCCTAGTAGCTCCAGCTTTTGTTGGGGATTGGTGCCAAAGCCACATAGATGCCAGGCTTAGGGACATCAAGAAAGGCTATGTAGGGACCTTGAACTGTGCTTGGCCTAGCTGGAGGTTGAGTTCCATCTACAATTGTACATTTTAACTTACTGAAACACTTACCCAGAAGCATCCAGATGATTTTCCAACCTTCTTTTTAGCAGGAGAAACAACTTTTTTAAACTTAAAATATAGGAAAATACCAGATAAAAGTGGAGTTATTCAAGTTGAGAGAAAGGAAGTGCTCTCTACCTCCTCCTTGCTCCTCTCTACCCTAAACTGTATTTCAGGCCCTGAGAAACCTGCCTGCTTTACATAACACCATTTGAAAACCCTGCTGTATTTTTTCTTTTTTTTCAGTGAGAAAGGGAAGTGATTATTATTATAGGTAAGAAAAGCTAGAAAACTGAAGGTAAAAGTCATTTGCTTTAGGTACAAATAATTTAGGAATCCAGCTGAGAATAGAACAGAGGTTTCTAAACTCCCCATCAGTCAGTATTCTTTCTGGCCCTTGACTCAAATTTTATTTGTTTAAAAAGGAACGTAACATTTGCTTTCTAAGATTTCATTCAACAGACATTTGTTAACTACCTATACGTGCAAAACAGTTAAGACTAAGTAAATGTTGACTTACTTTTATAGACTAAAAGAAAAAGAAAATAAACTACCCAAAAACATATTTTACTACTTAATAAGGAGCTTACTTTGTGAGACTGCAAAATTACAAACACCAGAAGATTATTTGGTCAGACCCAATTTAAAGCTCTAGGCAGACAAGAGGGGTTTTTGTAACACACAACTGCTTTATAAAACCTGCCTTCTAGATGAAGCAAATAACTCCTGAGGAAGACTCCGAGTTTGAAAATAGAAGCAGTAGCTAAGAAACTGTAGTAGTTTGTGGGTTCCTTTCCACCCATTTTGTATTTGAAGTTTATATTAATCTTTAGCTTTTTTGTTTTAAACCTCCTGAAACTAAATCCAAGTTAATTGAAAGGTTATTCGAGGTCTATGAATCACCTTTGGAAGAAGCAGGTTGAAAATTGGGGTACTGAGACTCACTTCGCTTTCCCTTTCTAGAGGAAAAAGAAAAAAAAAAATCCACAAAAAAGAAATGTGGCAATTTCCCAAAAGCCAAGACGCTGTTAGAAGTAGAAAATGGAAGGAAATTTTGTCATCTAAATGACCTCATAGACAAGTAGATGTTTCAACATACTCCCACCCCTCCCAGAATTTTAAAGAAGATCCGTGTTTTCCTGTCAGAAAGTAGTTGTGATTGAAATGAGGACATGAAGTGGGGACTGTAACTGAGAAGAAAGGGAGAATGTGGAGTGCTGGTGGGTTTGGGACTGTGCTTGAAAGCATTTTGGGGTAAACTTGCTTTTTAATTATGTATGTGCTTCTGTTGCTTTAAAAAAACAAACTTTTGTTAGCTTTGCTGAGATTCACGTGATATGAATTGGGATGGGAGAACCTGATTTCTGGAGTAACTAGGGATTTGTGCAGTGGATATAATAGCGAACTCTGGGAAACCTTAATAAAATGGCCTGAAAGCTTTCATGATTTTATATGACAGTCTGGGGGAAATGTAGCTCTTAGTTGTAGTCAGGGGATGATGGGCATATCTGCTTCTGTGTGAGAATCCTATCCTCAGATTCTGACATGCAGAAGTTTGTTCCTTTGTTGATGAAAAATCTATTCTCTGAAAGACAGATTTGTTCATTAAGAGCCAATTATGACTTGTATGCATGCAGTCTATGACATTCTAGTACTGAGAGTCATCAGCTATGCTGCTGCCAGACTTCATTGTTTATTGTAGTTTATGTAGCTTTCAGATGGAGCTAAATATAAACTTGAAGACTTTCTCCAAACCTTTATACTTAGTAAATTTACTAGTTTTTTGTGTATAATAACTGGGTGGGGTGAATGCAGGATGCTGGCAGCACAGAATCACAGCTAGGGCTTGGAGGGACTCGAAGCTGGTTTGCACTATTTGCCAATTGGAAGACTGCGAACTGGTAGATCAATATTCCACCCCCAACCCCAAGTTTCAGTAAGGTTGTCTTTATGTTACATGATTCAGTTCAAGGTCAAGGCAGCTTAGAGATTATCAGCTGAAGATGGGACCTGTTATTTCTACCTTTGATTCTCATATCTAAATGAAAGAGTTTGAGATCCTATAACCATGTCTTCTTTTTTTTTTTTTTTTTTGAGAGAGAACATGTGCACACATGTAAGGGTGGTGGTAGGGGAGGAGCAGAGGGAGAGGGAGAGAGAGGGAGAGAGAGAATGTTAAGCAGTCTCCACGCTCGGCTCAGAGCCCGACAGGTACTTGATCCCACAATGCTGAGATCATGACCTGAGCTGAAATCAAGAGTTGGACGCTTAACAGTCTGAGCCACCCAGGTGCCCCATGTCTTATAGAAGCTGATGCTATTCCTTGACTTCTCTTCAATGCCTCTTCTTATGACTCTAGTGTTTTTCAACCTTCTTTTAAAAATGTAATGAGTCCCCCCCCCCCAAATATTTAGTAATTACAAAGGGAAAACTAGTAAGTTTACAGTGGAGAATTCTGGCAGACACCATCTTAACCCAGCAATCTAGGTTCATATCACCAGGAATACACATGACAGCATGTATCCCCTGATAGGATGCCCTGAGAAGGGCACATCAGACAAACACAAGTTGAGGCACACTCTACAAAACAATTGGTCAGTACCTTTCAAAAGTGTCAAGATCATGAAAAACAAAGAATCGGGAACATTGACAAGTTGAAGACATGCAGCTAAATGCAATGTAGGATACTGGATTGGGTCCTAGAGCCAAAAAAAAAAAAAGGACATTAGTGGAAAGCATTGGTAAAAAATAATTTCTGTACTTCAGTTTATATTATTATATGAAGGTTAATTTCTTAGTGTATAATTGTTCTATTACGGTATATAAGATATTAACATAAGAATACAGTGGGGGGGCACCTGGGTGGCTCAGTCGTTAAGCGTCTGCCTTCAGCTCAGGTCATGATCCCAGTGTCCTGGGATCGAGTCCCCCATTGGGCTCCCTGCTCAGCGGGAAGCCTGCCTCTCCCCTCTCCCGTTCCCCCTGCTTGTGTTCCCTCTCTCGCTGTCTCTCTCACTGTCAAATAAATAAAATCTTAAAAAAAAAAAAAGAATACAGTGTGTGAAGCGTATATGGAAATTCTCTATACTATTTTTGCAACTCTTCTGTAAGTTTAAAATTATCTCAAAATAAAATGTTTTTCTTTTAAATGTGGTGACCCAAATTGGTCTATTCTTTCAATAAGGGTTATTAAAAAATTACTCTCCTGAATAAGATAGGAAAGGTATTTCATATGATTGGTATATTTAATTTTTTAGTTCTTTTGTTATTTTTTTAAGTTTAATTTTTTAGTTCTTTTGTTATTATGGGTTGAATAGATGTAAAGTTTATAACAAATGTGTAAGTTGTAAAGAGTAACAATAACATAAACACAAGTGTAGCTTGAAGCTCTCAGTATATATGGCTTTTCCATCCTCCCCACCCTCTCCCTAACCTTTATCCTGAATTTTGTACTTTTCATTCTCTCGTTTCTCTTCATAGGTTTACCTTGAAAGTATGTGTTCCTAATGATAGAGTTTTGCATGATTTTTAACTTTATGTAAGTGGAACATCATATGTATTCTTTTGCAATTTTCCCCCTAAATATTATATTCCTGAGATTTAATCATGTTAATGTGCTTAACTGTAGTTCATTCATTTTCACTGCTATGTAGCTTTCCATTGTACGAACATACCACAGGTTACTTCTCTATTTTACCATTAATAGCTATTTGGTTGGTTCCCAATTTTGCTGTTCTGAAGAATGCTACCATACACATCCTGTATATGACATATTATGAGAGTCTCCATAGGGTGTAGACATAAAATGGACTGACTGGATCATAGGATAAATGCCCCATCAACTCTATAAGATAAAGCCAAATTGTTTCCCAAAGTGGTTGTTCAATTCTTAAGACCATCAACAGTATGTAAGTGTTCCACTGGTTCCACTTTTTCTCTAGCACAGTATTATTAGACTTAAAACTTTTTTTACCAATTTAGTGGGTATGTGTATTAAAATTTTAAAACATTGCCGTTTATTGTCTACTCTGAATCAAGCACTATGGCAGACATTTTCATACCTTATTTAACTTAATCCTCTCATAACTCTTCTTCTCTGTCCCGTAATAGACACAAATGTTGTACTTAGTTTGTAATACATAATTACCCCTAACTCTCTCTCTCTGACAGATTTATTCTTTAGTGGGTCTTTCTCCATCTTGTATCTCCCTAATTTATTTCCTGTTTCTTTTTTTTAAATCTCAGTTTAGAAAAAATTTGAGGGAAGGCTCTCTGGTTTCTAAGTGGTTAATAATTTACCCCAGCTCACACTGTCATTAATTAGTAGCAGACTGAAATTAAACCTGGTTCCCTAGCTCCCAATCTTTTTCTTTTCTCTTTTTTTTCTCTCTCTCTTCCCTTTTTCCTCCCACATTCCATTTCTTCCTCCCTTCCCTCACATTCTCCGTCTCTGAGGTTTTTGTTTGTTTGTTTTTGTTTTCTTCCTCTGAGTTTAACAGCTTAAATATACTTTCCACATGGGTGCTTTGTAATGTGATGTGTGTGCAGAGAACATCACCAGATTGGGTGAGTTCCTGATTCTAGCTAAACAGTCATTACTCAGGCCCCTGGCTGGCCATTAAGTCCCTTATAACCATTTCACATTCCTAGCTATACTCCTTGTGTGGATTTGGCCAGACTACCCTCTCAGAGCTGCTGATGGCCCTGCAGGGGATGGAGAGAAGCCAGAACTTCAGGACATCCCATCCTTGGCTCTCCTTTCTTGGCAGCTGTAGAAACCCCAAGCCTACTGTGAAGATGTAGGCAACTTACAGTAGGATTGGATTCCTAGAGAATGGTGATATTAGAACTGCTAAAATTATTTAGGAAAACACAGATTCTGTTGACAGAAGAAACAGACATTAGGTTGGGATACAAACCTTGTAGCCAACAAGCACAAATAATTTTGTTTGGCCTGCACAATATTTAATTTTCTTTCTTTTTCATTTGGATACTTTTATAGGAAGCATGCACTCTCCAAGCACTTGTCCCAGTACCCAGCATTTCATTTCCTATTGTTTTACATCTAACTGCTGTTAACTTCCTGGCTCCTATTTGAGTTATTTGATGCAACTCTGCCTAGATTACTGAAATATGCATTTTATCCTTAATGAGGTCACTTGGGCCTCACAGCAGAACTGGAAGATACATTGTTATTCCAAATCACAGTTTTCCAGCTAGTTGTGTTTTTTTTGGTTTGGTTTATGTTGTTGTTGTTTTTGTTGTTGTTTTTTCTGATAGCTGAACATCTCTTGGCTGGAAATATCCTTTTATTTAGACTTTACATTTCCCTAAAGATATGAATTTTTTTCCCATCTAATCCTGTTTGGGGTGATTAAGATGAAAATACCTATAAAGTTTTCTAGTCTTGGCTTATCCACACTTAGTGGCTTGGGAGACCTGAAAGAAATTGTTTAAAATAAATATACTTTATTGGCCTTTTCTGGGTTGGGTTAAGGATAAAGAGAAAGAAGAGTTTTTCTGTGTAGCAAACTCATGGGGTTTCATAAAGTATAATTTTCAAAAAGTTAAAAAATATGACTGTCTGGGGCGCCTGGGTGGCTCAGTTGGTTAAGCGACTGCCTTCGGCTCAGGTCATGATCCTGGAGTCCCGGGATCGAGTCCCGCATCGGGCTCCCTGCTCAGCAGGGAGTCTGCTTCTCCCTCTCCCGCTCCCCCGTCTTGTGCTCTCTCTCTCTCTCACTCTCTCTCAAATAAATAAATAAATAATCTTAAAAAAAAAAAATATGACTGTCATATAAATACAAATATTTTATTTGTAGGTGTCAAATATTTTATTTAACTCATTAATTAGTGAGGTAATCAGTAATAAGACCAGTTCAAATGAAAATGTAGGAGCTAAGTATTTACAGGAAATTTAATAAAGGTTAAGATAAGATTTCTGAATTATACATAAAACTAATTGAATTCCTAAAGTGCACAAGTCATAACCTTTGGAGTTATCTTTTTCACCAAACATAAAATATTTTTATTTCTATGGGATAAAAATCTACAAGTTAACCTCTGCCTACAGAGTTATAGAATAGTCCCATCAATAGAAAATTAAAGATGTCAATCCAGAACTGCACTAAGAGATCACCCAATAATTCTTTGTCTGTTTCCAATGATCTGTTACATCTGTAAAACAGATAATTTTTCTGACAAAGTGTAGTCATCAGCCTAGACTTGATTGCCAGAAAGTGGAATCTGTTTGCCAAGCTTTGAAAATATAACTTTATGATGAGGACATATGAAATGAATTCTAAAATTTAGCATATGTATCTTAGAGGTAGATTATTTTGGAATTCAGGGAACAAGTTCCAAGTTTCTTAAGCACATGTTTCTTAAGCACATGTTTCTTAAGCACATGTTTAAGTGAAATGGTATTGGCATGAGAAATTCTTATACTGAATCTTTTTATTTCCTTTACAGAAATTCCATGGAATTATAGTTGGTACTATTCTGCAATGTCTCTAATTGAAAGCCAAAGTGAGGACAGACAAAGTGAAGGTAGGTGAACTCAGTAAATATCTAAGTCTCTATGTCATTATTATTGCCTCTAAAAGTAAGTGTGTGTGCATTGAGTACACGTGCTAATGTACATAGGACAGACAAATAGACTGGCCAGTCTATCACTCAAACCACCAATCTACCAAACAACTGACCAGGAAAGGAAATATACTTTGCAGAAGTAAATACTTTGTCCTTACAAGTACAAACTCCACTGTTTGGTTATCTGAGAATTCTGATGTGAGTAGTTCCAGTCTCTCGTACTTTTATTTCTATTTCTATTTTATTTTGTACTTTTATTTGGAAGTTCACCAGAAAAGCCTGTGTTCCTTTTCCTCTCCCCATCCTTCACAACGGCCTCCTGCTAAAAAGAAGTGTTCAGTGTGAAAAGAGGCTGCTGAAACAGATAAGGTCATCCTTTGCAGACTCTTCATGGACAGAGCAAATAGATCTGGCTATGGTATTAGGGAGGATTTCCATACCACTTCCATGCTCTCCTGTGGTGAATCCAAGTACTAAAGGGAGCTGGGGTAATCACACCCAAGCCTGACACGAAAAAAAAAAATTTTCTGACATAAAATTTTCAAAAAGGAAGCCAGAATGTAGTTCTATATTTAGAACTGCCTGACATGAAAAAAAATTTTTTTCTGACATAAAATTTTGAAAAGCAAGCCAGAATATAGTTCTATATTTAGGCTTCCTTTTGAGGAATGAAGAAGGTGCAGAGAATGAAATTAGGTCACTGATTTCAGGTCACACTAAACCTTTATTTTCTGTCATTGTGCAGTTGTCTGATTCCTGAAGGGAACTCATTTCAAGGGCACATAGTTCCATAAAGAAGAATTCCATCCCAAGGGCACAGGCTTTAGTTCCAGGAAGAGGAAGTCAGGGACCTCCCAACTGAGGGAAAAACCAGGGAGTCCTTTCCTACTCTCAGAACTGCTAAAGGAAAGAAGGCTGGGGAAAAAACAAGTTAACTGACCAATTTCTCCCGCATCTTCTTATGAACAGAAAATATGGGAGAGGAGAATACTGTAGGGAACAGTAAATTCAAGGCAAAAGAACGATGTGGCAATAATCAGTAAAGACTGATTTACTTATTCAACAAATATTTATTGATCACCAAATGAATGCCGGCCACTGTGCTACATGCTGGTAATACAATGGCGACAAACCTACACAGAATCCCTGCTCTCACAGAAATTACAGCTTAGTGAAGGACAATCTTTAATTAAGTAATAACACATCAAATAATAGCACAGAGAAATATCAAATTATATCTACAATAAGTGCTGTGAAGTAAGATCATATGGGGGCATTGTGGTTAAGAGCATGGCTTCTGGAGCCATACTGTTTAGGTTTGAATCCAAGCTCTGCCACTGACTATGTTATCTTGGGCAAGTCTCTTAATTTCTCTATGCTCCAGTTTCTCATCTATGAAATCAG
Organism: Halichoerus grypus; assembly: GCF_964656455.1. Lineage (NCBI taxonomy): Eukaryota > Metazoa > Chordata > Mammalia > Carnivora > Phocidae > Halichoerus > Halichoerus grypus. Next base: position 58,666,526 of record NC_135725.1, read on the forward strand.
GCTAATAACAGTGCTACCTCATAAGTATGTTGTGAGGATTGAATGAAGAAATATTTGTAAAGCACTTAGGACAGTATCTGGTACATGGTAAACACTAGGTAAATATGTAAAAAAAAATATTTAATCTATAGGAGCTCTGATTTTTTTGTTGTTGTTGTTCGGGAAGATAACTAAGAACTTGAACATTTATAAATGGGGGTTATTTCAAAAGTCCAAAGTTTTTCCAGTGAAAAATAATTGAAACCACTTTTCCTGGCCTAAACCCCTTTAAGTAGGCGAGGCCTACCTACTACAGTAGAGTTATTGCTTGTGCTGTTTTCAGCAGTGAGCAGTTAATACTGGTCCTTCCAAGATGTTGGCCTCTTAGCTTGAGTCAACAAAATAACAGTGGCAAACCCAGTAATTTGGCTTCTGCCCTTTTCTAGGCTATCAACCTATTCTAGTTGGAAAACTTAGAGTACATAGAGTGAATATTGACTGGTTCTAGTGTCTTGCTTATCTACCCTCTCCATTCTATCCGTCATATTAATCTTCCGAAATTCCAGTTTTATCGTGTTTTTCCCTGCTCAAAGTCTTTCTGGGATTCCTTGTCAGCTACTAATAATTTTAAGGTCATCAGCCTAACATTAAAGCCCTTGTTTATAGTCTTGTTTCCTGCCTCCTTCAGACTCTTCTTACCTCTGTAATATCATACAACTTGTCCAGTCTCAGTGCCAAACTTTTCATTAGGTTCTTCTTCCTGCTTACATACCTGTCTCCTATATTTATATTGAACCGATATTCATCGTTTAGGTTTAGTGCAAGTTACAATGGCGCATGACATTTAGTGCATGACAATTCTCCATGAAGCCTTCTCCAGCAATTCCAGCCACCAACCTCCCCTGCCCCCTCCCCTGCATTATCTTTCCATCTTGAATTCTTACAGTGCTTGGCTTCTGGAGTTTTTAAAAATAATAGCCTTATTGAACCATAACTTACATGCCATTGAATCACCCTTTTAAAGCATACAATTTAGTGATTTTTAAAATATATTAATGGAATTGTGCCACTGTGACTATAATTTAATTTTAGAACATTTTCATCACCCCAAAAAGAAACCCCATACCCATTAGCAGTCACTCCCAATTCCTGCCTTCCCCAGCCTCTAGCAACCACTAATTTACTTTCTATCTCTGTTGATTTGCCTATACTGGACATGACATAAATAGAATCATAAAATATCTGGCCTTTTGTGACTGGCTTCTTTCACTTAATATTTTCAAGGTTCATGTTGTAGTATGTATCAGTACTCCATTCCTTTGTAAGGCTGAATACCATTCCAATGTATGTATATACCACAATTTATCCATTCACCAGTAGATAGACATTTGGGTTGTTTCCACTTTGGGGCTATTATGAACAATACTGCTATAGCCATTCATGTATAAGCTTTTGTGTGAACATATCATTTCAATTCTCTTGAATGTGCAATTAATTTTAAGTCTTACTTATATCCTATATTGAATTGTTGCTTTGCTGTTTTGGATATATCTTGTATGATTCTACTAAATTGTCTGCCTAGCACAGTGCCTACAGAGTTTCCTCTGTTCTGGAAAGTATATATGTATACATTTATATGTAAATGCCCTGAAGAGGAAGGGACACAAAGGATATACACGAGTCTGTTAATGGTTCTACTAAATTGTCTGGGAGAAAGGGAGAAAGAGGGGAAAGGAAACTTTCTTTCTTTATATTTCTGATTTTAGATCTTTTACAGTTAAAATATATTTATGTGTTACTTTGGGTTATTTGAAAAATCATTAAAGAAAAAAGTGTAATCACAAAGGGAAGAAAGTTGGAGAAACTAAAAGGAAAGGACAGAAAAATAAAAAAAAGGAAAACAATAGGAAGAAGGAAGGGCATAGATATTGTGGCATTTAGAGCAGAAAATTAATCAGAGCTTTAGTAATAGAATCCTACACAATACCACACTTAAAAACAAAAAATAGACCATGTATATTGCATAACTCTGTGTGAACATACTACAAACCATTGAATTGTACATTTTATTTTAAATAGGTGAATTATATGGTATGTATATCTCAATAAAGTTATTTAGGATAAAAAAGACATCTACAGTTTTTAGAGTTAGTTTCTAGAATTATGTTTCTTTAGAAAATATAAAGCAACAATTGAACTAATTTGTAGGAACTTTTCCTGACCTCAGTAACAGGAGCAGGGTAGCAAGATAAAATACACGATTCCCAATTAAATTTGAATCTCAATAAATAATGAATAATTTTTTAGTATAAATATGTCCCACGTAAATATTTGGGACATACTTGTCTTTGTATTTTTATTTGCTAAATCTGGCAACCCTAAACAAAGGGAATTAAGTTTTGAATCTCTTAGAGTGAAATTGCTTCTTTAGTATCACTAGGATTTACTATTAGATCCAGCTTTGTGTGAATGGCATTTTGTTTCTAAATGATGGCCTTTATTATAAGTTTTCCAACCTCTCATCTCCTATCCCAAGGAAGGTTTCATGACTGGGAAACCCTGAAAGTGATATCTAGCAGTTCAGTCAAACATGATTAATTTTACCTTTACCACATTGATAAAAAATCATTGGCTCTACTTTCCAAATGATGTCAGAATGGCAAAGCACCACTCCCAACTTCGCTCTATATGGAGTGATATGAATGATATTCCTGTCAGCTTCTCCCTTGAGAGAAGAGGGAAGAAACCAAAGGTCTCCAACAGGAATAGTGGGTAGGACCTTTAGTTTTGTTTTTTGGTTTTTTAAAAGATTTATTTATTTTAGAGATTGAGAGAGCATGAGTGGGGGAAGGGGCAAAGGGAAAGGGAGAGGAAGAGAGAGAATTTCAAACAGACTCCTTGCTGAGCACGGAGCCCAGCATGGGGCTTGATTTCATGACCCAGAGATCATGACCTGAGCCGAAATCAAGAGTCGGACGCCTAACTGACTTAGCCACCCAAGAGCCCCCCCTTTAGTTCTGATCATGTCCTGAACTGTGCCAACTGACCAATCTTCTGTGTCACCCTATTACTAAATTAGGATTTTCTGGGTGTTTTGTTTTGTTTTGTTTGCTTTTATTACTATTTTGATTTTCTATTTGTTTTATTACTATTTTATTTTCTTTTATTACCATTTTGATTGTCCTTTGAGTAATTCTACTCTTATTTCTGCTCAGCTTGGACAGGAAAGTTAGTGAAGTTATGGAGGGAATGGGCAGAGGCAGAGGTAACAGAAGAGCTAGTACCTCAAGAATTGGACTTTTCATGACATTCAAGACTTTAGTGAGCTTCCTCTCCAGATTCTTTTTTTTAAATTCTTTTTTAAAGATTTTATTTTTTTATTTGACAGAGAGAGACACAGCGAGAGAGGGAACACAAGCAGCGGGAGTGGGAGAGGGAGAAGCAGGCTTCCCGCAGAGCAGGGACCCCGATTGGGGGCTCAATTCCAGGACCCTGAGATCATGACCTGAGCCAAAGGCAGACGCTTAATGACTGAGCCACCCAGGCGCCCCTCTTTTATTTTTTTTTAATTGAAAATATATGTAATTTTATTTTTAAACTTTCAAAAAATTACAAGTACAGCACAAATATCCATAATCTCCTCACCCAGATGCCTAATTGCTAATATCACATTTGCTTCATCTCTATATGTGTGTGTACCTACTATACATATTATGTTTATATATAACATATTTATTATATATATAATAATTAGTTGTTTTCTGAGCCTTTTTTTTTAAGATTTTATTTATTTATTTGAGAGAGAGAGCATGAGCGGGTGGGGAGGGGTGGTGGGAGGGGTAGAGGGAGAGGGAGAAGCAGACTCCCCACTGAGCAGGGGCCTGAGATCATGACCTGAGCCAAAGGCAGATGCTTAACTGACTGAGCCACCCAGGCATCCCATTTTCTGAGCCTTTTGAAAACAAGTTGCATCCATGATGTCTCTTCACCCCTAAATATTTGGGTGTATATTTCTCCACATTGAGGACATTTTGCTACTTTACCATATAACCATCCAAGTTAGGAAGTCAGCATTAATACAAAACTATCATTCAATTAATAGACTCTTGTACCCCCCATGTCACCTCCATTTAAATTTCACCAACTTCCCTAACAATGTCTCTTCTTCCTGTCTATGCTATCCCTTTCAGTAACACATGCTCCTATTATCTCTTTAGCCTCCTCCAGTGTGAAACTTCTCTATTTTTCCCTGCCTTTCATGTCTTCAACATTTTTACCTCTTTTTTTTTCTTTTTTACTTTCTTTCTTTTTAATTTGAGTATAGTTGACACATAATATTACATTAGCTTCAGGTGTACAACATAGTGATTGGACAAGTTTATGCATTATGCTATGTTTACAAGTGTAGCTTGCATCTATCCTGATACATCAGTATATCGCTATTAAAATATTATTGACTATATTGCTGATGCTGTGCCTTTTATTCCCATGACTTTTTCAGGAAATACAGGCTTCCTGTTATGGTTGAATAAGTCTCCAGGTTCTTTTTGACACTACACTCTACCCACCCTCTTCAACCATGCTGAATATCGTCCTGTTTGCTGACCTTGGCATAGAAAGATCAACAAAAGGGGCACCTGGGTGGTTCAGTCAGTTAAGCATCTACCTTTGGCTCAGGTCATGATCCCAGGGTCCTAGGATCAAGCCCCAAGTTGGGCTCCCTGCTGAGAAGTGAGTCATCTCACTGCTTTTCTTTCTTAGCTGGAAAATTCCATTTGTGATTGAGTTCCCACTATGAGCAAGGAGATATTTGCTGAGATCCTCCTAAGCCTAATTGCCACCTGACCAACGGCCTTCTTCCCTTTTTCTCCCTTCCTCCTCCTTCCTCCTTGTTACTTATTTTTCAGTGTGCCTCTTTCTCTAGTTCCCTCTTACAGAGCTCATTTTCCTTTTTAATTTCTGCCATTTCCTTGTCTAGGCTAATCTCCAATCTTCGGTAGCTTTAACCTTTAAAACCTGAGATTGGATTATATCCAGATTGCATAAGAGCTAAGTTTTTCACCCTGGCATTTGAATCAAAATACTAAGAACACTGTTAGACAGAGGCTTCTCCTATTTTTTTTTTTAAAGATTTTATTTATTATTTATTTGAGAGAGAGAGAATGAGAGAGAGCACATGAGAAGGGGGAGGGTCAGAGGGAGAATCTGACCCCCCCGCCGAGCAGGGAGCCCGATGCGGGACTCGATCCAGGGACTCCAGGATCATGACCTGAGCCGAAGGCAGTCACCTAACCAACTGAGCCACCCAGGTACCCCGAGGCTTCTCCTATTTTGACACTTCTCTTCTACTACCATCCCACCAAGGGCTTGAGTAGAGTTCCCCTCACTAGACTGTGGCTTTTGTACTCTTCCTTCTCTACTGACCAGATTAGCTTTGTAAATCCACAGGAGATAGCTGAAAGTTCAAAAGGGAGCGTGGGGCTCCCTGTTCAGCGGGGAGTCTGCTCCTTCCTCTCCCTCTGCCTGCTGTTCCCCCTGCGTGTGCTCTCTCTCTCTCTGTCAAATAAATAAATAAAATCTTTTTAAAAAAAAAAAAAAGAACTGTTCTAAAACGATGCTTTGTATGCCTTAATTTATTAATCCTCACAATAACCTTATGAATAGGTATTATTATCATTTCAATTTTATAGATGAAGGAAATGAGTCTCGGAGGTTAAGTAACTCCCTCAAGGCTACATAGCTGGTAAGTGGAAAACTGAGATTTGAACCGTGGCAGCCTGACTCAGTTGCTCATGTTATTAACCACTGTTGGAGGCTACCATAATTTTAAACTCTAAGTCCAGTGCACATTTTATAATACCACGTTGCCTTGCTTCACCAAAATGGCCCTTTCAGTTCAATTATTTTCACCACCCACAGTCTAGCTCTGATCTCAACACAGGTCCCTTTGAAACCAGGCCTTCATTCAACAGGCTGTAGACTCAACCCTTAGTTACCAAAGATGGATGCATTTTCCAGTCACCAGAGGCTAAGCTAGGTGTTTGTGCCCTTGAATTCTGTAGTCAGGACCTTTTCAACTAGACTGTCTTCTAGACTCTCCTTGTCTAATCTAATTTTTAGTCTTCTATAGTTCTAACCTCTCATCCATAATTCACATTTTGTCACTCTTGTTTCAGCCAAACAGAAATAAAGTTTGAATTAACAAGTAATGGGGTAAACAATCAGTCATCCCAGTCTTTTCTCAACAGTAGTCACAAGCCCTAGCAAATTGGTTTTGTTGTTGTTGTTGTTGTTGTTGTTGTCGTTTTGGTGAATCTTGAATTAATCTTTTATTATCCAGTCTGAAAAATAACTGCCTGACTGCCTTTATTGTCTCAAACATGACTGGCTACTTTCTTTCCTTAGGCTTGTCTTCTGTCTCACTCAGACTTTGAGTTTCTTCTCCTAGATGGTTGTGCCAACTGACATTTTAACCACTTTTCTCATCATTCCTGCTTTCCTTTTTTAGAGGCATCTTCTGAAATCTGACTTTCTAGCCCTCAATTCCTCTTCCCTTCCTATTGGAAATCCTACTTTCTTTTCTCCTTCTCTTCTTTCATGAAAGATGTGATATCAAAGAGCCAGAACTAGGTGAAGGTTACTCCTGCCCCCACTTTAGAGTCTTAGTCTGTCTCCACCAACTCAGGCTCTGAACTTTGGGATCTACCTGCTTTACTTTACTCTTTTTTTTTTTTAAAGATTTTTTATTTTTTATTGGAGAGAGTACAAGCAGGGGGAGCGGCAGGTAGAGGGAGAGGAAGAAGCAGCCTCCCCGCTCAGCAGGGAGCCCAACATGGGGCTCGATCCCAGGACCCTGGAATCATGACCTGGGCTGAAGGCAGCCGCTTAACCAACTGAGCCACCCAGGCACCCCTGCTTTACTTTACTCTTAAACTCAAAGAGGGAGGTATGTATTAAGTTGTTGTACAGAGCCTGGACTCCATGTATATCTTGGGACTGATGGGCTTAGAGCGAATAGTCTGCTGCACCCAGATGAGTTGCTGGAAAAACCTGTTAGACCTTTAGTAAATTAAAAAATAGTAATATCTAGGATTAAATTTAATAAGCAATGTAAGATTCAATAAGAAAATATTAGAACTTTATGAAGAGTTATAAAGTAATATTTTTTAATAAATGGAGAGGCTGTGCTGGTTGGTTGGGTATGATTAGAGGGTCAAATGGCATGGGAGAGACTGATTTTACTTATCATTGCCTAAGCTTATTGAGTATGAACATAGTAGATTAGCCTACTCAGGGATTGAATAACCTCAACACTGGTAGAAATACCAATGCTACCCTGATACTCTGCCATAATCAGGCAGCTATCTGGGCCCCTGAAAAAGCCCCTGCACAAATAGCATAGGCCAACTAGCAGCTCTAAATCCTAGATGCAGCTAAATTATCTGAGCCATACATGTTCCACTTCTTTGGATAACCTAAGCTACAATGGTTAGCTGAAGTTCTTGTATCACAAGGTTGTAAATAAGCCACTAACTTGTCAAAACAAGGCACAACAAAAGATCCTATCAGTTCCTTTTCAACTTTCCCCACCTTTATTCACTTAATCCTAGTAATCACTAGAATGAAACAATGTGAAAGAAATGCACTAGTTTGGTAGAACACACTAGAAGGTGCATAGCTGGATCATAAACCTAGCCCAAGGAAGACTCATATGTATTGCTAGCAAAGTAACTATACAGACATGATCGTAATAATGCACAAAAGAGTGGCTTCCCAGGGATACACCAACAACTCTCTATCTTCCTCACAGGGATATATAGTATGTCACTAAGTGGGGGACTAATAGTGCAAAAATGTCAACTCCATCCCACTTAATCTGTATAATCTCTCAAATCCTGGAGTGAAAGTAACTAAACATCCCAGTTTCACCTTTCCTATAATTTGTGCAGATACCTGAACTTCCTCATAATTCTATTTTTGTACTGCCCAATGTGCAGATTTTGGCCCCTTAGGTATTTTCTATAAGAAATTTACTCATGTTAGGGATGCCTGGGTGGCTCAGTCAGTTAAGTGTCTGCCTTCAGCTCAGGTCATGATCCCAGGGTCCTGGGATCGAGTCCCACATCAGGCTCCCTGTTCAGCGGGGAGTCTGCTTCTCCCTCTGCCCCTCCCCCTCCCCTCCCTCTGCTTGTGCTTGCTGTTTCTCTCTCTCTGACAAATAAATAAATAAAGTCTTAAAAAAAAAAAAGAAATTTACTCATGTTATAACTTCATGATGTTTAGCAATTTTTGCTGATGGCCAGAGGAGGAACAGAGATTACATGAAGAACCATAAAATCCCTGCCTTATCATTGTGTTATCATCTCCTCAGCTATTTTTTAAAAGTCTGTGATCTAAACAACAGGTGTTAGCGAGGATGTGGAGAAAAAGGAATCCTCGTGCACTGTTGGTAGGAATGCAAACTGGTCCAATCACTCTAGAAAAGAGTATGGAGGTTCCTTAAAGTCAAAAACAGAACTACCCTGGGGCATCTAGGTGGCTCAGTCAGTTAAGTGTCCAGCTCTTGATCTCGGCTCAGGTTTTGATCTTAGGGTCGTGAGTTAAAGCCCTGCATTGGGCTCTCCGCTGGACGTGGAACCTACTTAAAAAAAGGGGGGGTGGGGAATAGAACTATCCTACAATCCAGCAATTGCAGTACTGGCTATTAACCCAAAGAATACACAAACACCAAACACCAATCCAAAGGGATACATGCACCCCTGTGTTTATAGCAGCATTATTTACAATAGCCAAAATATGGAAGCAGCCCAAGTGTTCATAGATTGATGAATAGATAAAGAAGATGTATATATATACAATGGAATATTATTCAGCCATAAAAAACAATGAAATCAGGGCACCTGGTTGGCTCAGTCGTTAAGTGTCTGCCTTCAGCTCAGGTCATGATCCCAGGGTTCTGGGATCAAGCCCCGGATCAGGCTTCCTGCTCGGTGGGAAGCCTGCTTCTCCCTCTTCCTCTGCCCCTGCTTGTGTTTCCTCTCTCACTGTGTCTCTCTGTCAAATAAATAAATAAATAAATCTTTAAAAAAAAAAAACAACAGTGAAATCTTTGCCATTTGCAATGACATGGATGGAGCCAGAGATGCTAGGTAAAATAAGTCAGAGATAGACAAATACCATGTGATTTCACTCATATATGGAATTTAAGAAACAAAACAAATGAGCAAAGGGGAAAAGAGAGAGAAACCAAGCAACAGACTCTTAACTATAGGGAACAAACTGATAGTTACCAGAGGGGAGGTGGGTAGGGATATGGGTAAAATTGGTGATGGGGATTAAGGAGTACACTTGTTGTGATGAGCATTGGGTGATGTATGGAATTGTTTAATCACTATATTGCACACCTGAAACTAATATAACACTGCATGTTAACTAACTAGAATTAAAATTAAAACTTTTAAAAAAAGTCTATGATCTTATCCTCCTGAGAAATGCAATGTAGTTTCCCAGACCTGACTGTTTCTCTCATGGGAGGTAGCTCTGACTCTCAATCTTGAGGAAGCTGGACAAAATTATTCTGAAGTTTACCTAGAAGAGAAAATAAACAAGAAGAGCCAAGAAGACTTTTAAAAAGAAGACTTACTATCCTGTATTAAAAATTACATGATTTAGTGGCACCTGGCTGGCCCAGTTGGTTAAGCATCTGACTCTTGATATCAGCTCAGGTCATGGGTTGTGAGATCAAGCCCGGCATTGGGCTCCATGCTAGGTGTAGACTCTGCTTAAGATCCTCTCCCCACCTCCATCTCTTAAAAAAAAAAAAAAAAAGTGGAGAGGAGGAGTTAAGATAGCCGAGGAGTAGGGGACCCTAAGTCTCATCCCTCAAACACAGCTAGATAGTTATCAAATCATTCTGAACACCTGAGAAATCAATCAGAGATCTGAGAAAAGAAATGCTGCAAATCAACACGTAGAAAAGCGACCACCTTTTGGAAGGTGGGAAGTGCAGAGACTTGAATCAGGGTCGTGATATCGCTGAGGATATGGCAGGGAGGAGGGAGTCTGCTTATGGAGGCTACTGCAAAGTATTATAAACAGTGGAGTGCAAAATTGGAACTCTTAGAAATCTGCTACAGTGGGGGACGTCCTGGCTTAAAGGTGCTTAGGTGGTGAAGCAGGGCAGTATCCCAAGTGTGACAGCATGGTCTCAGGATCCCCAGGGTCAGAAGAAGAATGGGGGGTGCCTGAGTGGGGCAGAATTCCCAGACGTAGGAGTGGGGAAGCCGGTTGAAAACAGCAAGTCTAGGTGCTGGCTTTCTGCTCTATGTTGCCATAAACTGTGAACTGCTGCATGGTCGTGCAACCACTTTCCTGGGAGGGGTCCAGCAAAAGGCAGAAGGTGGTGAGACCCTCCTCCCTCCCCCAGTCTGCACTGCAGGAATCCATAAAATTTGGGGTTTTGAAATTCAGTCACATGCCTGAGATAAAAACAGTCACAGGTCAGGTGAACACAGAGTTCTGACGGAAACCAGGGAGACAAGAGTGATTGCTTTTCTGTGAGGGCTCACTGAAGAATGGGGGGTGCAAATTTTCAGCTCAGGGCTAGAGAATAGGGCACCACCATATTCATCCTGCCCATCAGTGCTGAAATCCTGCACGGACCAAAAGAGTGCTACACAGTGGAATCTGGAGCCGCTTACACTGAGCCAAGCCTCTGTGCAAGGGAAGTACATTTTCAATAGGGCAAGTCCACCTGAGAATCAGTGCAACAGGCTCCTCCGCCAGAAGACCAGCACAAACAACTGGATCACACCAAGTTTACTGATCACAGAAGGCTGCAAAGCTTCAGCTCTTGGGGAAAACAGTATATGGTATTCTTTGTATTTCTATTCTTTAGTCTTGCAGTATTTTTTTTTTTTTTTGGTTATTTTGTTATTTATTCAATATTTTTTTATTCTTTTGTAATTATTTTTATATAACATATTTTTTTATTTTTTACTTTCTTATTTTGGGATCTAGATTCTCTTTCTTTCTTTCTTTCTTTCTTTCTTTCTTTCTTTCTTTCTTTCTTTCTTTCTTTCTTTCTTTCTTTCTTTTTCTTTCTTCTTTTGGTGGGCAGCAAAGCAAGGTTTATTGAGTGATAGCAAACTGATAGTACAAAGCTCCTGGGGGGCAGGGGGGAGGGATCTAGTTTCTTTTAACAAGCAGACCAAAACACACCCAGGATCTAGTTTTCTGTTTTGTTTTTCTGTTGTTGTTTTTTCTCCTTCTTCTTTTCTGGACAGAATTATGAGACAGAGAAATTCACCCCAAAAGAAAGAACAGGAGGTAGAACTCACTGCCAGGGATTTAATCAATATGGATATAAGTAAGATGTCTGAACTAGAATTTAAAACAATGATTATAAAGATACTAGCTGGGCTTGAAAAAAGCATAGAAAAGACACTAGAGAATCCCTTACTGTAGAAATAAAAGTACTAAAATCTAGTCAGGGTAAAATTAAAAATGCTATTACTGAGATGCAGTCCCAAGTGCAGGCCATAAAAGTGAAGATGAATGAATCAGAAGAGCAAATCAGTGATATAGAAGATAAAATGATGGAAAATAAGGAAGCTGAAAAGAAGAAAGAAAACTATTAGATCACAAAGGAGACTTAGAGAACTCAGTGATTCCATAAAGCAAAATAATATCCATCCATATTATAGGTGTCCCAGAAGATGATGAACAGGAGAAAGGGGCAGAAGGTTTATTTGAAGAAATTATAGCTGAGAACTTCCCTAATCTGGGAAGGAAACAGGCATTCAAGTCCAGGAGGCACAGAGAACCCCCCCTCAACATCAACAAAAATAAGTTAACACCTTGACATATTATAGTGAAGCTTGCAAATTTTGAAGTTAAAGAGAAAATCCTGAAAGCAGCTCAGGACAAGAGATCCTTAACCTACAAGGGTAGACACATAAGGCTGGCAGCAGACCTGTCTACAGAGACCTGGCAGGCCAGAAAGGACTGGCATGATATATTCAAATTGCTAAATGGGAAAAATATGCAGCCAAGAATACTTTATCCAGCAAGGCTGTCTTTCAGAATAGGAGAGAGAGAAAGAGTTTCCAGGACAAAGAAAAACTAAAGGAATTTGTGAACACTAAACCAACCCTGCAAGATATATAAAAAAGGATCCTTTAAGTGGAGAGAGAGCCCAAAAGTAACAAAGACCAGAAAGGAACAGAGACTGTCTACAGGAACAGCAACTTTACAGGGAATACAATGGCACTAAATTCATATCTTTCAATAATTACTCTGAATGTAAATGGACTAAATGCTTCAATCAAACGACGTAGGGTGTAAGAATAGATTTAAAAAAAAAAAAAAAGAAACAAAAGAAGACCCATCAATGTGCTGCCTACAAGAGACTCATTTTAGACCCAAAGATACCTCCAGATTGAAAGTGAGGGCATGGAGAACCATTTATCATGTTAATGAACATCAAAGGAAAGCTAGAGTAGCCATCTTTATATCAGACAAGCTAGATTTTAAACCAAAGATTGTAATAAGAGATGAAGAAGGACACTATATCATAATAAAAGGGTCTATCCAACAAGAAGCTCTAACAATTGTAAATATTTATGCCCCTAACTTGAGAGCAGCCAAATATATAAACCAATTCATAACAAAATTAAAGAAACTCATTGATAATAATACAATAATAGTAGGGGACTTTTATACTCCACTCACAGCAATGAACAGGTCATCTAAGCAGAAGATCAACAGGGAAACAGGGGCTTTGAATGACACACTGGACCAGATGGACTTAACAGATATATTCAAAGCATTTCATACTAAAGCAGCAGAATACACATTCTTCTCAAATGCACGTGGAACATTTTCCAGATTAGATCACATACTAGGTCACAAATCAGGTCTCAACTTGTACAGAAAGATTGAGATCATACCATGCATATTTTCAGACCACAGTGCTATAAAACTTGAAGTCAACCACAAGAAAAAATTGGAAGGATTACAAATACGTGGAGGTTAAAGAAAATCCTACTAAAGAATGAATGGGTCAACTAGGAAATTAAAGAATTTAAAAAATACATGGAAGCTTGGGATGCCTGGGTGCCTCAGTCGGTTAAGCGGCTGCCTTCGGCTCAGGTCATGATCCCAGGGTCCTGGTATCAAGCTCCACATTGGACTCCTTGCTCAGCGGGGAGCCTGCTTCTCCCTCTCCCTTGCCTGCTGCTCCCCCTGCTTGTGTTCTCTCTCTCTCTGTCAAATAAATAAATACAATCTTTTTTAAAAATTAAAAAAATAAAAATACATGGAAACAAATGAAAATGAAAACACAACTGTTCAAAACCTTTGGGATGCAGCAAAGGCAGTCCTAAGAGGGAAGTATATAGCAAGACAGGCCTTCCTCAAGAAACAAGAAAAGTCTCAAATACACAACCTAAATTACCCCTAAAGGAGCTGGAGAAAGAACAGCAAATAAAGCCTAAATCCAGCAGGAGAAGAAAAATGATAAAGATTAGAGCAGAAACCAATGATGTAGAAATAAAAAGAACAGTAGAACAGATCAATGAAACTAGGAGTTGGTTCTTTGAAATAATTAATAAGATTAATAAACCCCTTGTCAGATTTATCAAAAAGAACAAAGTACCCAAATAAATAAAATCATGAATGAAAGAGGAGAGATCACAACCTACACTGAAGATATACAAACAATTATAAGAACATATTATGAGCAACTATCTGCCAATCTGGAAGAATGGATAAATCCCTAGAAACATATAAACTACCAAAACTGAAACAGGAGGAAGTAAAAAAGCTGAACAGACCCATAACCAGCAAAGAAATTGAATCAGTAATCAAAAATCTCTCAACAAACAAGAGTCCAGGGCCAGACTCCCAGGCCTTCCCAGAGGAATTCTACCAAACATTTAAAGAAGAATTAATACCTATTCTTCTGAAACTGTTCCAGAAAATAGAAATGGAAAGAAAACTTCCAAACTCATTCTGTGAGGCCAGCATTATCTTGATCCCAAAACCAGAAAAAGACCCCACTAAAAAGGAGAATTACAGACCAATATCCCTGATAAACATGGATGCAAAAAGTCTTACCAAGATACTAGTTAATAGGATCCAACAGTACATTAAAAGGATTATTCACCATGACCAAGCAGGATTTATTCCTGGGCTACAGGGGTGGTTCAACATTTGCAATCCATCAGTGTGAAACGCCACATTAATAAAAGGAAGGACAAGAGCCATATAATCCTCTTAAGAGATGCAGAAAATGCATTTGACAAAATAAACATCCTTTCTTGATAAAAACTCTCCATTGTGCAGAAGTAGAGGGAACATACTTCAATATCATAAAAGCCATATATGAAAGACCCACACCGAATATCATCCTTAATGGGGGAAAACTGAGACCTTTTCCCCCAAGATCAGGAACACAACAGGGATGTCCACTCTCCCCACTGTATTTCAACAAATACTGGAAATCGTAGCCTCAGCAATCAGACAACCAAAAGAAATAAAAGACATCCAAATAGGCAAAGAAGAGGTCAAATTTTCATGCTTTGCAGATGAGATGATACTCTATGTAGAAAACCCAAAAGACGCCACCAAAAATTTGCTAGAACTGATACAGGAATTTGGCAAAGTCACAGGATATAAAATCAATGCACAGAAGTCAGCTGCATTTCTATATGCTAACGAGACAGAAGAAAGAGAAATCAAGGAATTGACCCCATTTTCAATTGCACCAAAAACCATACGATACCTAGGAATAAACCTAACCAAAGAGGTAAAGGATTTGTACTCTGAAAACTATAGAATAATTAAGAAAGAACTTAAGGAAGACACAAAGAAATGGAAAAACTCATGGATAGGAAGAACAAATATTGTTAAAATGTCTATGCTACCCAAAGCAATCTGTACATTCAGTGCAATCCCTGTCAAAATACCATCAGCATTTTTCACAGAGCTGGAACAAACAATCCTAAAATTTGTTTGGAACCAGAAAAGACCCTGAATAGCCAAAGGATTGTTGAAAAGGAAAACCAAACCTGGAGACATCACAATTCCAGACATCAAGGTCTATTACAAAGCTGTAATCATCAAGACAGTATGGTACTGGCACAAAAACAGGCACATAGATCAATGGAACAGAATAGAGAACCCAGAAATGGACCCACAGCTCTATGGTCAACTAATCTTTGACAAAGCAGTAAAGAATATCCAATGGGAAAAAGTCTCTTCAACAAATGGTGTTGGGGAAAATGGGACAGCCGCATGCAGAAGAATGAAACTGGATCTTTTCCTTACACCACACACAAAAACAGACTCAAAATGGATGATCAGCCCTAAATGTGAGACAGGAAACCATCAAATCCTGTTGGAGAACACAGGCAGCAACTTCTGTGACCTCGGCCACATCAACTCCTTGATAGACACATCTCCAAAGGCAAGGGAAAAAAAGCAAAAAGGAACTATTGGAACTTCATCAGGATAAAAAACTTTTTGCACAGCAAAAAGTTTTGCACAGTCAACAAAACTAAAAGGCAGCCTGTAAGATGGGAGAAGATATTTGCAAATGACTTGTCAGATAAAGGGCTAGTATCCAAATCTATAAAGAACTTATCAAACTCAACACCCAAAAAACAAAAAAATCCAGTTAAGAAATTGGCAGAAGACATGAACAGACATTTCTCCAAAGAAGACAATAGAAACACGAAAAAATGGGGCACCTGGGTGGCTCAGTCGTTAAGCATCTGCCTTCGGCTCAGGTCATGATCCTGATGTCCTGGGATCGAGCCCCGCATCAGGCTCCCTGCTCGGCAGGAAGCCTGCTTCTCCCTCTCCCACTCTCCCTGCTTGTGTTCCCTCTCTTGCTGTGTGTCTCTCTCTGTCAAATAAATAAATAAATAAATAAATAATCTAAAAAAAAAAGAAACATGAAAAAATGCTCAACATCATTCGGCATCAGGGAAATACAAATCAAAACCATGATGAGATACAACCTCACACTGGTCAGAATGGCTAAAATTAATAACTCAGGAAACAAAGAATATTGGCGAGGATGTGGAGAAAGGGGAACCCTCTCACACTGTTGGTAGGAATGCAAGCTGGTGCATCCACTCTGGAAAACAGTATGGAGGTTCCTCAAAAAGTTAAAAGTAAACTAACCTCCGACCCAGGAATTGCACTACTAGGTGCACCTGCACCCCAATGTTTATAGCAGCAATGTCCACAATAGCCAAACTACGGAAAGAGCCCAGATGTCCATTGACAGATGAGTGGATAAAGAAGCTGTGGTATATGCATATAATGGAATATTACACAGCCATCAAAAAAATGAAATCTTGCCATTTGCAATGACGGGGATGGAACTAGAGGGCATTAGGCCAAGTGAAATAAGTCATTATGTGGAATTTGAGAAACAAAACAGAGGATCATAGGGGAAGAGAGGAAAAAATAAAACAAGATGAAACCAGAGAGGGAGACAAACCATAAGAGACTCTCAGTCATAGGAAACAAACAGAGTTGCTGGAGGGGAGGGTGGGGTGGAGGGATGGGGTAACTGGGTGATGGACATTAAGGAGTGCATGTGATGTAATGAGCACTAGGTATTATATAAAACTGATGAATCATAGGCCTGTACCTCTGAAACCAATCATACATTATATGTTAAATGTATTTAAATTTTAAAATGTTTTAAAAAATTAAAATATAAAATATAAATACACACAAAAAATATTTTTCATAACACAATAATGGGCTCACTATTTGTAACAGTTCATAACACCTATGTGCTTTGATGTGATGGTTTTGTCATGTGTTATAGTTATCAGGCTCACTACTACTAAACTTCAGGTCCCTTGAAGTCAGGGACTGTGTCTTATTCATCTTTTTAATCCCCCCACAAGATCAAACACACTAGCCTTTGTACAATAGATGCCTAATAATGATTTATTGGTTTAAATTTCATTAAGCAAGTTTAGGAAAAGCTGCCTTGGCAAGACCCTCAGATACCTTAAAATAAGGTGCTGGGATTGACTAATTGGAGAGGGCTGGGGTTGTGTGTTTAGCAGTAATGTTGGTACAGCCATCCTGTTGGCTGTGGAGACATAATCTAGGATTACTAAGAGACATTCATGATACAAAACTCCTCAAAAGTTTCTTGTCCTGGGGCGCCTGGGTGGCTCAGTCGTTAAGTGTCTGCCGAGCCCTGCATTGGGCTCCCTGCTCGGTGGGAAGCCTGCTTCTCCCTCTCCCACTCCCCCTGCTTGTGTTCCTTCTCTCGCTGTGTCTCTCTCTGTCAAATAAATAAATAAGATACTAAAAAAAAAAAGTTTCTTGCCCCTTTGCCTCCAGAAAGCTTTAACGCTTGAGGATTTCCATTTTTATGGTCTTGATTCTTTGAATAGAGACAAAAATCCCATTTGTAGACATAATACTCCTCAGTGAGAAAGTGTGAAGATCTAGTGAACTCTTCACTAGCAGCCAGCATCCCAGGCTGATCTATAGAGGGTTATCCTTCTCATCATTTCTCTCCTCTTTTTCAGAACAAGTGAGATATCTGCAAGCCAACAGCAGAGAACTCAACTCTACATTTGGGTATCCTGTGAGTATTAGGCCTCTAGTTACTTCAGAAAGAGGCTATTATTCTCCTCTAATATTCCCCTTTGTGAGGAGGGCAGGAATTCATTGTAGATGTAGATCCTACAACATAGGTTCTACTTTCTTTCAAGCTCCTATACAATGAGGGCTGGTATAGTGAGGGCTCAGAAACCAAAATTAATTCTAGTGACCTAGGCTCAGGAGAGAATATATCTCAGATTTTGGGTTTCATATATAACTTCTGGAAAAGAGATACTGTAGCTTTTTCTTGCACAAATGAAGTCATAGTCCAACAATTATTTTTCCACTTCGACATTTGTGACAATACATACAGTTCTAACAGTGGCACGGTTTTCCACTGTTTTCAATATACCTTAATTTATTTTACTAGTCTCCTATTGATGAACATTTAAATTGTGTCCATTCAGGGGCGCCTGGGTGCCTCAGTCAGTTAAGTGTCCAACTTTTGGTTTTGGCTCAGGTCATGATCTTGGTGTCATGAGGTTGATTTCCACATCAGGGCAGAGTCTGCTTGAGATTTTCTCTCTCCCTCCCTCTCTGCCCCTCCCCTGGCTCACACACGCACATACACACTCTCTCTCTAAAATAAATAAATAAACCTTAATAAAAAATAAAATGCTTCCATTCATATCCAGGTGCCCCTCCAAAAAAATAAATAGTCTCCAGTGTTTTGCTATGATAAATGGTTCTGAATGAACACCATTAATCATAAATTTTATCACATTTGTGTGAATATATCTTTTTTTAAAAGATATTTTTATTTTAGAGAGAGAGAGAAAGAGTGCAAGAGTGGGAGGAGGGGGCGGGGGGTGGGGGTTGAAGCAGACTCCCTGCTGGGCAGGGAACCCAACGCAGGGTTCTATCTCAGGACCCTGAGATCATGACCTGAGCAGAAATCAAGAGCCGGACGCTTAACCGACTGAGCTACCAAGGTGCCCCTTGTGTGAATATATCTTATGAGAATTTCCTAGAAGTGAATTGGTTGGGTCAAAGGGAAAACACGTTAAAAATTGTAATGCATATTGCCAGACTTCCGTCTAAAAAGATTATATCCATTTATATTTCTACCTACAGTAGAGACTGCTATTTTTTCCATATTGCTGCCAGACTAGGTATTATCAATCTTTTTCCTCTTTGCCAGGCTCTTGAATGAAAAATGGTATTTTGTTATCTATCTTTCCTTAATTTCAAGTGAGTTCAATAATCTTTTCATGTTAATTAACCTTTTGTATTTCTTTTTATGGAAAATACCTCTTTGCCCATTTTCTATTAGATTGTTCATTTTTCACTTATTTATTAATAACTCATAAAAAGATATATATTTAAAATTCATACTCCAGCACCCATCCTTGCCAACCTCTGCTCCCTATAGGGAATTACTCTTGTTACTTTCTTGTATATTCATCAGTGCTTCTTTGTGTAAATAAAGCAAAGCCACTTTCTTAAACTGTTCTGAACTTTAAAAATATGTCCTGGAGATGTTTTCATAATAGCTTTTTCCTTCTTTTCTTTTTTTACCTGCATAGTATTTCCTATGTATATTTAGCATAATTTATGTAACCAGTTTCTTAAAATTGACATTTGGGTTGTTTCCAGTCACTTACAGTTACAAGCAATGTTTTTATACATGTTATTTTGTGTATGTGCAGCTGTATCTATCTATCTATCTGTCTATCTATCTATCTATCTATCTATCTATAGCTATAGGCATATAAATACATATATAGCCATACATATTTGTAGTCTCTGGAAGACATTAGTTTATGATTTCTGAGTTAGAGAGGTTCTGGACAGTAACAGTGTTCAGGATGTGGCCATGCAAGCAGATTTTCTTCCCCCCTTCTATCTTCTAGACATGTATGAGAGGCACTATAATGCAATAAAACTAGGTTTTGACATCAAACAGACCTGAGTTTGAGCACAGCTCTACTCCTTACTAACTTTGCATCTTTAGGCATGTTTTTTAACCTCTCTGATCTTTAGTTTCCTCATCTATAAAAAGGGCCTAACTCACCTTACATGGTGGTTTTGGGAGTTAGATATAGTTGTGAATAATGTTAGCTCTCTTTCTGCAAGAAACCATTGCCTCTTGAAGAAAGAGTACAAGTCTCTTTCATCTCTGTATCCACAGTTTACATCACAATATTTGGCACATAAACTGCATTTGATAAATATATGCTGAATAAATACCTTTTCTTATGTATCTAACAACCATTTCATTTCCATGGCCCATGGCTGATTTTTCTCCTATTCTCTACTCTTTTCCAGTCCTACTCCTTTTCTTCTTCCCAACCTCTAACTTCTGAATCCCATTATGGCCTTGGCCTTATGTTCTCCTCTATTCCTTCATTTAGCCAACAGTCAGGTTTCACTACCTAAATAAATAAACAGCCCAAACCAAAATCCATCACCTCTAGCACGCTTAAATTTTATCACCTCTGCCAAAAAAGAACTAAACACTGAAGAAATTCATAGTTAAGCAGATGTTCTACATTCTTTAGATATTGCTTCTGGTTTGACGTTTAAGAGTAGAACAGGGAGCACCTGGGTGGCTCAGTTGGTTGGGCGACTGCCTTCGGCCCAGGTCATGATCCTGGAGTCCCGGGATCGAGCCCTGCATCAGGCTCCCTGCTCAGCGGGGAGTCTGCTTCTCCCTCTGACCCTCCCCCCTCTCATGTTCTCTCTCTCTATCTCATTCTCTCTCTCAAACAAATAAAATCTTTAAAAAAAAAAAAAAAAAAAGAGTAGAACAGAACACTCTGGTTGCCAAGTTAGTAAAGAAGTACTGATATTTCTGTCCTGAGATAGAATCAGCAAGGCTTTTGTCTTTGTTTGCTAAATAAATGCTAACAAGTGGGTAGAAACCTGAAATATGATAATTAGTTATAAAATCAAATGGAAAATCAGTAGTGAAGGCCTGCTGCTTCAGTAAGGCTAAAGATCAGAAAAGGTCTTTGGTTCCAAGTTTCAGAACCATCTGGACTTAGACACTGAGCAATTCAGAGTATCTCATGATCAAAGAAAGCTATTTCTATGTTAGAATAACATTTTCTCAGGGTTAGAAGGGCCAATAGTGATCATTTAGTTAGAACTTCATTCAAGACAGACCTATGAGCTTCTCTGGGATAGATCTTGTTTAATTTTTTTCAGCCTACTAGTATAGCCCAGAACAGGGCTATGAACAGAGCAAGCCTTGAGAAATCTATAGTGTTTGATTGATTATTAACTAGAAAATCATAGAGAAAACACCCAGGAAATCTTAGTTGTAGCTTAGATCTCTAAACTCCTAAGCTCTATGACCAGCTTCTCTTCCCTAGGGAAATAGACAAGCATATCTTGACTGAAGAGCCTATCTAGCCCTCCTGGGCAAGTTTTAGCCTTAGGACTGAATGGTTTTGGTTTTCGAAGAGAAGGTCTCTGATGCTTTCCCAAGGCAGAGTCCAGCAAGATTCTTCAACTTGAGCAATATCTATACTCCAGGATTGCATGTGGGTCTTTTCTCTTGTTTTGGCCTTCTACATGGAGAAGGTAGGGGAGAAGCCCTGTCCTGAGGAAATTGTTTGGTTTAAATTGTTATTCTTTTGCTTTTCTTGAGATCTTATATTCAAGCTCTGACATCTTAAGTCAAATGATTGAAGACCCCAAGGTAGAAAGTAAGATGATCCTGTCAGCATCTTGAGATCAGGATTGAAGAGTTAGCAAGTTCCTGTTTTCACTCAGCAAAATCATAGCTCAGATGTAAACCAAAACTATTCAGACTCTCTCAAGACAATTAAAAGGCAAGTGACTTCCCAATGCTGACAGGGACCAGTGTAGGAACCTTCAGTGGGCTAGGGTTGAAAGAGTAATTTGCTTTTGGCATCTGACATCCTTCAGCATTGAAAGCAGTATATAAAGGCACACCAAACTGAATTTGCCAGGCTTAGAATAACTTCATTTGAGAGCTCTGCAGTAGAGCTAATACAAATGGCAGACTTGCCTACTATTTAGGGCTGAGATGGACTAGTGGGTGAGAGGTAAGATGACTCTGAAGGATCTCTGATTCCATGAAAAGAAGGCACTTGGATAGCTACACAAGTGAACTGGGACTCAGGGGACAGCACAGCCCCAACTCTGCAACTGACTCTGTGGTCTTCGGCAAATAACCTCAGTGCCTCAATTTCCTCATCCTCAAAAAGTGATCATATCGCCCTCTCCTCATAGAGTTATTGTGGGGAATAAATAAGCTGCTACATATAAAATGCTTAGAACAGTGCCTTGCATGTAGTAAATATTCAATAAATGTAAGCTTTTATTGTTGATTTTATTAACATTATTATTAATAGCATCAATAAACAAAGAATTCTATGCCTCAAAAAAGTCCCATATTGATCAGCCTTGCATTCTTTGCATTCTCTAGGTCTCCAAGAAAAGTGGGAGACAAAAACTTCTTCCCTCCCTCCCCCTCACCCCATGGTGGAGGAACTATGGCTTTTTCCTGTTTTGAGGAGTGGTCTTGGTGCTTTTTGTTAAGACTGGGAGGTGGGGTCTTTAGTTCCTCTAATTGTGCTTGTTTTCTTTTACTCACAGAACAATACCATCAAGACCTCAAGATACAGTGTCTTTAACTTCTTGCCCCTGAACCTATTTGAACAATTCCAGAGACTTGCAAATGCATATTTCCTCATTTTGCTATTCCTACAGGTATTGACTTTTGGGATCTTTTCCACAGAGCATTTTATCAATATCTCTGTGATCTGATTGTGTAATCAGTCCTTCTCCTCCCTAAACTGAGAAATGTCTCTCTAGATAACAGGCAAATGGATGGCCTGGGAGTGTCAGGCCAGTCCTATAGAGTAGCTGTTGTCAGGATTAGGTGGGATGAAACAAATCTCTGCAAAAGGAAGGACACAAGGTCACTGAATCCCAAGGAAGGGGAGCTCCCTCATCATGTCTGCATGGCCACAGTTCAGCTTGACCACAGGAGGTCACAGACTCTTCACCCCAACCACAACTACAACTCCATTTCTCATTCATTGTCCCAGCCTCCCTGACAGAAAGTTAACATGCAGGAATTCTGAGAAAGAGAATGGTTTAGAACATAAGAATACTAGCACAGGGCAAGGAAGCAGGGCAGGGTCAGCCCAAACTGGGGAGAGAGGGACAGATTGTTTCATTTCCCCTTATGCTGAGGGATAAGAGAGGGGATGTGGTTTTCCAATGTCCACTCTTATCTCCCAGTTCCCCCTACCTCTCACCAGAACCTTCATCATCAGAGGAGAAATAGCCCATCAAGACTATTGTAGTGGAGTTTGGGACAGATAGGTGGCAACTTACCATCTCCTATTCTTTCATCCTTTCTTGGTGATGTTTACTTATATTAACATCTATATTTACTTATATTAGTTATATTTCCAAAACAGTGGAAAGCAACTAGGATAGTTGAATTTATTATGAACCTGTGGAGGTGAAAAATGTGGGGGGTTGCTGGTAGGAAATATATTGTCTTTAAGCTTTCTGAGCCAAGTTTTTCCCTTTTCCCTCTCACAGTTGATTCCCCAGATCTCCTCCTTGGCATGGTACACAACTGTGATACCCCTGATGGTGGTGCTGTCCATAACAGCAGTGAAGGATGCCATCGATGACATGGTGAAGTGACTTCCTGGGCTCCTAGTCCTTCACTGTACCTAGTCTGGTTGGGGGGCAAAAAAGACTTCCCAGAATTACCTAGTGCGAGGAAGAAGCACTGAATGGAAAGAGATGTTTCCTTTCCTTGCTTCCTTATCCATCCCAGAAGAAAATGTAATTCCCTTAGCCTCAAGATTGGTGGTCTATGCATGGCCAGAAAGGGACAGTGCAAGGCCTTTCTCTGTCTTCCACTGCCACCATTTAGCCCTCTTCCAGGCTTTCTTCCAGCTCCCTTTTTAATAACCCACCTCTTCCTTCACTTGGCTTTCTCACTTCTTCATTCACTTGGCTTTCTCCAAGTTTGTGCTCATCTTTCTTCCTCCATTCCCCTTCTCCCATTGTTATATTCCTGTTCCTTTCCTCCCTCTGTCCTCTCCTCCCTCTTTGTCCTGTTCTAATTTTCTCCTCCCCTTTCCACATTCCCCTTCTCCTCTCTAGCTCTCCCTATTTTCCATTCCAACTTTCACTTCCATAAGGTATATACAGCTAGGAACCCCCTGGGTTTAGAATACCTTAGGACATAAACAGAGGCCAACTCCTTTCCTGGTCTTGGAGGGAGAAACTGGCTCGCAGTGAGTGCTGCTTGGCATCCTCTTTGCTCCTTACAGCAGGCCTGACATAGAACCGTGAGAATGAGGCCCCAGTACCAAGCCTGCTAGTGGGATTTGGGAAGTCAGACCTGTTGACCTGCCTCCAGCTTCCCTAAGAGAGTCCTTCTGATTTTGCCAGGATAGATTTTTAGACCAAAGTTTTTGAGCTTGATGTTACTCTAGCTTTTTAACTCTGCAACTCTTTTAAATCCATAATTAGCCATGTAGTGGTTGAAATTTTAGTCAAAACTCGGATGTGCAAAAATCTGACTTTATTTCTCTATAACTAAACTCAGTATGTCTCACAACTACCACCCCACCATCCCAAACATTTTTAATGAGAGCTGAAAGCTAAATTTGCCAATTCAGGATAACCCAGTTACTTCTGGGTTAGAACTTAGTTTCTTTAGGATAAGCATGCTGACAAATTCAAGATTCTCTCTGCCCTCTTCATAGTCCTGCCTTTTTCCCAGGGAGAAATCTCAACTGGAAGTAGAAGATTCATGTGAGCATCAGGACATACCCTGTATTTGTCCCCCTTCTATTTGGTCTTTGAATAGAAGACCTCTGTTGTCTTTCCTTAATGCATCTACTGTAGAAGCTTCTGTGTGTTGACTGTGGTGGGGATAGGCTTGAGAATTCTTAACTTTCCCTGCTCCTACCAAGGTGTTCACAGGGACTGTAGCCCTGTCCATCATTTTTCATTCTCTCCTCTGTGGCTTTGACTAAGTTGTTTGTTTTCATTCCCACAGGCTTTGGCTTTTGATATTTAAAACCAAGATTTTGTCTCTTTCTTTTCTTTTGGTTCTTTTTCTGACCTCTTTTCCCAGCTTCTCTGAGACAATCAGCCTCTTACCCTGGTTTTAATGGTAGTTAGGCTTGGGAGGTAAAGGAAAATTATAAATAAGGAGTACTACATTAGGTAGCATTTCAGAATACTAACCTTCTACATGCAGTTTGCTCTATGCCTTTTTCCTGAACATTTTCTTGTGTAATTTTAGAAAAGACACCAAAATGACAATCAAGTCAACAACCGTTATGTTCTGGTGGTGATGAATGGCAGGTAAGTCATAAGGAAACCAGTTTAGGTAGGACCAACTCTGGGAGAGGGTTGTCTTTGCTAAAGCTTGATGGTGTTGGGTACTTTGGAAAGGTAGGACAGTGAAAAGAACCTAAGGTTGAACATAAGAATTTGTTTCTAGATCTAGCATACCCTGAATTTGCTGTGTGACCTCAGACTTCTCTGGGCCTCATATTATCTGTAAAGGAAGATAATATTCTCTACCTTGGAGGATGTTGCAAAAATGAAAATGAAATAATATATATTAAGGTAATTAACAATTTATGACATACAAGCGATTATTATTAATGCAGTGGTCAGCATGGAGATATGTGTCTTTAGAACATCAGTGGATTCTGGCATGGCTTATTGGCCATTCTACTATATAACCTTTGATCAGGTCATCTTTTTGTTAACAATCTAAAGAAAGTATTGGCTTAAAAAAAATAATAATAAAATAAAGTATTGGTGTTGACCTATTGCTGTGGTGTTTGGTCATAGCTGTCTAAAGTGTTGTCAATGGGTCTGTGTTTATATTTGATGATGCCATACAAAATCTGAGCAATTTACCTTTGTCAGGAATATAGGGAGGCAGATGTAATTCATATATAAAATAAAATATGGAGACTATTATACGAGATACAAAAAATTATTATAGGAATTAATAAAAATGAGGAATCATAGCTGGTTAAAGGAATCAAGGAAGACTTTCTGGAAGAGCTAATGTCTGTGCTAGGCCTTAAGGGATGGGGAAGAATTCAACAAATAGAGATTGTAAAACAGGAAAAATGACCAGTGTGTGCAGTAACATGATTGTTAATAAGTACAAACCTGAAGGAATTAAAAATTGAAGTCCAGTCTTTGTTCACAGTGGCCTTACAGAACCCCCAGGAGCTGTAATTTTATTTATTTATTTTATTTTATTTTATTTTTAATTTTATTATGTTATGTTAGTCACCATACAATACATCATTAGTTTTTGATGTAGTGATCCACGATCCATTGTTTTCGTATAACACCCAGTGCTCCATGCAGTACGTGCCCTCCTTAATACCCATCACCGGGCTAACTAATCCCCCCTCCCGGAGCTGTAATTTTAATCATATAATTCTTTTATGTGAAGTTCCTGGGCATCTAATCCTGTTATTTATTGTGACTGCTGATTCTTACTCATGGTGGATTATTTCCTCAAGTGTTTTGGTCTATTGAAGCCTCTCATAAGATACCACCAAAAAAGTCAGTTGTGATTAAAAAGAAAACTTAAAGAAAAAAAAAGAAAAGACAAAACTCAGTGTATTAGAAATTTGCAAGGCTAGGGAATTACTGACCAAATGGATTTAGTCAAATGAACTCCTCAAGTAGTTTGAGCACTTAGGTTTTGAAAGGCTATTGGAAAAGAATTTGTCATAGAGTGGTTTTAGGGTGGGAGGTCAAAAATAGGGCCCTGGTTAGACTTTATAAGCCAGTGGGTTTTTTTTGTTTTTTGTTTTTAATTTTTTTATTGTTATGTTAATCCCCATACATTACATCATTAGTTTTAGATATAGTGTTCCATGATTCATTGTTTGTGCATAACACCCAGTGCTTCATGCAGAACGTGCCCTCCTCAATACCCATCACCAGGCTAACCCATCCTCCCACCCCCCTCCCCTCTAGAACCCTCAGTTTGTTTCTCAGAGTCCATCGTCTCTCATGGTTCATCTACCCCTCCGATTTCCCCCCCTTCATTCTTCCCCTCCTGCTATCTTCTTTTTTTTTTTTTCCTTAACATATATTGCATTATTTGTTTCAGAGGTACAGATCTGAGATTCAACAGTCTTGCACAATTCACAGCGCTTACCAGAGCACATAACCTCCCCAGTGTCTATCACCCAGCCACCCCATCCCTCCCACCCCCCACCACTCCAGCAACCCTCAGTTTGTTTCCTGAGATTAAGAATTCCTCATATCAGTGAGGTCATATGATACATGTCTTTCTCTGTTTGACTTATTTCGCTCAGCATAATACCCTCCAGTTCCATCCACGTCGTTGCAAATGGCAAGATCCCATTCCTTTTGATGGCTGCATAATATTCCATTGTATATATATACCACATCTTCTTTATCCATTCATCTGCCGATGGACATCTTGTAAGCCAGTGTTTAATTTAACACTCAGTGAAGCTGGTTGTTGAAATAGTCTGTATTCCAGAAAGTGGCTTTCTTTTTCTAGAACACATGGTTTTGAGTAGAGCTACTATTGATAAAGTTTGCCTGTTTTGCAAGTTGTGATTTCTGTCATTTTCATTTCTCAATAATTTTGGTTACCAGCACATCATTAGTGGAATTTTCTTTATGAGTATTCTAAATGCCCTGAGTTGAGGTTGTATCCCTTTTGAGGGGTTTGTGTTTGCTTCTGCCAGGTAACTCAAGGATATCACCTACTGAGACCTATTTTGAGGAGTTATACATTTGAATCCCATACCTCACAAGGTTATAAATTCTTAAGGGAGAGTTCTTTACTGTCTAACCCCCAACCCTCCAGAGTAAGATAGACAAACTTTCTTGCCAGTGGGTTAATTTTTTTTTTTTTAGATTTTATTTATTTATTTGACAGATAGAGACACAGCAAGAGAGGGAACACAAGCAGGGGGAGTGGGAGAGGGAGAAGCAGGCTTCCCGCTGAGCAGGGAGCCCGATGTGGGGCTCAATCCCAGGACCCTGGGATCATGACCTAAGCCAAAGGCAGATGCTTAACCACTGAGACACCCAGACGCCTCTGGGTTAATTTTTTTTAGACCACCTTTTCCCTAATGGTGTTGCCCTTTCAGAGTCCTGGCTTTATGAGGGGTTCTTAGTTCCAACTCATTGCCTCTCAAGATCCTAAGGCTTCATGTCCTGTCCCTCAGTGGGCTAAATTAAAACTCAAGTCACTAATTATTTTTTTTTTTTTTAAAGATTTTATTTATTTATTTGAGAGAGAGAATGAGATAGAGAGAGCATGAGAGGGGGGAGGGTCAGAGGGAGAAGCAGACTCCCTGCTGAGCAGGGAGCCTGATGTGGGACTCGATCCCAGGACTCCAGGATCATGACCTGAGCCGAAGGCAGTCACTTAACCAACTGAGCCACCCAGGCGCCCTCAAGTCACTAATTATTAAGATTGGCAATTCCTTCCTTCACTTAGAGCAAGAACAGCTTTAGAGCATACTGACTGTTCTGGATTTCAGACCTTTTTTTTTTTTTTCCTCCTGGCTCCTTACTTCATGGTAAGCACATCTTTACTTTTGAAAGAATGTTTGCCTTAGCATATCTAGCATTTCTAAATGTTTGTAGTAGAAAAAGTACCAGTATGTTACAGAACTCCAGGAGGTACCACTCATAAAAAACAGAGAATATAATGTGAATGGTCTCCTCTGGAGTCAAAGCACTGCCTTCTCTAGCTCTTGGATCATATTTTCTAAACCAAAAGTTAGAATGCAATGCCTGGAAATTCAAAATGTGCTTATGGCATAACAGGATTGAATATTTTAAGTCAGAAGGGACTATCTTCCCCTCTCCTAAATCTGGGACACATGAGTGTTATAATGTCCAGGAAAAAATTGGTAGTAGTTTGACAGCTCCTATGTAATAAAATATAAGCTTTTAAATCTTTAGGAAACGCCAGAATGGTGTAGCCCTTCTTTCCAAATTTACTGGTGAAAATCATGGCAGACAGAATGCGAGAGAACTAGCAAAAGTGAACATGGGATCAAAACAAAGCAAAACAGACATTCAGATATTTTTCTCCAAGTCTTATAGCTACTCCCTTTCAGTACTATAAAGCAGATTTGAAAATTAGTAACAAAATTAGTAAATGTATTGGATTTTATCTGCATTGAAATGACACTTGAAACCAAGGGAAGGAGATACAAGGATATATAAATAGTGATTTTATAACAAAGTCTTACATTTGTATTATAACAAAGCAAAGTATTATAGCAAATTTTTTGCTATATTGCAATGTATTATAGCAAAGAGGGATGGTGAAGTGGGTTGGGCCTCCAACTCTTGGTTTGGTTCTGGTCACGGTCTCAGGGTTGTGAGAGTGCTTAAGATCTCTCTCCCTCTCCCTCTGCCCTTCTCCCCTGAAAAATAAATAAATAATCTTTTAAAAAAATAATAACAGGCAGAGAAAATTGAATTTGTAATAAGATTTAAAGAAATGTAACCCAGGAATTGGAAGAAAATTATCTAAAAGAAAGAGTGGATTTATATAAAAGAAATTTTTTTTGGGGGGGTGGATAAAAGAAATTTGGCCCTTCTTAAAGAAGCTATCTTCCCAGAAAAGGCGTGAGAAAACCCATGCCTTTGTGTGTCTGGCAAAGTGATGATGTATGTCATGCCTACAGATAACAAGGCTTCATTCAAAGGTGAAACAAGCAATGGCATCCAGGTATGCCTTCCCTTTACCAGCTCTTTGGGTGC
This sequence comes from Halichoerus grypus, assembly GCF_964656455.1. Lineage (NCBI taxonomy): Eukaryota > Metazoa > Chordata > Mammalia > Carnivora > Phocidae > Halichoerus > Halichoerus grypus. The sequence goes on from NC_135725.1 coordinate 58,695,911, forward strand.
TTAGCATAATAGAATTGTTGCAAAGAGGTAGCTCATAATTCCAAAATGCTCGTGGCACTGTGTATATCTTGCTTAGTCCCTTATCAGAAAGGAAAGATTTATGGCCTGTATGCAATTGGGGAAATTAAGATACAAAAAAGAGAAAGGAAGAGAACCAGTGTTGTTGTAGAATCTGCTCTTACTGCAAGCTGCCTTTTGTGGGAAGTGAGGATTTGAGGGGTCAAAAATAATCCAATTTTGAGGGCACTTGATGTCATGAGCCCTGGGCATTATATGCAACTGATGAATCACTAAACTCTACCCTGAAACTAATAATACACTATATGTTAACTAACTTGAATTTTTTAAAAAAAAAATCCAATTTTAACATAAGTAAATAAAATTGGTGCAGCCGTATGATAGAATGCATTTTTATCTATCAAAAAGAATGAGCCACATCTTCTGTAAGTGCTCTGCAAGACATGTTATTACATGAAAAATGCAAGTGTAGCAAATTATCTATCTAGTGTGTAACTTTTAAATGTATGTGTTGTTTTATTTGGATTGATATTTTCTAGAAAGAAATATAAAAAGTTACTCACAGTTGCTACCTTGAGAAGCAAAACTAAAATCTGGGAAGAGAGGAGAATTTTTCCTTTTATATACTTCTTTATTATTTGGATTATTTTTTTACCATATGCCTATATTACTTTTAGTGAAAGAATAATGTGCATGTATGACTACATATGCCTTTACGGAGTTTTAGAAAACCCTTATAACCTGAAGTCAAGAAAAATGGGCCCCATTCTTGATTATAGCAAGCATGCATCACAAACCAGTTTGGTTCTCCTATAAGTCTTGATTTAATCTCAGCTTTTTTCTTTCACTTTTTATTTCTTTTCTTGATTGTCAAAGCAGGACTGTGGGGAAATTCTCAGAGCAGGCATTCAAGGCTCATTTTCTTACAGGATAAAGGAGGACAAATGGATGAATATTCAAGTGGGAGATATAATAAAACTAAAAAATAATCAGTCTGTCACGGTAAGTACCTCTTTGGGCTGTGGCTTTTTCTTTTTTGGCTTGAGTGCGTACAAAAGAACCCTTTTAGCACTTCTGCTGCCACTGCTTTTGGTGACCTCTGTCTGCCTCACTTTGCATCCAGAGATTAACAGCTCCTGTGGTAAGAAGCTTGTTTTTGTCTGCCTCTCACCATAGCTACAGATAAAGTATGACTAGTTTCAGGAGGGGCTGTGTGTGGTAGCAGCAGTGGGTCCTAGACAAAGAGAGTAAACCAAATATCTGTAAAATTCTTAGGATGAACATCTGTTCCTGAACTGCTTTTGTTACACTGTAATATTAAAAGTCTGCCTTCCTGCTTTCCTTATCTTCTCTGACTTTTTTGACCACAGGCTGATATGCTATTACTCTCTAGCAGTGAGCCCTGCGGTCTGACATATATAGAAACAGCAGAACTGGATGGGTAAGTGTTCTTTCCTGATAGTCATTTAAGACAATTGAGCCACCTTAATTTCTCACTGAGGGAGAGCATGATGCAGAGAATGAATATTGTTCTCAGATGGAAGTGCCCAAGATGCTAGAAATATCCAGGTAAGCGAAAAGAGGGGGCCAGGCCCTTGGGACCTCAAGTCTAAGACTGAGCTCTTAACAACAATAAGCATCCACTGGGTGCAGAATCTGGACAAATAAACTCCATATTCTCCATCTCTAAACTGGAGACACTCTCGTTGTATTCACTAATGCTGAATGATAGGTAAGAGGTTAATAGAACTGTAAAATTTCAGAATAGAGTTCCGAAGTTTGGAGTGGGGAGGATGAGTATGGAGGTAATTATTTACTGATAAAATACCATGTTCTATAAAGGATTTAAGGTAGAAATTCATTAACATGCAAAAGCTAAGGTCTTAGGAGGATAGAGGCCATCTTCAGAGAGCTTGTCCTATGGGGTTTTCTATTGATTACATTCTTACAACTATTCCTCTTGGTGCCCACAAGCTTTTTGAAATGCAGCTTCCATTTTTGTTTCTGTCTCTGTGCATTCCTGTATCAGCAAATGGTTAACTGGGGTTCCTTCATGGGTCCTATAACAATTTATGAAGTGAGGAGTCTGTTTAATTGGAAGTGTGTGCAACGTTCTTACCAAGACCTGCCCCTTGTTCTTGAAGGGAGCAGTGCCACCTTCAGGTTGTTTTGTGATGTCTCTTCAGCTTCATCTAGAGCACCTGACCAAGATTTCATGGACTGGTTAAAGTAGAGATGGTGTGTTGCAGGGAGCCAGGAGAGTGAGCGGGCTAACGCTCGGCTTCCTTGTGGAGCCACCTACCTCAATACTGTCCTTGAGAGAGAACAGCGGAGGTGACTCTTACAGCTCAAAACTGTAGCCCAAGCTCTACTGGCAGTATCTATATTCTAAAATCCCATGACGAAGTGGGAGAAACGGGACCTCTGCTGCTGTTGTGCATGTGTCCTGTGCTCTGGTGACTCTGTACCCTTTGCCTTAGTGAAACCAACCTGAAAGTGAAGCAGGCCATCTCAGTTACCAGTGACCTGGAAGATAACCTGGGGCTACTGTCTGCCTTTGACGGTGAGTTAGGAAGTAGGTTTGCCCACAAACATGTTTATCAGTAGAGGACTGGTTAAATAGGGGGGTGGGAGGTTGGGTTGCCCTGGTGATAGGTATTAAAGAGGGCACCTTCTGCATGGAGCACTGGGTGTTGTGCACAAACAATGAATCGTGGAACACTACATCAAAAACTAATGATGTAATGTATGGTGATTAACATAACAATAAACAATTAAAAAAAAACAAGTACATGTATAGAAAACTTGGAAGGATGTACTTCAAAAGATTAATAGCACTTACCTCTAGGCAATTTTACTTTCTCCTTTCTCCTCTTAGTATTGTATATGTATTTACAAAGGACATATTTTACTTTAGTAATCAGGAAAAAAAACAAATTATTTCCATTTTGAAAAAAATACTAGATTTGCCTTAAGTAGTTTTTTAATTTCTTCAGATTCAGAGCTCATATGATCTGGCAGTACTGATGGTGAAAAGTTATCATGTGGGTTTTTATCTCTCTGAATGACCCATGTCACATACAGAATTACTCTCCTTTAATGTTCAGAAACCCTTGTCTGCCTTTTTAAAAGGAGCTGGTGAGGGGCGCCTGGGTGGCTCAGTCGTTAGGCGTCTGCCTTCGGCTCAGGTCATGATCCCAGGGTCCTGGGATCGAGCCCCGCATCGAGCCCCGCATCAGGCTCCCCGCTCCGCGGGAAGCCTGCTTCTCCCTCTCCCACTTCCCCTGCTTGTGTTCCCTCTCTTGCTGTGTCTCTCTCTGCCAAATAAATAAATAAAATCTTTAAAAAATAAAAAATAAAAAAATAAAAGGAGCTGGTGAGAAATAGGCAGCAGCTGAGAGAGGATAGGAAAAAGAAGTGTATGTATTTTGAAAGAGGGATGTTCTTTCCTCTTTTCTGTTAAGCCTCCTGTTAGGAAAGGCCTAAGATTACAGAGCCAGGACTCTTACTCCTTCATTTGTCTTCAGGAAAAGTGAGGTGTGAGTCTCCCAATAACAAGTTGGACAAATTCACAGGAATACTGAATTATAAGGGAAAAAACTACATCCTGGACCATGACAAGCTGCTACTCCGAGGCTGCATCATCAGGAATACAGATTGGTGCTATGGCTTGGTGATTTATACCGGTATGTCTCCTGAGAGTCACAGTCAGGCCCCCAATCTGCTAGATTCCATTCATGATCAATTTATGGGTACTCAGTTTCCAGGATGTAGATAGGGGACCCAGATATACATACACCATGGCTTTGAGACAGACAGAAAGGGAAATAGATAGATGGATAGATGGATGGGAGATTTAAGAAAAACCTTTCTTCTTAGAAAAAAAAAAAAAAAAGACATTTTTCCCAGAGCAAGAAGTCTTTGTGTTCCAAGACCACAGGGCACTTATGAGTCTTTCCAGTCATATCTGGACACAGGAGAAGGTATACGTATAGAAAGAGTACACATGGAATTAACATGTGAGAGGGGGAACATCTGAAAGGGGAGTGTATATATGTGGATTACGACCAGGAGAGAACACACACAGTGCTCACTATGGAGAAGATTATAAAATGTGAGAGATTCATGCCACAGTAAAGGCACATGGGAATCATTAGCAGCGGCCCCTCTTGAGACACCATTTAGAACCATAATCCCTTATGCTTAGTGAAGGTTTTTGGGGGGGTTATGATGTGTTTGGGAAGATGGAAGAAGCTTCTGTGCCACCCTTTGCCCTTGGTGACAATGGGAATTGATGACAACAACCATAGCAAGAGGATGGGGAGCACTGAAGAAAGCATCAGGGAAGATTTACCACGGTGAATACTATTCAGCTCAGAGCTCCCCTTCTCAAGAATTCACCCTAGACATGGGGATCTTAGATGCCTCACTTCTATGGGAAATAATGAGATCCAAACCCTAGAGAGAAGCTTAAGAGTCCAGGGAGGCCTTGGTGGAAACTTTTTCATCAGTTCTTGAGCTATAGTGACAGCTTCTAAGCTGACTAATCCCAAACCCAAAAGATTTGAAGTACACTTATTTTCTTCACTGTACTTCAGCAGCTACCCCTACACATTGCCTTTCAGAAAAAGCTCATTTTTCAGCAAAGGGTTTCTCTCTAAAACAATGGCAGTGAGGTTGCCAACCAGCACAAATTTAGCTAAGGTTGCTCTCTGACTCTTGGTTTACATGGTAGTGAAGTCTTTTGGGGCTTTGGGAAACTTAGAGCAGAAGAGAACTGATACCCTTAAGAGCACCTTGAAGTATTCAGTGCAGAATTTAGTTGCTATTCCTGCTACATGATGCCCAGGTTCTACCATGATCTCCACATCCTTCTTGAAACGTGAGTTAGAGTCATTCTTTCTAAGGACCCTTTGAAGATTCTGTCCCTTGTAGCTTCCAGGCTCTGAGACAAACTTCTCATGACTTCAGGCCCTTCATGAAATGCCTTAGAAGGAAAGAATAGTATAGCTTATGCCCTGTATTCTCAGTGTCTGCCCACATTATCAGGGAAGTTCCAGCTCCCTCATGTGTAAACATTAATGAAATTCCTTCATTAGAGTGCATGTAAGAATAACAATCAGGTGGTAAAAAACAGAGAAATTGCTACTTACACTTTCTTCTAAACCTCTTACATTTTCTCTGCAACCATATTTCTGGTCAGTAATACCCAACTCTAGTCCCATTGGCCACTAAAAACTCTTTACTTCTACTTACCATCTGCCCTGTTGTGAAGAAATACAGTCTGTCTCTCAGCCCCAGAAAAGCCCAGCTTCCACCTCAGAAGAAATCACTGCTATTGCCTTTTCCCACTTAGAAACTTGAAATAGAACCTGGCCCGGCAGAGGGTTTCCTCAAAAGAAGGTGGAGATCTCTTTATCAAAAAATCTCTTTTCTAAGCTAAATAAATCAGATGATGATGATGAGAAAGAAGCTTGTGGCTCCTAGTGTTGAATTACTATATTGTACACCTGAAATTAATATAACACTGCTTGTTAACTTACTGGGATTAAAATTAAAACTTAAAAAAAAAAAAGAAAGAAAGCTTGTGGCTCCTATTCTGACTTATCTGTGGAAGATTAGACTGTCTAAGGTGCTGCAAAAAGAGAGGTCAGCATCAATGTACTTTGCAGAAATACTTGGGATTATCCTTAGAAATAAAATGTGTATTTTTTTTAGTTATTGGCACCAACTACGAGCCTTTCTCCAGGGCTTTATCCCCTGGCACTGGTGAGAGGTTTGATTAGGTGATCATAAAGGTGTATTTCAATCCATTTTCAATCCTCTGAGTATATTCAATGATTCTAAGAGCTGGTCTCCCTGTTTCACTTAGGGCCAGACACCAAATTAATGCAGAACTGTGGAAAGTCTACCTTTAAGCGGACGCACATGGACCATCTCTTGAATGTCCTTGTGCTCTGGGTAAGTTAAAGACATTTTTTTCTTCTTTACAAATAGACATGCTTTTCTTCCTTCCGTGGCTATAGCTGGCATTTCCGACCTGGAATTTAGTTGTTTGAAAAACTCATGGTACGCTATTTACTAATGCCAGAAGCAGAAAAGAACAGAGCTGATTGACAAGGGAGTCTCTCTCTAGTTTACACCTCTGTTGTAGAGGACAGTCACAATTTAAGATTTCATGCTCTGATTAGTGATACTGGGATGGATCAAGGACCCGGCTTTAGAAACTGACACATTTTTGGGACGCCTGGGTGGCTCAGTCGGTTAAGCGGCTGCCTTCGGCCCAGGTCATGATGCCAGGGTCCTGGGATCGAGTCCCACATCAGGCTCCTTGCTCAGCAGGGAGCCTGCTTCTCCCTCTCTCTCCCTCTGCTTGTGCTCTGTCAAATAAATAAAATCTTTAAAAAAAAAAAATTCAAAGAAACTGACACATTTTTATTTCCTCATAGCCTGTTTTACTCATGAGCACTTTAGTAAAACATTACTTAGACTAATAGAACACCTTACTTACACTGGATGATTTTCAAACTGTTTCCTTAGAGGAGCCTAAGGTCGGCCACAGGGGGAATAGAAAAGATCAAGTGAGTTTTGTTCTGGCCCCATCATTGTGATGTTCTCACTTCAAGAAGAGCAGCTTGACATTTGTCTGTTCTGTAAGATTTCAGTTGGAAAAAAGAGATTCTGCTGCTAAGAAATGAAATTTGAAAAGCACTCAATAGACGGTAATAGCTTTGATAATAGAAGTTTAAACTGAAGATTTATTTCCATGCTATCCTATACAGAATCTTCTTCTTATTAGATATAGACTTGTTTGCACAACTAAGCAATTTCAGTGGTGCCTATACTTAATTCAATGACTTCATTTTTATTTTTACTCTATTGCTTAGACTCTGAAAATTTTAAAGTGCCTTTTCTTTCTGTATATCTCTCATTAATATCTGAATTATAAACTGCCTCATCTCCCTTATTAATTATGGGAAATATCACTGTTCTTTTTTTTAAGATTTTATTTATTCATTTGAGAGAGAGAGAAGCAGAGAGAGCACAAGCAGGGAGAGAGGCAGAGGGAGAGGGAGAAGGAGACTCCTCGCTGAGCTGGGAGCCCAACGTGGGGCTCGATTCCAGGACCTGGAGATCATGACCTGAGCCAAAGGCAGATGCTCAACCATCTGAGCCACCCAGGTGCCCTGGAAATATCACTGTTTTTTTCCTAAATCCTCTGGATTTAGTAAATGGGGTTTTAGAAAATTAGGAAAGTTCATTCAGCTTTGAGACTAGAAGCTGGTATCCACTCTTTCTACTACTGTCTGCATAGCTTTCAGCAACTGAAACAAAGTAGCATTTCCTAGTTTCTTTTTTTTTTTTTTTTTAAAGATTTTATTTATTTATTTGACAGAGAGAGACAGCGAGAGCAGGAACACAAGCAGGGGGAGTGGGAGAGGGAGAAGCGGGCTTCCTGCCGAGCAGGGAGCCCGATGTGGGACTCGATCCCAGGACCCTGGGATCATGACCTGAGCCGAAGGCAGACGCTTAACGACTGAGCCACCCAGGCACCCCCTGGTTTCTTAATGAGGAAGACAATCACATTTGAGAATTCAGGGAGGTGACATAGGTAAATATGCCTCTGACAGTATTAGGAACATATATCATTAGGCACTAAGTTAGGTCATTTAGCCTAGGCTTATTTTCAAAACAGAATGTCTCCCATGTGCCCAGGAAGGTTCACCTACTTAGTGAAGGTCAATGACAACACTTGACATCTGTTAGAGTGATTTTAACTTTTTAGAATATTCATCATTCACTTACTGGAGCCTCACTACATCCATGACAATAAAGGATGTAGTGACATTTCCTCATTTGACAAATATGCAAATTGAGACACAATAAAGATAAATATCATAAGTAAAATCCTACAAAAAAATAATGGCAAAGACATTATAATAATAATGTCCTACAAAAAATTGTAGGACAATATAAAATAAATAATAAACAATAAATCCTACCAAAAATAATGGCAATGACTCATCAATTCATATTTATTGAGAATCTATTATGTGCCCAGATGTGCCTGATGTTGTGAGAATCATCAAGATGTATATGATCTGGGTGCAGCCCCCAAGTGTATAAAGGGGGCAGGGCAGCAATATGTGTCACATGCTTTACATATATCATTTTATTTAATTATCACATCTATCCATCTAGGCATAACTTTTCAGAATCAATGCTCTTTCTGCTATACTTGCTGTCTCCTGGGGGGACAAAATTAAAACACATGACAAGTCCTGTTTAAAAGGCAGATTGGCCAACATATGAAGAAATTAAAAAACTAAAAAGAAAATCCCACAAGCTTCCAGAGAAGAATAGAAGGTCATATACCAGGATCCAAAATTAGAATAGCATTAGACTTCTCAACAGCAACAGCAGAAGGTAAACCTCAATGCCTTCAAAAGTGTGTGGAAAAAAAAAAAGTGTGTGAGAAAATTATTTGTAGCCTATAATTCTAAATCTAGTGAAACTATCAATAAAATTCAAGTATAAAGAAATATCCATATGCGTAAAGACTCAAAAAAATTTATTCATCATGTCTCCCCTCTTAAGAAGCTCCTAGTGTGTATACTTAGACAAAACAAGAAAGTAAACTAAGAAAGAAGATTACAGAAGCCAGGAAACAAGGCGACAAGTGAAAGAAAGTCCTAGAAAGATAGCTGAATAGCAGGCCTAGAGAACTCCAGTGCAGATTAGAGCAGGAACATAGAGGTACCTGCAGCGGGGTCTCCAGAGAGAGAATGTAGTTCTCTGCTCAGGTTCTCACAAGACAGAGGCAACAGAGAGTCAGTGCAAATGCTGGGGGCAGCTAAGCTGGTAGAGTAGTTGCTATAAACTCCTGTATTTCTATGGTTATTCATGCAATCTTTGTATGAAATATTATCTGGGGTACTGTGTTCACTTTTGGGCATCCAGTTTAAGAAGAACACTGAGAAGCTTAATGAAATGACTATAAAGAAGTACAAACAGGGGACGCCTGGGTGGCTCAGTCGTTAAGCGTTAAGATCCCAGGGTCCTGGGATCGAGCCCCGCATCGGGCTCCCTGCTCAGCGGGAAGCCGGCTTCTCCCTCTCCCACTCCCCCTGCTTGTGTTCCCTCTCTCGCTGTGTTTCTCTCTCTTTCAAATAAATAAATAAAATCTTAAAAAAAAAAAAAAAAAAAGAAGTACAAACAGGAAATAAATACCTAACAGCCCTGACAGAGGATGAACCAGCAGCAGACCCAAGATGTTGATGAGTTTTTGGAAGGCAGAAAATAGATTATATTGATAGATAAACTAGAGTAGTGAAAGCTTCAGTTCAAATGCATTCTTCTTGGTAGAGCTCAGTAATAGCTCCAAGCTAGCGGCAGCAGGTATGGAGAGCAGAAATGGTAGGTGGGAAAACGATTAGGATAATTAATTTTAAAACTGCCCATAAAACCACATGGGCAACAATTTTTTGGCCCTCTGTACCACCCTGCCACCCCTATAGCATGCATATAACAATAGCAAATGTATTTGCTTTCCAGTCTCAAACAAGAGAACTGCTTTCTAAAGAAATTTAACAACCTTTCTCAGAGGGCTAGGGCTTCTAAATTTGTTGTCATCACTTCAGTGTAAAACCCATTTTATTTTATTTTATTTTTTTAAAGATTTTATTTATTTATTTGAGAGAGAGAATGAGATAGAGAGCGTGAGACGGGGGAGGGTCAGAGGGAGAAGCAGACTCCCCGCTGAGCAGGGAGCCCGATGCGGGACTCGATCCTGGGACTCCAGGATCATGACCTGAGCCGAAGGCAGCCGCTTAACCAACTGAGCCACCCAGGCGCCCAAATCCATTTTATTTTAAATTTAAGGGGCAGGGCACCTGGGTGGCTCAGTTGGTTGAGTGTTGGACTGGTGATTTGGGCTCAGGTCATGATCTCATGGGTCCTGGGATCAAGCCCTGCATCAGGCTCCTCCAGCCCCACATCAGGCTCCACACTTAGTGGGGAGTCTGCTTGGGATTCTCTCTCTCTCCCCTTGATCCTCCCCAAAGCATTCACGGGCACTCTCTCTTCCTCTCTCAAATAAATAACATAACATAATTCAGTTAGTTAGTTAGTTAGTTAGTTAGTTAGTTAGTTAGTTAGTTATGGGGCTCAAATGTGCTTGCATGCTCCTTGTGCACCTGAAGGTGAGATCTGTCAAATAACACATACTGCCTACCCACACAGAATGCATGCTTCCATGTTCCCATTCAGGAGAGTGGCCTATTGGGGAAACAAAATTAACGAAAGGAAACCAAACCAATGTATAATGATTAAACTACTCTTTTACTCATATTTTTAAGTGGACTAGAGGGAAACCAGGAACACAAGAGAGGAGGATGAGGATGAATAAATAGAATAACTGACCCTGGAAAAGACATAATTCAGGGAAGAGAAAAGAACTTCCAAAAATTCTTATTACTATTCTTAGAAGACACAACTGCATAAATAAAATAAGAATAGGGTTGCTAAAAATGGAAAAAGAAAAAAGCAATCTAAGAGCAACAGAAAAGAATTTCGGGAAGTAAAGATAGCTGAAATTTAAAAAGCCAATAAAGGTGCGCTTGGGTGGCTCAGTTGTTAAGCGTCTGCCTTCGGCTCAGGTCATGATCCCAGGGTTCTGGGATCGATCCCCGCAATGGGCTCCCTGCTCGGCAGGGGGCCTGCTTCTCCCTTTCCCACTCCCCTTGCTTGTGTTCTCTCTCTTGCTGTCTCTCTCTCTCTGTCAAATAAATAAAATATTTTAAAAAATAAATAAATAAAATAAGCCAATAAAAGGGCTGAAATAAAGAGTTAAAGAACTCTCTAATAAAAAGATAAAGAGATAAAATATATGAGATAAATACTTCTTTTTAATAGAGAACCAAACCAGGAGCCCCCAAATTCAACTACCAGGAGTATCAGGAAGAGAAAATGGAGGGGACGACATTGTCAAAGAAATAATAGAAGAATATTTCCTAGAATTCAAGAAGGATATGAGTTTCAGATCTAAATCATCCAATAAGCATCATGAATTTTAGAGCTTCAAGGGTATAGAGAAGTCCCCCAAAATTTTCACAGGGATAAGAATAAGATATGAACAGAAAAAATTGAGAATTAGGTTGGTACCAGATTTCTTACCCACACAACTGGGTCCTAGAAATTAGTAGGGTCATCCCTTCAAAGTTCTTAGTGAAAGTTATTTTGACCTAGAAATCTATACCCAGGAAAACTACAAATCAAGTGAAAAAGCAAACTTGTTCCTATCTTAAGACCTTTACCCTTGCTGTCAAGGCCTGCCCCAGGTCTTTGCATGGCTTGCTTCTTGTTCATCATTCAATGCCACCTTTTCAAAGCAGCCTCTTTTCTGTCTAAAGTAGCCACCCCCACCAAGACCTTCTTTATTCTGTTAACCGGTTTTATTTTCATCACAGCACTAGTTAAATTATATATATATATATATTTTTTTTTTTTTTTTTCTTACCTCTTGGCCACTTATCTCCACAGCAGTGTAAACTCTTTGAGATTAAGGACATTGTCTTTTTTTTTTTTTTTTTACCACTTTATCTTCAGTCCCTAGGACTATGCCTGATACATAACAGAGCTTTGCTATTATTTGTTGAGTTCGTGAAAAAAAGTGAATGAATATCTGAGCTACCAAATTATGAACCTCTAAGGTAGAAATTAGGTCATATTCATCTCTATATTCTTGAAAGTGCCTTGCACAAAATAATGCTCAAGAAATATCTTTTGATAAAACTAATGATGTAATGTATGGGGATTAACATAACAATAAAAAAATTTAAAAAAAAAGAAAAGGAAAGAAATATCTTTTGAATGGTTCTTAAATGAGGAAATGTTCTTGAATTAGCTAGGTTCTTATCAGCACTGTAGTTTTGTTTAAATGGTATTTTTTGCCAGGACATTGTTAATATAGTTAGATGTAATGCACTCTCATTTCTTGAAGCTGCAGCACAAATCTTTCCTGGTTTAAACACTTCATTTTTCTGCATTTTTGGAAATGTTTCTTAGGGGAAAATCTGGCAGATATAAGAAGCATGTTTAGCAAAGCTGCTTCCTGACAAGCCCACAGCTGAGCTGGAGTTTGATCCCCTGTCTCCCCAGTGATCAGAGCTCACAGCGAACCCTATTCTATTAAGTAAGAGTGTGTCTGTTGGGCAAAGAAACAGAGTGTTTGAAATTTGAGCGGTGCCAGAAATCCAGGATATACTTTTGTGGTGAGGAACAATGAAAAGCACAGATGTGAAGGTCAAAGGACCCAGGAGTACTTTCTTTTTACAGGCTGCCTATGAAGCCTGGGAGCTCCCCTGTGACAGTGACAGCCTTAGTAGTTCTCTGTGGGTTTTGTCAACAGTGACAAAATTGAGTATCTCTTTGAGCATTTATTGGTACCACTTTTTGCAAAATGGAAGGCTGTTTGCTCTTCTTGGGTCTGACTGGCTCTGATAATAAACAGCAACCTGTGAGTTTGTAGCCACAACCAATTTCTTACTGGTTTCTTACTGTAGAAAAGAAGCAAGGTGAAGCGTTAGAGACTACGTACCAATAAACTCCATCACAATAAGAGACATAGAACATCTGCAAGAGCTTAGAAAGCCTTGGGATGGCAGGGAAAGTTCTGGGAATGAGCAAAGAGCAGACTGTGTCCTGACCCTGCAGGCCTCACACTGAGGGGGAAGCCCTGCCCTAGGGGATTTGGTCTGATAGAGGTAATTTTCCTTTCTGGTGGCTTTATCTGAGCAGAAAGATCTGGTCCTGGGGGACTCATAGTCTAACAGTAGAGGCAGGACACATCACTGGAAATCATGGGTAATTCTCAGTTATCCAGGCAACAGAGGTGGAGCAGGTTGAAGGTCTGTAATATTTTCCCACAGCTTTAAAATAAGTAATTTATTTTAATAATTTATCACAAATAAATAAATTATAAATACATTTCTGTTTATAAATAAAAATTTATTCTAATCATTTTACCTTCCCCATTTTTTCCCACTGGAGCTGATAAAATAGGGCCTGGAAAAGGGGCAGGTAGAAGAATATGGACCCCAATTTAATGCTGGCCACATAGACTATCCAAAAAGGAAGGCAGGACCAATGGAATTCATTGAGGTTTGATCTGAATAATGAGGATAGCCTTGCTTTCACATGGCTCATTGAAGAAAAGGATAAAGAAATAGGAATAAGATTGAGAAGAAAGAGTTTTATGGCCCCAGAGAGACCATCACAAAGAGCTGAACTAGTCAGTATGAATCTGCATTTGTCTAGAAATAAAAGCAGGTTTTACTGTTTTTTCTCAATCCTCCTTTGTTTTGTTCTCCCCCATCCCGTTACTCACTCAATACTCAAACCTCAAATATTGAATGATACTAAGGATTTATTTTTAATTTTTTAAGTGATAAAGGTATTATGGTTATATGTTTAAATAATAGCCTTTAAAGATATATATTAAACAGTTTACAGATAAGATTATTTAATGTGAGAAATTTGCTTCAAAGGGGAAGGGGGGGGCACCTGGGTGACTCAGTCGTTAAGCCTCTGCCTTTGGCTCAGGTCATGATCCCAGGGTCTTGGGATCGACCAAGACCCTGGGATCTTAAAAAAAAGAGGGGGGAGGAAGCGGGGGTTTAGATGAAATAAGACTGGCCATGAATTGAGAGTTGTTGAAACTGAGTGATGGGTACATAGGGATTCATTATACTATTTATATAACTTAATATGTGTTTGAAATTTTTCATGATAAAAAGTTTTCTAAACTCTCATTTTTTTTAATTTGTTTATTTGACAGAGAGACACAGTGAGAGAGGGAACACAAGCAGGGGGAGTGGGAGAGGGAGAAGCAGGCTTCCCACTGAGCAGGGAGCTCGATGCGGGGCTCAATCCCAGGACCCTGGGACCATGACCTGGGCCAAAGGCAGACGCTTAACGACTGAGTCACCCAGGTGCCCCTAAAATCTCATTTTTTGAGAATGGTCTCAGTTAGACCTACTCCTCCTGCCTTTTATACTCTTGTCTTCAAACACTTTCCCATCAAAAAGAAACACACACTTTTCCCATCAGTGATTCAAAGATGAGAATTCCAATCATCTAGCAGTGGGGATGTGTTGCTTTGAGCTAGTCACACTTTGTGACAAGGGCACAGGTGTGAAAACCACTGAGTAGACTTAGAAGTAGTTCAACAGTAACATCATATCTGTCTGCTCCAGAGGTATGTGGGCATATAACATAAGTGGAACATAAAATTGTACAACCACTTTGGAAAGCATTTGTCAGTTTCCTAAAAAGTTAAACATAAATTTACTGTAGGATCCAGCAATTCCACTTCTAGATATTTACTAAGGAAATGAAAGCATATATCCATGCAAAATCTTGTACATATGTGTTTGGTGCAGCTGTTTGCAATAGCCATAAACTGGAAAAACTCAAAAGTCCAACAAATTAGTAAACAGATGGTGCAGTATCCATACAATAAAATACTACTCAGCAATAAAAGTAAATAACCATCAGTAGATGCAAAAACATAAATGAATCCCAAAATAATCATGCTGAACAAAAGAAGCCCATCAAAAAAAGAGCATATATTATATGAATCCATTCATATAAAATTTTTTGGTATTTTATTTTTTTCATCTTTAAGATATAATTGACGTATAACATTGTATACATTTAAGGTGTACCATACAGTGTTTTGATATATGTATATATATGTATATATCAAATATATAGTGAAATGATTACCACAATAAGGATAGTTAACACATCCATCACCTCACAGAGTTACAGTTCTTTTGTTTGTTAGTTTGGTGGTAAGAACTTTTAAGATCTCCTCTCCCAGTGACTTTCAAATATACAATACAGGATTCTTAGGCATAGTCACCATGCTGTTCATTACATCTCCAGAACTTAATTATCTTATAACTGGAACTTTGTACTATTTGACCACCTTCACCCCACTCCTCTTCACCTCTTCACCTATCCTTGGCCCCTGGCAACCACCAATCTGCTGTCTGTTTTTATGAGGTTTTGTTTTTGTTTTAGATCCACATATAGAGTATCAGAGTATTTGTCTTTCTCTGACTTATTTCACTTAGCATAATGCCATCAGGGTTCATCCATGTTGTCACAAATAGCAGAATTTTCTTCTTTTTTATGCCTGACTAATATTCCTGTGTGTGTGTGTCTGTGTGTCTGTGTGTGTGTGTATCACATTTTCTTTATCCACTCATCTGTCAGTAGACACAGGTGATTTCCATGTCTTGGCTGTTGTAAATAATGGCGCAGTGAACATGGGGGCACAGATAACTCCTCAAGATAGTTATTTTATTTCCTTCAGATATATACTCAGAAGTGAAATTACTAGATCATATGGTAGTTCTAGTTTTAATTTTCTCAGGAACATTCATACTCTTTTCATAGTGGCTATACTAATTTACATTCCCACCAACAGTACACGTCTTCCCTAGTACCTGTTATCTCTTGTTTTTTTTTTTTTTTATTACAGCCATTCTAACATTTTTTGATTATAGCCTTCTTTTATTATGTTATGTTAATCACCATATATTACATCATTAGTTTTTGATGTAGTGTTCCATGATTCATTGTTTGTGCACAACACCCAGTGCTCCATGCAGTACGTGCCCTCTTTAATAACCATCACCAGGCTAACACATCCCCTACACCTCTCCCCTCTAGAACCCTCAGTTTGTTTCTCAGAGTCCATAGTCTCTCATGATTCGTCTCCCCCTCCGATTTCCCCCCCTTCATTCTTCCCCTCCTGCTATCTTCTTCTTCTTTTTTTTTTTTAACATATATTGTATTATTTGCTTCAGAGGTACAGATCTGTGATTCAACAGTCTTGCACACTTCACAGCGCTCACCATAGCACATACCCTCCCCAATGTCTATCACTCAGCCACCCCATCCCTCCCACCCCCCACCACTCCAGCAACCCTCAGTTTGTTTCCTGAGATTAAGAATTCCTCATATCAGTGAGGTCATATGATACATGTCTTTCTCTGATTAACTTATTTCACTCAGCAAAATACCTCCAGTTCCATCCACGTCATTGCATATGGCAAGATTTCATTCTTTTTGATGGCTGCATAATATTCCATTGTGTATATATACCACATCTTCTTTATCCATTCATCTGTTGATGGACATCTTGGCTCTTTCCACAGTTTGGCTATTGTGGACATTGCTGCTATAAACATTGGGGTGCACGTACCCCTTCGGATCCTTACATTTGTATCTTTGGGGTAAATACCCAGTAGTGCAATTGCTGGATCGTATGGTAGCTCTATTTTCAACTTTTTGAAGAACCTCCATACTGTTTTCCAGAGTGGCTGCACCAGCTTGCATTCCCACCAACAGTGTAGGAGGGTTCCCCTTTCTCCGCATCCCCGCCAACATCTGTCATTTCCTGACTTGTTAATTTTAGCCATTCTGACTGGTGTGAGGTGATATCTCATTGAGGTTTTGATTTGGATTTACCTGATGCCGAGCAATGTTGAGCACTTTTTCATGTGTCTGTTGGCCGTTTGGATGTCTTCTTTGGAAAAATGTCTGTTCATGTCTTCTGCCCATTTCTTGATTGGATCATTTGTTCTTTGGGTGTTGAGTTTAAGAAGTTCTTTATAGATTTTGGATACTAGCCCGTTATCTGATATTTCATTTGCAAATATCTTCTCCCATTCTGTCGGTTGTCTTTTGGTTTTGTTGACTGTTTCTTTTGCTGTGCAAAAGCTTTTTATCTTGATGAGGTCCCAATAGTTCATTTTTGCCCTTGCTTCCCTTGCCTTTGGCGATGTTTCTAGGAGGAAGTTGCTGCGGCTGAGGTCGAAGAGGTTGCTGCCTGTGTTCTCCTTTAGGATGTTGATGGACTCCTGTCTCACATTTAGATCTTTCAACCATTTTGAGTCTATTTTTGTGTGTGGTGTAAGGAAATGGTCCAGTTTCATTCTTCTGCATGTGGCTGTCCCATTTTCCCAACACCATTTGTTGAAGAGACTGTCTTTTTTCCACTGGACATTCTTTCCTGCTTTGTCGAAGATTAGTTGACCATAGAGTTGAGAGTCCATTTCTGGGCTCTCTATTCTGTTCCATTGATCTATGTGTCTGTTTTTGTGCCAGTACCATACTGTCTTGATGATGACAGCTTTGTAATAGAGCTTGAAGTCCGGAATTGTGATGCCGCCAGCTTTGCTTTTCTTTTTCAACATTCCTCTGGCTATTCGAGGTCTTTTCTGGTTCCATACAAATTTTAGGATTATTTGTTCCATTTCTTTGAAAAAAGTTGATGGTATTTTGATGGGGATTGCATTGAATGTGTAGATTGCTCTAGGTAGCATTGACATCTTCACAATATTTTTTCTTCGAATCCATGAGCATGGAACATTTTTCCATTTCTTTGTGTCTTCCTCAGTTTCTTTCATGAGTATTTTATAGTTTCCTGAGTACAGATTCTTTGCCTCTTTGTTTAGATTTATTCCTAGGTATCTTATGGTTTTGGGTGCAATTGTAAATGGGATCGACTCCTTAATTTCTCTTTCGTTTGTCTTGTTGTTGGTGTATAGGAATGCCACTGATTTCTGTGCATTGATTTTATATCCTGCCACTTTACTCAATTCCTGTATGAGTTCTAGCAGTTTTGGGGTGGAGTCTTTTGGGTTTTCCACATAAAGTATCATATCATCTGCAAACAGTGAGAGTTTGACTTTCTTCTTTGCCAGTTTGGATGCCTTTTATTTCTTTTTGTTGTCTGATTGCTGTGGCTAGGACTTCTAATACTATGTTGAATAGCAGTGGTGATAGTGGACATCCCTGCCATGTTCCTGACCTTAGAGGGAAAGCTCTCAGGTTTTCCCCATTGAGAATGATATTCGCTGTGGGTTTTTCATAGATGGCTTTTATGTTATTGAGGTATGTACCCTCTATGCCTATACTCTGAAGAGTTTTGATCAAGAAAGGTTGCTGTACTTTTGTCAAATGCTTTTCCTGCATCTATTGAGAGGATCATATGGTTCTTGTTCTTTCTTTTATTAATGTATTGTATCACGTTGATTGATTTGCAGATGTTGAACCAAACTTGCAGCCCAGGGATAAATCCACTTGGTCATGGTGAATAATCCTTTTAATGTACTGTTGGATCCTATTGGCTAGTATTTTGGTGAGAATTTTTGCATCTGTGTTCATCAAGGATATTGGTCTGTAATTCTCCTTTTTGATGGGGTCTTTGTCTGGTTTGAGGATCAAGGTAATGGTGGCCTCATAAAACGAGTTTGGAAGTTTTCCTTCCATTTCTATTTTTTGGAACAGTTTCAGAGGAATAGGTATTAATTCTTCTTTAAATGTTTGGTAGAATTCCCCTTGAGGCCATCTGGCCCTTGGCTTTTTTATTACTGCTTCAATTTCCTTAGTGGTTATAGGTCTGTTCGGGTTTTCTATTTCTTCCTGGTTCAGTTTTGGTAGTTGATACATCTCTAGGAATGCATCCATTTCTTCCAGATTATCTAATTTGCTGGCATATAGTTGCTCATAATATGTTCTTATAATTGTTTGTATTTCTTTGGTGTTGCTTGTGATCTCTCCTCTTTCATTCATGATTTTGTTGATTTGGGTCCTTTCTCTTTTCTTTTTGATAAGTCTGGCCAGGGGTTTAGCCATCTTGTTAATTCTTTCAAAGAACCAGCTCCTACTTTTGTTGATCTGTTCTACTGTTCTTTTGGTTTCTATTTCATTGATTTCTGCTCTGATCTTTATTATTTCTCTTCTCCTGCTGGGTTTAGGCTTTATTTGCTGTTCTTTCTCCAGCTCCTTTAGGTGTAGGGTTAGGTTGTGTATTTGAGACCTTTCTTGTTTCTTGAGAAAGGCTTGTATTGCTATATACTTTCTTCTTAGGACTGCCTTTGCTGTATCCCAAAGATTTTGAACAGTTGTGTTTTCATTTTTATTTGTTTCCTTGAATTTTTTAAATTCTTCTTTAATTTCCTGGTTGACCCATTCATTCTTTAGTAGGATGCTCTTTAGCCTCCATGTATTTGAGTTCTTTCCGACTTTCCTCTTGTGACTGAGTTCTAGTTTCAAAGCATTGTGGTCTGAAAATATGCAGGGAGTGATCCCAATCTTTTGGTACCGGTTGAGACCTGATTTGTGACCTAGGATGTGATCTATTCTGGAGAATGTTCCATGGGCACTAGAGAAGAATGTGTATTCTGTTGCTTTGGGGTGGAATGTTCTGAATAGATCTGTGAGGTCCATTTGGTCCAGTGTGTTATTTAAAGTCTTTATTTCCTTGTTGATCTTTTGCTTAGATGATCTGTCCATTTCAGTGAGGGGGGTGTTAAAGTCCGCTACTATTATTGTATTGTTGTCGATGTGTTTCTTTGCTTTTGTTATCAATTGCCTTATATAATTGGCTGCTCCCATGTTAGGGGCATAGATATTTACAATTGTTAGATCTTCTTGTTGGCTAGACCCTTTAAGTATGATATAGTGTCCTTCCTCATCTCTTATTACAGTCTTTGGTTTAATATCTAATTTGTCTGATATAAGGATTGCCACCCCAGCTTTCTTTTGGTGTCCATTAGCATGGTAAATTGTTCTCCACCCCTTCACTTTCAATCTGGGGGTGTCTTTGGCTCTAAAATGAGTCTCTTGCAGACAGCATATCGATGGGTCTGTTTTTTTTATCCAATCCGATAGCCTGTGTCTTTTGATTGGGGCATTTAGCCCATTTACATTCAGGGTAACTATTGAAAGATACGAATTGAGTGCCATTGTATTGCCTGTAAGGTGACTGTTACTGTATATTGTCTGTGTTCCTTTCTGGTCTATGTTGCTTTTAGGCTCTCTCTTTGCTTTTTTAATATTTCTTGTAGGGCTGGTTTCTTGTTTGCAAATTCCTTTAGTTTTTGTTTGTCCTGGAAGCTTTTTATCTCTCCTTCTATTTTCAATGACAGCCTACCTGGATATAGTATTCTTGGCTGCATATTTTTCTCATTTAGTGCTCTGAATATATCATGCCAGTCCTTTCTGGCCTGCCAGGTCTCTGTGGATAGGTCTGTTGCCAATCTAATGTTTCTACCAACCATTGTAGGTTACATATCTCTTCTCCCGAGCTGCTTTCAGGATTTTCTCTTTGTCTCTGAGACTCGTAAGTTTTACTATTAGATGTCGGGGTGTTGACCTATTTTTATTGATTTTGAGAGGGGTTCTCTGTGCCTCCTGGATTTTGATGCTTGTTTCCTTCCCCAAATTAGGGAAATTCTCTGCTATAATTTGCTCCAATATACTTTCTGCCCCTCTCTTCTTCTTCTGGGATCCCAATTATTCTAATGTTGTTTCGTCTTATGGTATCGCTTGTCTCTCAAATTCTGCCCTCGTGATCCAGTAGTTGTTTATCTCTCTTTTTCTCAGCTTCTTTATTTTCCACCATTTGGTCTTCTATATCGCTAATTCTCTCTTCTGCCTCATTTATCCTAGCAGTTAGAGCCCCCATTTTTGATTGCACCTCATTAGTAGCCTTTTTGATTTCAACTTCGTTAAATTTTAGTTCTTTTATTTCTCCAGAAAGGGTTTCTCTAATAACTTCCATGTTTTTTTCAAGCCCAGCTAGTATCTTTAAAGTCATCATTCTGAACTCTAGTTCCGACATCGTACTAATGTCTGTATTGAGTAGGTCCCTGGCAGTCAGTACTGCCTCTTGTTCTTTTTGTTGAGGTAATTTTTTCTGTCTTGTCATTTTGTCCAGAGGAGAATAGATGAATGAGAGAACAAAATGCTAACAGGGTAACAACGTCCCCAGAAAATATACTCTAAACAAATCAGAAAAGACCTGAAACCAGGGGAAAAGAAAGGGAAAGAAAGAAAAAAGAAAAAGAACAAAAAGAAAAAGAAAAAGATAAAAACAAACAAAAACAGGACAAAACAAAAAAAAAGAATATGATCAAATATGATCAGGCTGGTGCATAGATCAGTGCCACACACTAGATTTTGGGTGTATTTTGGTCTGTTAGAAGAAAGTGCCTCCCAAAATTTTAAAGAAAGATAAACTTATATATGTACAAAAATAAGGGTTAATACGATGAAGGGATGGAATATGACTGTACAGATGAAAATTATAAAAGATTTTATAAAAGGAATTGATAAGATAAGTTGTTTGAAAAAAGAAAGAAGAGGATTTTTTAAAAAAAAGGGAGAGAATGTGATCAGGCAGGAGACTAGAACAAAGCCATACACTAGAGATTTAGGGTATATTTGGATCTGTTAGAAGAAACTGTATCTCAAAATTTTAAAGAGAGAACAACTTATATATATATATGCCAAAAGTAAGGGTAACTACTATGAAGGGATAGAATATGACTCTAAAAATGAAAAATAAAAATGTTTTTTTAAAAAAGGGGATTGAGGGCGCCTGGGTGGCTCAGATGGTTAAGCGTCTGCCTTCGGCTCAGGTCATGGTCCCAGGGTCCTGGGATCGAGTCCCGCATCGGGCTCTCTGCTCCTTGGGAGCCTGCTTCTCCCTCTGCCTCTCTCTCTCTCTCTGTCTCTCATGAATAAATAAATAAAATCTTTAAAAAAAAAAAAAAGGGGATTGATAAGATGTTGGTTGAAAAAGGGAAAAAGAAAAATTCAAAAAAAAAAAGTTAAAAAAAATTAACTTTGAAAGACTAAAGAATCATGGTAAAAAAGCCATGAATTCTATGTGCAGTATTCCCCTAGTGCTGGAGTTCTGCCGTTCTCATTGATGCGTAAACTTGGTCTTGGCTGGCTGTTCTCACTGACCTTCTGGGGGAGGGACCTGTTGCCGTGGTTCCCAAATATCTTTGCCGGAGGCGGAATTGTCCCGCACTTGCCGGGTCCGGGCTAAGTAATCTGCTCAGGTTTGCTCTCGGGAGCTTTTGTTCCCTGCAAGCTTTCCGTACAGCTTTGGAGGACGAGAGTGAAAATGGCAGCCTCCCAATCTCTGCCCCGGAGGAGCCGAGAACTCGGGGCCCCGCTCCTCAGTGAGCCCCCAGAGTAAAGCAGTCAATCACTCCCATCTCCCCGGTCTCCGGCCGCACTCCTTGCTCATCCGGCCTGTGACCGAGCGTTTCTATCTCTGGCACCCGACTCGGTGTGGAGTCCCCAAACCCAGCAGATCCCTGCGGTGTGCTCCTGCGCGGCTTCTCCCAGGGAGGAAGGGGAGTCTCCCCGGATCTGCCGCTTGTTGGGTCCCTGCTGGAGGAGCAGTGGCCCAACTGTGCCGCGGATCACGGTTTATGGCAACCCCGA
The DNA here is from genome assembly GCF_964656455.1 of Halichoerus grypus. Classification (NCBI taxonomy): domain Eukaryota; kingdom Metazoa; phylum Chordata; class Mammalia; order Carnivora; family Phocidae; genus Halichoerus; species Halichoerus grypus. The sequence continues at coordinate 58,718,252 of NC_135725.1, forward strand.
GCTGAGAGCCCGTGCCTCGGCTCCGTCTCTCCAGCCGGCTTCCCCACTCCGACACCTGGGAGCTCTGCCGCACTCAGGCACCCCCGGTCTTTCTGTGACCCCGAGGGTCCTGAGACCACACTGTCCCGCGAGGGTTCCACCCCCCGCTTAGCCACTGGAGCGACGTCCCTCAGCGGAGCCGACTTCTAAAAGTTCCGATTTTGTGCTCCGCGGCTCTATCACTTGCCAGAAGCAGCTGACGGAGGCCCTTCCCCCGCCATCTATCCTCCCGAATATCACCTCGGATTCACTTCTCCGCACGTCCTACCTTCCAGAAAGTGGTCACTTTTCTGTTCAGAGAGTTGTTGCTATTCTTTTCTTCAATCTCCTGTTGAGTTCGTAGGTGTTCAGAATGGTTTGATCCCTATCCAGCTGAATTCCTGGGACCAGAGGAAATCCAGGTCTCCTACTCCTCCGCCATCTTGCTCCACCCCCCGTTCAGTATAATTTACTTCTTAACCAAATAGTGTGACAGGTCCCTGTGTGACAGAGCTTGAAGGCTAGATTAAACACTCAGCATATTTCTGAAGTTGGGAAAATTCTGAGGGACTAAGGTGGGCCCACTTCTCCTGGTTTGTCATGGTGGTAGTGAGAAGTCTCTTACATACCAGGTGAGGAATTCTTTATTCAGGTGTTTGGCAGAATTCTATGCTTCAAAGTTTCCACATGGCATGTTTCATTATAAAATATCTCAAGCTTTCAAAATATGAAATCTGTCAACATGAAACTACTGTGGATGTGAGTTTGTAATTTCAATAATCTGTTAAAGACCTGTTGTCCATGACTCACGCTCTTCTCTCATCTCTTGGAGTCCTTCATTTCTATCAAGACGCGTTGATACTGGAAATCTGTGCAGTGCGTGTGTGTATGTGCCGATTATAGCCTTTCTAAGGTGACATCTCATTGTGGTTTTGATTTGCATTTCCCTGATAATTAGTGATGTTGAGTATCTTTTCACACACTTTTTGGGCATTTGAAATCTAAATATGAAATAAATATTTGAAACCTATTATCAGGGTGCCTGGATGGCTCAGTCAGTTAAGTGGCTACCTTCAGCACAGGTCATGATCTCAGGGTTCTGGGTTGGAGCCCTGCTTCAGGCTCTCTGCTCAGTGGGAAGTCTGCTTCTCCCTCTCCCTCTGCTCCTCACCCCCCGCCACTTGTGAGTGTGCACTGTCTCTCTCACATAGATAAATAAAATCTTTAAAAAAATTTTTTTTTAATTTAAAAAAAGAAGCCTATTATCTCTTTAGGTCCTTTGCCCATTTTTTAATCAAATTATTTGCTTTTTTGCTATTTGCTATTGAGTTGCATGACTTCCATATGTATTTTAGATATGAACCTCTTATCAGATAAATGGTTTGCAAATATCTTCTCTCACTCCATAGATTGCCTTTTTATTTGTTGATTATTTCTTTTGTTGTGCAGAAGCCTTTAATTTGATGTAATCCCACTTGTTTATTTTTGCTTTTGTTGCTTGTGCTTTTTGGTTGTCACATCCATAAAATCATTGCCAAACTGTTGTCAAAGAGCTTTTTCTCTGTTCTTTTTTTTCCCTAGGAGTTTTATGGTTTCAGGTTTTACATTTAAGTCTTTAATCCATTTTGAGTAAATTTTTGTGAGAGGTATAAGATAGGGATCCAGTTTCATTCTTTTGCATATGAATATCTAGTTTTTCCAGCACCATTTATTGAAGAGTCTGTCTTTTCTCCATTGGGTATTCTTGCCTCCCTTGCCCAGTATCAGTTGGCCATATGTGCATGGGTTTATCTCTGGACTCTTGATTCTGTTCCATTGGTGTATATGTCTGTGTTTATGACAGTATCATACTGTTGTTTTTTGTTTTAAGATTTTATTTATTTGACACAGAGAGAGAGAGGGAGAGAGCAAGCACAAGCAGGGGAAGCAGCAGGCAGGGGAGAAGCAGGCTCCCCACTGAGCAAGGAGCCCGATGTGGGGCTTAATCCCAGGACTCTGGGATCATGACCTGAGCCAAAGGCAGCCGCTTAACTGACTGAGCCACCCAGGCGCCCCCATACTGTTTTGATTAGTATAGCTTTGTAATATAGTTTGAAATGAGGACATGTGATGCATCCAGCTTTGTTTTCTTTCTCAAGATTACTTTGGCTATTCAAGGTTTTTCAGGGTTCCATAGAAATTTTAGGATTATTCTTTCTATTTCTGCAAAAAAAAAAATAAAATGCCATTGGAATCTTGATAGGGATTACATTGAATCTATAGATAGCTTTGGGTAGTATAGGCATTTAATAATGTTTACTGCTCCAACCCATGAACATAGACTATCTTTCCATTTATTTGTGTCTCCACTTTCTTTCATTAATATCTAAATCCCAATTGATCACAGTGTATAATCCTTTCAATGTGTTGTTGAATTTGGTTTGCTAGTATTTTGTTGAGAAGTTTTGCATCTATATTCATCAAGGATATTGGCTTATTGTTTTCTTTTCTTGTAGTGTCCTCGTCTGGCTTTGCTACCAGGGTAATGCTGGCCTTGTAAAATGAGTTCAGGAAGATTATCTCCTCTTCCTAAACTTCTTTTCTAAACATCATTCTCAAATTTGTCCTTTTTGCTTCCTTGTCCCTCTATGCCCTTTTCTCTCTCAACCTGATGGCAGGTTGAGATTATCTGGAACCATCATCTTGAGTAAGAAGGTATCATCTTTAGGGGCAACTGGGTGGTACAGTCAGTTAAGCGGCTAACTCTTGGTTTTGGCTCAGGTCATGATCTCAGGGTCATGAGATTGAGCCCCACATTGGGCTCCATGCTAGTTAGTAGCTAAGTGACTTGAGGCAAAATACTTTTCTACTCTTAATATCAATTTCCTCATCTATTACTAAAAGAGAGGTTTTATAAATATTAAATTAAATAACATATGTGAAGTACTTAGCACAGTTCCTGATAATTAGTATTTAATATAGTTTAGTTACTTTTATTTTCCTTCAAAATCCCAAGAATGGCTCCTGCTGGGCTTTTTTTTTTCTGTCTGTGTAGTACTGTTTAGAGCCTATGAACTATAGGGCCCCCCTGACCTCCAAGAACAGAGAGAAGTTTGTTGAGAGATAAGTCTCCAAAAGGTAGATCTGAAGCAGCACATGCCTTGGATGAAATGTTAATTTAATTCTTTTTTTGATTTTCAGATTTTCCTGTTTTTAGGCAGCATGTGTTTTATCCTAGCAATTGGGCATGGCATTTGGGAGAACAAGAAAGGCTACTACTTCCAGGATTTTCTGCCATGGAAAGAATATGTGTCTTCATCAGTTGTCTCTGCTTTCCTCATATTCTGGTCCTACTTCATTATTCTCAACACTATGGTGCCCATTTCTCTTTATGTCAGGTAGGCTTTTTTGACCACTTTGTGTTATAGGGGGAGGAACTGACTTTATACTTCCTGCTTAACTCCCCAAATAGAGTGTGAATGTTTCGAAAGCATAGATTGTGTGCTCTTCAACTCTTTACTTCCCACAGTGCCCAGTGTACAAAACACTCTGAGAAATGTCTAGAGATAGGGGTGCCTGGGTGATGCAGTCAGTTAAGTGTCCGACTCTTGGTTTCAGCTCAGGTCATGATCTCACGGTCCCAAGATTGAGCCCCGCATCTGGCTCCACACTCAGCGCAGAGTACACTCGGGATTCTCTCTCTCCCTCTCCCTCTGACCGTCCCACTTGTGCTTGCTCTTGCGCGTTCTCTCTCTCTCAAATAAATAAATAAATCTTAAAAAAAAAAAAAAAGGATAAGAAACTGCCAAACTTCTTGTCCAAGTGTTTAAAAAAAAAAAAAAAAAGAAATGCCTAGAGATTGTGTAAATGCTTTCCATATCCAGAATACTGTGCTAGATACTATGTGAGTTATACAAAAAGAAAATCATCCCTACCCTCAAATGGCTTTTAATGTAAATGACTAAATAAGACATATTAAACACATACAATAATTAGAAAAATGCACACAAATTTGGTGATGCTGAAGCTCAAGCCAGGCAGCCCCTAGTTAATTAAACAGATAGGTTCCAAACATTCATTTGTAAATCAGTTAATCAGAACTCACAATTTGTTTTCCCATAGAAACAATGTGGCAAATGGTAGATAGGTATAATTATGACCTAAGTTCTGGTTTCTAAAAGTTGGCGAAGAAAAGGATGTTTCCTCCTCTTTTGCATGGACAAAAATTTGAAATAGGTAAAATAAATCTTTGCTCTCCTTTTTGTTTTCATCATTCCCTTTCACACATGCACACCCAGACACATTTTCGCATCCTTCTTCCCAAGTTTCCTAAACCCTGCACTGGGACAGTCCAACTTGAAAAGCACCCTAAATGACTAAATTATTTTATTAATTTAATATTTATTGGGCACCTACTATGTGCCAAGCACTATATTAGGTGCTAGAAATAGAAACATGAATAACAAGACAGCTGTTTCTCTAGATAAGCTTATAACATAGCCATGGAAACAGATACTTAAATAATTATGGTACAATATGGAAAATGATGTAATAGGAATATATATGGGAATGCTGTGGGAGACTAGAAAAAGAATGGGTTGATTCTACCTGAAGCGCCTTGGGGATTTACAGAAAAAGTAATAATCAAACTGGAATTTGAGAAAAGAGTAAAATTCATCAAGTACAAAATAGCAAAATAATATTGCAAACAGAAAGATCAGCATGTATGAAGGTTTGGTGTTTTTTAAAAGCTTGATCTGGTCAGAGAACAATGAGTAGCCTAGGGCAAAGTGTTGGATGGTAATTTAGCATCAGATCCAGGAGAGCCTTAAATGCCAGGCCAAGCAGTTTGGATTTTATCCTAAAAGCAGGAAAGACCTTTCTAAGGATAGAAATAATATGACTAAATGTTTGGGTTTAGAGAAATTGCTATGTTGGTTAGTATGGCAAAGGAAGGGAGGGATCAAGATTCAGTGCATGAGGTCTAGTAGTCAATAATGTGGGCTAGAGCCCTCCGACCTCACCTGAAATAAAAAAATCCATGTTGCTCAATGCAGCTGTCTCTTAGAAGCAACCTAAACTAACACACATTAAGCATGAATGATGATAGGAAGGAGGCCCCTTAAAAATCTTACCGTGTTAAAATGAAGATGCTTGTTAACCATAAAGAATCTATAATGTACCTTACTTGTAACAGAAGAGGAATGTGACAAAGGCAATAGGGAAAATTCAGATAAAGTGAAGAGGACACTATTGGGGGTGGGGGTGAGGGAGAAGCTACCCCACAGGCAGATTGGGTCTGCCAGGACATTTATCAAAAGGTCAGCTTCTATAAGCTGTTTCTGATTTTCACACATCTTTCCCTCTTCTGAAACAAAGAAGCTTCTGAGTGTTTCAAATTTCTCTCTCTTCCTCACCAGTGGATTTACATGACAGCCACAGTAATCCTCTAATTAAACCTGGGCAGCCTTTTATTAGTTAGTTCTTAATTCTGTCAGGCCTTGCATTACTGCAGAAATTCAAAATATTTTACTTTTCCTGGGTATGTTTTGGAAGAAGAAAGAATGAAAGGGGGTTAAAAATTAATCAAGTATGTCTCAGGTGGTAAAGCCCTGAATGATAATGGTCAAAATCAGAATTACATAGGGTTGGCTGGTGGGAAGGGTCCTTCAAAATCCATGGTAGGTTCCCAAGGAAGATATTCTGATTTTCAGGTGCTCACCCTGACCTATCACAGGACTGTTAAGAAGGAAACCAGGATGATGTATTTGATCTGTTCTGACCCAGGACCCTTCTTTTCTTGCTTTCTTCATAGTGTTGAGATAATAAGATTGGGCAACAGTTACTATATCAACTGGGATCGGAAGATGTTTTGTGCACCAAAGAACACACCAGCACAGGCTCGAACCACCACCCTTAATGAGGAGCTTGGCCAGGTCAAATATGTGTTCTCTGACAAAACAGGAACCCTGACTCAGAACATCATGATTTTCAATAAGTGTTCTATTAATGGGATATTCTATGGTATGCATGCCTTCCTGCTTTCCCTGAGTCCTAGGGAAATTCTACTTTGCAGATTGTTTTCAAGAGTAATCTCCCTCTAAATCTATATGCCTCTGAAATTCACCCATTTACCTCTTATTTTCCAGCCTTCTCTATTCACGAGGCAAAGATCCCCTACTTCATTTAGTTGCTTACCAAAAAGCATTTACTTAACACCTTATAGAGGTAATCCATTGTGTTGGACATTGGAAATACCTAAATGTACAAGACTTAATCTCTGTCCTCAGGGAATTCCCGATGTCTTGAGAGTGTCAGTTCACTCTCATATTAAATCAAATGGAGAAACCAGCATGTTGTTGAAGCTGCTAATCTCCTGGTTCCCCTTCAGACCAATAAGCAGTCTTGAGAGAAGTCATCAAAGGAATGTAATTAATGCCACTGAATTGTACACTCAATAATGGTTAACATTTTATGTTACATGTATTTTACCACAACAAAAAAATTTAAACCTTTCTTTAAAACCCTTGCCAAGTCTCTGCTCTGTTTCCTTACCAACAGGTGGTGTCTATGACAAGCATGGACAGAGGGTAGAAGTCTCTGAGGTGAGTGATTGCAGCTCCCTGTGAAATGCATGTGGGAGTCCCTTAGCTCCTGAAATAGTAAAGCTTTTATTGGCCCCATAATATCAGAAAGCATTATATAAATGGCCTACGTTTATTTGAGGGGATTTGGGTTTGTGTTTTATTTATTTTTTTATAAAAAGATTTTATTTATTTGTCAGAGAGAGAACACAAGCAGGGGACAGAGGGAAAAGCAGACTCCCCGCTGAGCAAGGAGCCTGATACAGGGGTCAATCCCAGGACCCTGGGATCATGACTTGAGCTGAAGGCAGACGCTTACCTGACTGAGCCACCCAGGCGCCCCATGAATTCCTCACATTTTAAATATTCATATTTTATAGCTCAACTTCCATTTGTTGATTAATTCTTTTTTTAAATCTGTATTTTAAAATGAAAATACCGTTCTTGTTTCTTTCTGTTTAAAAAATAATCTAGACTCACTATAAAAAAAAATCCAAACAATACAGAAATACATGAAGAAGAAAGTTAAAACCACTCAATCCCTTGTAGAAAACCAGTGTAAAATTTAGGGGTATACTCTTTCAGATGTTTTTCATGTGTGTATATGCACACACATATACATCAAGATCTGATGATAGACATATGAATGGATGGATGGAAGGGAGGGAGGGAGGAAGGAGAAGAAAGAAAATAAGGAAAGAAAAAAAGAAAAGGAAGGAAAGAGGAAGCATTATAGCATGTATGCTATTTTCAGCTTCCTTTTTATTCACTTGACATATATTGTTGGCTTCTTTCCATGTCAGTAAATTTAGGTCTACATGATCATTTTGAATGAGTGGCATATCCAGTTGTATTGGTATACCTTAATTTATTTAACCAATCCCCTATTTTTATTCCATTTTCTTTTGCTATTATAAATAGCATTGTGGTAAGCACCCTGGTACATACTTTTTTGTCTCTTCTTCTGATAATTATTTCCTTAGAATAAAGTCCTAGAAATGAAATTGGCTGGTCAAAGGGTAGCCACATTTTTAATGAATTTAATATTGCCATATTGCTCTCTAGATAGATTGTATCAATTTATAATCCCACCAAAGTATATGGGAATTATTTTTTTCCCATATCCTTCCTACTTCAGGAACCTCAGTCAATCCTGTGTTCTCTCTTAATATCTGAAACTTATCTTCTTATGTGATTCTTTTCCCTCAACTCAAGTTTTCCTTTTCTTTAAAAAAATACTTAATACATCCATACAATGGAATGTTATACAGCAGTAAAAAGAAATGAGCTGTCAAGCCACACACACACAAAGAAGAATTTTTTAAAAATATTTTATTTATTTATTTGTGAGAGAGAGAGAGAGAGAGCACAAGTGGGTGGAGGGAGAGGGAGAAACAGACTCCCCACTGAGCAGGGAGCCGGATGCAAGGCTGATCCCAGGACCCTGAGATCATGACCTGAGCCGAAGGCAGCCGCTTAACTGACTGAGCCACACAGGTGCCCCAGGGAAGAACTTTAAATGCATATTGCTAAGTGAAAGGAGCCAATCTGAAAAGGCATATACTGTATGATTCCAACTATATGACATTCTGGAAAAGGCAAAACAGTAAAGACGGTAAAAAGATCAGTGGTTGCCAGGGGTTTGGGAAGAGGTGGAGAGAGAAATGAAGAGTGGAGCACAGGAGATTTTTAGGGCAGTGCAACTATTCTGTGTGATGCTGTCATGGTGGATTCATTACAATATGCATGTTTCAAAACCCATAGAACTGTACAATGCAGAATGAATTCTAATGTAAATTATAGACTTTTGTTCATAATAATGTATCAATATTGGATCCTCGATTATAACAAATGAACTACACTAATGTGAGATGTTTGTTAATAGAAGAAACCAGAGTAGAAAGGAGAGAGAGAGAGTATATGGGGACTTCCTGTACTTCTGCTCAATTTTTCTGTAAACCTAAGACTATTCTAAAAAAAGAGCATTAATTTAAAATAAAATACATAGTTAGAATAAATAAAATAGTAAAATAACCCTTAGCCCATTAACCAGATGTAACCACTAATAATAAATTTTTATATTTTATTTTTATTTTTATTTTTTTTAAAAGCACTTAGAACCATTCTTGCATTACCCTCTAGCCATTATCTGTCTCCATCAGTCCAAAATACTGAGTATCAACCATATGTCAGACTTTGAGTAAATGCTAAAGGTTGGAGAAAAACAAAAGAGACATGTTCCCTACCTTCAAAGAGTTGGCAGACATATAAGTAAACAGGCAATTACAGAGGTCTCTAACTCCTCACCTTTCTTTCATTCTTCGGTCTACTCTCTGTAATCAGACTCTGTCCTATCATATCCACTGAAAGTCATTAATGACTACTTGCTGTTAAGTCCTGTTAAGTAAACAGGCAATTACAGAGGTCTCTAACTCCTCACCTTTCTTTCATTCTTCAGTCTACTGTAGTAATCAGACTAGTAGTAATCAGACTCTGTTCTATCATATCCACTGAAACTATCCTAGCCAAGGTCATGAATGACTACTTGCTGTTAAGTCCTTACCCAACTTCTCTGCAGATTTCAACATGTAAACTCCACTTTTTCTTAAAGTTTTCTTGTCTGTTGGCTTCTTTTAAATAACTCTCTTCTTGTTTTTTCTTCCTGTCTAATTGCTTTTTCTCATCAACTTGGCCATAGGGGCTGATGTTCTTCAAGGCTCTCTTATTGAACCTCTTCCCCGTCTGAATAGTCTCCCTGAATAATCTCATGTATTTACATGGCTTTAACTACCACCTACTTACTGATGACCTCCGAATCCATCTATCCAAGGAATCCTTTGTAGCTCCCTCCCACCCATGGCCAAGAATAAAGATAGTTTATAAAAACTATCTATAGCTATGTCATAGCATCTCAAGGAGTTTCCTCAGTTACCACCTCTACCCTCCATTCTGAATCCCCTTCCTCTCACCTGATATCCCCAGTTTCCATCCTTTTGTCTAGTACCTGGATTTGCCTTTCAACCTTACTTAACTGGTTGTTTGGCTTTCGGTTTCAGAATTTTCCATGAATGCTGCCTCTCAGATAATGCTGTACTACAGCTCCAAGCCTGCCCTGCCTCACTCCTGTCTGCAGCCAGGTCCAGTGTTCTCAAACATTACTTGTCTGGAAGGGGAGATTAGAAAATAGCTCAGATCTCTTACTCAAAACTATATATGCCTGCTTTCATTACTACCTGTAAGTCCTTCAAGTATCTCCAATTCAGCCAGTTAAAAACTTCCTCCTGACAGGTATCCTATCTCAGTGAATGATCTTACCATCTATCCAGGGCCCCAGTTAGGAAATATAAAATTATTCTTAACTCTTTCCCTCTGTCCCCCCTCATATCATGTATCATTTCTGGCTCCCTATATTTTCTTTTTTTATTTTTATTTTTTTTTAAAGATTTTATTTATTTATTTGACAGAGAGAGAGATAGTGAGAGCAGGAACACAAGCAGGGGGAGTGGGAGAGGGAGAAGCAGGCTTCCCGCCGAGCAGGAAGCCCGATGCGGGGCTCGATCCCAAGACCCTGGGATCATGACCTGAGCCGAAGGCAGACGCCTAACCATCTGAGCCACCCAGGCGCCCCCTAGCTCCCTATATTTTCAAACCATTCCCTTAATTTAATATTTATTGTCACTACATCTTTTCTCTTGTGAATTACTGAATAGCCTCCTAACTGGTCTCTGTGCTTCTCATCTTGCTAGTTCTAGTATATTCTGCTGCTACCAGAGGACTTTCTCTGACACAAATCTATTTACACATCACTTCCAGCAAAAAAATTGCTATGACTCCCTATTGCATATAAGATGGTAACGCAGGGCTCTCTTCCCCTAAGCGGCCTGAGGTGACCTCTGAAAATGGTTCGCTATTCGCTTGACCCAGAAAACCCTACAAAATCATGTAAATCAAGAGGTTCAAATCTTCGTGTTCACTTTAAGAACACACGTGAAACTGCCCAGGCCATCAAGGGTATGCATATCCGAAAAGCCACCAAGTATCTGAAAGACGTCACTTTACAGAAGCAGTGTGTGCCATTCCGTTGCTACAATGGTGGAGTTGGTAGGTGTGCCCAGGCCAAACAGTGGGGCTGGACACAGGGTTGGTGGCCCAAGAAGAGTGCTGAATTTTTACTGCACATGCTTAAAAATGCAGAGAGTAATGCTGAACTTAAGGGTTTAGATGTTGATTCTCTGGTCATTGAGCACATCCAGGTGAACAAAGCCCCCAAGATGCGGCGTAGAACGTACAGGGCTCATGATCGGATTAACCCGTACATGAGCTCTCCCTGCCACATTGAGATGATCCTGACTGAAAAACAGCAGATTGTTCCTAAACCAGAAGAGGAGGTTGCACAGAAGAAAAAGATATCCCAGAAGAAACTGAAGAAACAAAAACTTATGGCCCAGGAGTAAATTCTGCAGAATAAATGCAAATAAAAATAAAAAGAGAATGTTGGTGGCCTTTTATTATTAAACATATTTCAAGTATCTTCGCAAAAAAAAAAAAAAAAAGATGGTAACGCAGGATCCACCTCATGCCTACCTCTCCAACTTTTCTCTCATCACTCACCAGCTTCCAATTTCAAAGACTGTGCCAGTGTAAGAGCCCAGTTCTAGAAAATCCTCAGGAGATGCTACATAATGAATTCTCTTAAATTACTGAACGCACAAACTTTCCAGAGCCCACAATTCTGTGGTTGGCCAGGTCTGGGGCTTGGTTCTGGACCCAACCATACTTCCTCACTGCTATGACAAAACTCCTTCTAGATGGGATATAGAAAAGAGCCAATATAGGGGCACCTGGGTAGCTCATTCGGTTAAGCATCTGCCTTTGGCTCAGGTCATGATCCCAGCGTCCCAGGATCAAGACCTGCATCGGGCTCTCCACTCAGCGGGGAGTCTGCTTCTCCCTCTCCTCCTGCTCCTTCTCTCTCTCACTCTCTCTCTCACTCTCTCTATCAAGTAAATAAATAAAATCTTAAAAAAAAGAAAAGAAAAGAGCCAATATAACTCACTACAAACTTACCTTTTCCGGACATAGCACCAACCAGGAGAGTTACGTCTATACTTGACATACTGGGACCCAGCACAGGTAGCACCACAACTACAAAGAGCTGGAGAAATATCCTTGAGAGTTCTGGTATGGATTGGAGAAGTCTGTTATTAACATGACACTCCAGAATGGGGACAATAGAGTCTCAGGGCCAAATTGAGTCATGTTTACCCAAGATGGTCACTAAAAACCTAGCTGAAATGGAGAATGAGAGTCAATATCTGAAGGAGCCAGGAAAATGTTAGTGAATATTAGGTCCATGAAGGTTAGAGGCAGGAAGGAACCAGGTATGCTGACAGGTCAAGTAAAATGGCTCAAAATTAAGTCTGTGATCAACAGGTATGTACTGAAGCTTCCTTGTTATACAGCCTTGCCTCTATCTTGCAGTATTCCTCTCTAGCCACCTGTGGGGTTAAATAGAAGTAGTGCAACACAGTGATATCACTGTACTTAGGGCTCAGTTCCCTTCCCAGCCCCCAAATCAGACAGAGGACGGCCAGAGACAAAATTGTTTCCAGACACCATTTACTATTATGGAGCAATTACCCCCTCATATCCTCAGGTTTGATTACCATGGATTTGGGACTTGGAAGAGTAGAGCCTGAAGATGGCCATTGATCATTCAGGGTAGCTGGGGAAGAAAGGGGGCAAGAAGGGTCTGCCAGCCAGTGCTCAGCTTGTCTCCTGTGGGATAGATCTTTTCTGGCCCAAGTGAATGAATGGTCCAGAGCTACAGAGGCCTTAGAAACCAGCCAGAGTCTCCTCCATTTATCTTGATTTTCTCTTCCCATCGTCCTCCTAAGAGTTCTCATCACATTCCAGAAGTTGTCCCCAAATAGACCTTCTGTAAAGTGTCAGGCTGCCACTGAGAAGTTTGTTCTGGCTTATATGTTCCAGGAAACAGAAAAGGTCGACTTCTCCTACAACAAACTGGCTGATCCTAAGTTTTCATTTTATGACAAGACTTTGGTGGAAGCAGTGAAAAAGGGAGATCGCTGGGTGCACTTGTTTTTCCTCTCACTCTCATTGTGTCATACTGTGATGTCAGAAGAGAAAGTGGAAGGTGAGGAGGGGCCCGAGGACTCATTGACTGAGAATATGTCATAGAATCTAGGATGGCTACAGGTGGGGTTGGTTTGGTATCATTTGTAATGGCTTAATCTAAGAGCTTTCTAATAGGGAGCGTTGTCCAGCAGTGGGACGGATAGGCAAGTATCCTGTGTGATGGATAGTCACTGGAGATACTCAAGTAGAAGACAACCTCTTAGTCTTAAAGAAGATTCAGTCATTGGAAAGGGGTCAAACTTGATGCTATCTAGGGGGCTTCTGATACTGAGATTCAGCAATGTTCGGTCGCAGAGTCTATCTGAATTGTCCCCAAGATCAGCCCCATTATCTCTGACAAGACTTCCTGAAGGATGAGTTGAGTTGTCCTCTTGTTGCTTCACAATTTCATGGTATCCCCACATATCCTAGTTTCTTTAGTAACCAAATATGACTGGGACATCCATGAATTTACTTAAACCTCTTTTAGAAACAATGAATGAGAAATGACTGATTAAAAATTAAGAAGGCTTTTGGAGCATTTGGGTGACTCAGTCGGTTGAGCATCTGATTCTTGGTCTCAGCTCTGGTATTGATCTCAGGGTCGTGGGTTCAGGCCCCACGTTGGGCTCCACACTAGGCATGGACCCTACTTTAAAAAAATATTAAGAAGGTTTTTTTTTTTTTTTTTTGGTAACAAGAGTTTAGGCAACCAAATAAATCATATCCTTTAAAATTAATATACCTTTAATATAATACTACCCTTAGTAGCACCTTGTATTTGTATATCACTGTACAGTTTTACAAATGGCTTGCATTTTTTTTTTAAGATTTTAAAAAATGTATTCATTTGAGAGAGAGAGTGAGAGCATGAGGAGGGGGGAGGGTCAGAGGGAGAGGGAGAAGCAGACTCCCCGCTGAGCAGGGAGCCAGACTTGGAAGAGTAGAGCCTGGGCTCCATCCCAAGACCCCAAGATCACAACCTGAGCCAAAGGCAGCCACTTAACTGACTGAGCCACCCACGCACCCCAAATTGCTTACATTTATATCATCTCCCACAATCTTCACAACAGCCCTCTTAAGTAAGCAGAACAAGAAAAATGACCCCAGTTTTATAGAAAGGGAAACTGAAGCTAAAAGAGATTAAATGACTTGCCTAAAATCTTATAGTTAAGAAGGCAGAGAGATAAGAACCCATCTCAGGTCCCCTCCCTCTTTGGGAGCTTTGTATTACTCTCAACAAACTTTACTTTGCTGCCCACCACAAAAAATAATAATAATAATAATAATAGTAATAAAAATAATAAAAAGAACCCAAATCTCATGTCTCCTGGTGCCATGAGATCCTACGCCACCACAGGTGTCTCCAGACCTGACATTCTAACAAGTTGCTATATTTGAAGCATATTTGGAATTGTCTTTGTTTATTGCCTTAAGTGACAAGGTAGGAAACAAGAAAATAGTCTTACTGTCCCATAGATACATCTTATATCTGACCTAAAATTATATGTCCCATGTGCCTTATTCACAAGTATAAGACTCTGATGATGCGTAACTGTTTTTAAAAATCAAATTGACCTTCAGAAGAGAAATAATCCAAAATATACCTCAGGTTGTGGTGATATTGTAAAAGAGGAGTTATGCATTTTTCAGTGCTACAGTGTTTGCATTCATCAGTGCAGTTTTTTGTTCCATTCTCTTTATGACCAAAATAATTTCAAGCAGTTATTAGAATACAGTAGTTCGTGATGAGAAAAAAATAATAGATGTCACAACTGAGGATTGAATTCAAGGTTTTTCTTTTTTTAAGATTTTATTTATTTGAGAGAGAGAGCGTGGGCACACAAGCAGGGAGAGGGGTAGAGGGAGAGGGAGAAGCAGACTCCACACTGAGCAGGGAGCCCAATGTGGGGCTCAGTCCCAGCACCCTGAGATTATGACCTGAGCCAAAGGCAGATGCTTAACGGACTGAGCCACCCAGGCGCCCCTCAAAGGTTTTTGTTGTTAACTTTCTGAAGTGTTTCTTCACAATCTCGGAAAGTATTTTTTCAATAGTGGACACTGAAAACTATGAGTTAAAATTATCTTATAATGGCAAAATGGAAAAGAATAAATTTTATGTTACTCTGCTGTAAAAAAAATTCAAGAGGAGTTACAGAAATGTCTTGAGTAATATAAGATTGACAGACTGATTCAACAGAGTGAATCATTTAGCTTCCCAGGATGAGAGTTTCAAAGGTGACAATATTCATTTATATATATTTTTTTTTAATTGTTTATTAAATCATCAGTCTTATTATCATCAATCCTATTATCCTGTTCTATATGTCCTATCCTTATTGTCCTATCTTATAGGAGTGTTCATCAAAGTATAGCTAGTCTTGGGATGCCTGGGTGGCTCAGTCGTTAAGCGTCTGCCTTTGACTCAGGTCATGATCCCAGGGTCCTGGGATCGAGCCCCATATTGGGCTCCCTGCTCAGCGGGAAGCCTGCTTCTCCCTCTCCCACTCCCCCTGCTTGTGTTCCTTCTCTTGCTCTGTCTCTCTCTGTCAAATAAATAAATAAAATCTTAAAAATAAAAAAAAAGTATAGCCCATCTTATATAGGAGCAGTTTACCCAGAACAACCTGCATGAAACTCACCCAGGAGATTTGTTAAAAATTCAATTTCCTGAGCCCTCCTCCAGTATTTTGTGATTCTGGATTCAGTAAGTTTGAGTGGGGCCCAGGAACCTGCATTTTTAACAAGCCCTCTGACCCATCTTTACCCACCAAAATCAGAGAGTGAACTATGTTTTGTTCATTTGTGTATATTGCCTGTACCATGTGCCTCTATAATACTAACTCAGGTCTGTGAAATAAGTTGGAAATATTGGAAAGGAAAAAAAAAAATGACCCGTATGCAACCTAGCTTTTTAGAGCCAGACTTGTGAGGAAGTTTGAAGAAAAATGTTCCCTCTTGGGCTCTATCTTTACATAAGCCCGGTTGACTTCAGCTGCACATCTCTGTGTGCTCCTCTCTCCTGCCAGGTAAGCTGATGTACCAGGCTCAGTCCCCGGATGAAGGTGCCCTCGTCACTGCTGCCAGGAACTTCGGCTTTGTGTTCCGATCCCGCACATCTGAGACGATCGTGGTAGTTGAAATGGGTGAGACCAAAGTCTACCAACTGCTGGCTATTTTGGACTTCAACAATGTACGCAAGAGGATGTCTGTTATTGGTAGGTGCCCCTCTTAGTCAGTCCTCTCCCCTTATTTGTCTTTCATACACATTCACACATTGACTTTCTCTTTTATATACACACAAATGTTTTCTCCCACTCACATGCCTTCTCAAAGGTATCGTACCTCAAATACAATACATAGCCATTCCTACTTTCTCCCTCACATACCCTATATATTTTCTCTTTGGGAGCTTGCTACCATATACTTCTTTAGTGTTCCTGGATAGTGGCTTGTCTGAACCCCCAAAGCCAAGATAAGAACAGAGAATAAACCCATAAAGCCTGAACCTGGAGTAAGAGATAGGGGCAGACAATTAAGGGAAATTCATACTCTTATTCTCAATTAGTTTGAGCCTCAGACTGAAGAGGAGGAAGGTCATTCTTCATTCTTGGTCCTTACTAGGTATGGGCCTTGGTCTGGCACTTGGACTTGGGGAGCTAAATGTGATTCTGCATCAGAGTCTTCCAAGATGAGATTGAACCCGTGGAAGAACTGGTTGCATAAGGTCTCCTCCCACTTCCACCAGCCTTTACTAACTGCATCATTTATCCTCTGTGACCACTCAATGAGTGCTTTGCCCCCAAGAGCATCGGAAACAAATGTCACGGGAACAGCCTCATGCCATCCCTCAGTGGCCCAGACAAGTTCTTGTAACAATGGGCCTATATGGTTACTCTGCCCAATTTGTTTATCCTTAGTGAGGACACCTGAAGATCGAGTAATGTTATTCTGCAAGGGTGCAGACACCATCCTCTGTCGGCGGCTCCATCCATCCTGTAGATCCCTCAGAGATGTGACCATGGAACATTTAGATGTAAGTGTGTAGGTTGCAGGGGAGGGAAGCTGTGGGTGGTTCTTTGTACATGGATTATGAGTCCACATATATGTCTTTGTGTCCATGTGTTTCTGTATGGGTGTATATTAGTATCTGTGTCTCTTTCATTGATGGAAGAATGAAAACTACTTCATTGTGTGGCCTTCCTACTGACACGCTGCCAACTTGTGTGTCAAGAAGTTAGATGGCAAAGGATCCCAAAGGCATAATGAGGGTTGTGTCTGTGGGAGCCTTACCACAATCCAAATGGTTCTCTCTGTGATTCCTGGCTCAGGAGGTCCCATGGTCAGACCTAGAATTTGCTTCAGAACTGGGCCTGCTGGTATGGGAGGCGCTACTTCCCCAGCCATGATGAGACCATGCAGCTTTGAAGGTATGGAGGAGAAAGCACCAGGCTTGGGATATTTAGGAGACTGTTGTATGTTACCATCCTCTGTTATCACAAGATTAGAATCCCCAGGGGTACCTTCCTCCCTGCCTACCCACCCTACTTCCACCCTCTAGGATTTGAGATGGATCTGAAAGAGAATGGATCCAGCCTTCTGGCATTGAAAAGGAAAACCAAATCTATGCTCCCCAGGATTTCTACTCATAAACCTAGATATATAAAGGGTTGAGGGAATAGGACAGAAGATGGGATGGGAGAGGGGCAGATCAGAAAAAAATATTTTAAAGAGGAAATAGGTTGGAGAAAATGCTATTTTATTAAGCCATTTTGGTTTGACCCACATTAACACATAATCACGTCAGAGAACAGATAGTCAATAAGCACATGAAAAGATATTCAGTTTCATTAGCTTTTAGGAAAATGCAAATCAAAACTTCAAGATACTACTTCACACCACCAGGATAGCTAGGTGATCAGATAATAATAAGTAATGGCAAAGGTATAGAGAAATTGTAACCTTCATACATTGCTGATAGAAATGTAAAATGATGCAGTCAGTCTAAGGGATTGAGCCACCCAGGCACCCCCTGAGGCAGTCATTTTAGAAAACAGTCTGGCAGTTCCTGAAAAAGTTAAGTGTAGAGCTATCATATGACCCAGCAATTCCACTCCTAGGTATATTCCCAAGAGAAATGAAAATATACATCCTCACAAAAACTTGTACACAAATGTTTATAGCAGCATTATCTATAATAGTGAAAAAGTAGCAACAACCCAAATGCCCATCAAGAATGGCATAGATGAATAGATAAAGTGTGGTATATCTAAACAACAAATATTATTCAGTCCCAAAAAGGAATGACATACTGATACATGCAGATGAGCCTTGAAAACATTATGTTAAGTGAAAGAAGCCAGTCACAAAAGGCCACATATTGTATAATTTCATTTATATGAAATATCCAGAATAAGCAAATCAGTAGAAACAAGTAGGTTAGTGGTTGCCAAGGGCTAGGGGAAAAGAGAATGGGAATGACTGCTAATGGGTACAGGGTTTCCTTTGGGAGTGATGAAAATGTTCTGGAATTAGTAGTGATGGATGCACAACTTTAAGAGTATAATTTTTTTAACCACTGATTTGTATACTGTAAAAGTGTGAATTTTATGATCTATACATTATATTTCAGGTTTTCAAAAAAAAGTCCGTGAAGTATCCCACACAGGACAGTTCTTATGTCCTATAGTGTTTCCCAGAGGCCACAGTATTTTTTATGGGCTAGTCTGAAAAACTTATCTTTTTTTTTTAAGATTTTATTTATTTATTTGACAGAGAGAGACACAGCGAGAGAGGGAACACAAGCAAGGGGAGTGGGAGAGGGAGAAGCAGGCTTCCCCCTGAGCAGGGAGCCCGATGTGGGGCTCCATCCCAGGACCCTGGGACCATGACCTGAGCCAAAGTCAGACACTTAACGACTGAGCCACCTAGGCGCCCCTGAAAAACTTACCTTTTAACCTTCCAGAACACATGAATTAGGGTATCTTCTCAGAGAGCATTTCCGCAGGCTGGCTCCAAAGGGGTCATAAAATTGTTTCAGATCTTTTGACCTGTGTCCTGCTACCCACCTTAACAGACACCCATAATAAAGCCTGACTACACTACAATCTGTTAACCACAGATGATAAACTTGTAAGAGTGAAGCTTACACTCAGGAGTCAAGATTCAAAAACTCTTACAAAAGCACAGCTCCAGGCCCTCTAAGACAGGAATCAGCAAACAGGTCATATAAGAACAAGCAGCAGTCAGGATTTGCTCACCACAATAGAAAAGAAAAAAACACAAGTAAGGGGTAAGTAAGAAATAACTTCAACCACAGACTGCTAAATTATTTGTTGAATGAATTAAGAATCTGTCAGTGTGTTAAACCTTGTTTAATATCCTATGCAAGATCAGTTTCTGTCATATCTCTTCCTTCTAAGAAGTCTCTGAGATCTTCTCTCAGGCTTCTTTTCATAGCTTCATCTGCTAATAGTACAGAGGTTTAAGAGATGGCATTCCGTACATATATTGTTTTATGTTCATTTCACCTGACAACTAATGTCAAACACTGAGGAGTTTCACAGGGAACTAAGAGCAGAATATCAGGATGATAAAATTCTTTTTCTCTTTGCTCTTATAATGCCAAAGTGAATTATTTTGAAGCTCACTATAACAGTGATCATGTAGAATTTTTATTCATGTGCAATTCTCAGGACATAAAATCTTCTAACTCACCCTCAGTTGGATATGAGTTCTGCCCTAAACTACCCACACTCTCACCCAGCTCTCCTTATGACCAAGAGTATACTTTACAAGATAGTTAACTGTGGTTAGTTGGGATATACTGGTGGTCACAGAGCAAAAAGCTGCTAGCTCACCCAGAGAGCATTTCCGCAGTGCCTCATTAACACAGTTGGCTGTGGCTAATCAACTGAGGCAATCAGCTATAGACAAATAGACAAGTGTGTGTGCTTTTGAGGGGCCTGTTGGATGCTTGAAGGAAGGTAGGGAAAGAGGAAAATAAAATGAATATATGGGGCGCCTGGGTGGTTCAGTCAGTTAAGTGTCTGCCTTCGGCTCTGGTCATGATCCCAGGGTCCTGGTCAGGCTCCCTGTTCAGCGGGGGAGCCTGCTTCTCCCTCTCCTGCTCCCCCTGCTTGTGTTCCTGCTCTTGCTATCTCTCTCTCTATCAAATAAATAAATAAAATCTTTTTTTAAAAAATGAATGTATGCTTGTAGAAAATAGTAAGTCCTTTGATTATGTTTTATAACAACTCCTTTTTACTTTAGTATTCCATTCTCATATTACAGACATCATTGTCCTCTCTGTAAGCAGTGAATTATTATCCCAATTTTACAACAAAGAAATCTAGAAGCCTTAATTTTTCCCAGGGTCACACAGCAAATTATCTAACTATAGGTAAAAGCTAGAACTTTCTGTATTTCAGAAGTACTTTCAAACTTTGCCCTCAGCTATGCTGGCCCCACCTTTAGGACATTTTGCTGAGAAAGCTCAATGGTTGTTTTGTGGTTAAGCTAGGTACTAGCCCCATGGTACTAATCATTAAATCCTATTTTGCAGGCAAATGGGTCGGTGGGGTCAGTCTGCCCCTTCCTAAACTCAGCCCTCACCCAGCCCAGGCCTACTCAGTGTACACACATGTCTTCCAGGATTTTGCTGTTGAAGGCCTCCGCACCCTCATGGTGGCCTACCGAGAACTGGATAATGCATTCTACCAGGCCTGGAGCAAGAAGCACAGTGAAGCCTGCCTGTCTTTGGAAAATCGGGAAGATAAAATGTCAGATGTCTATGAAGAGATAGAAAAAGACTTGATGGTTAGTGTGAGGAAGCCAGGAACAGACTGGGGGCAGGATTGGGGGTTGCAGTCAGCAGACTGAGCAAGGTCTCTGAAAGTGGCTTCCAGCAAATCAATAGGTTCAGGCTCTCCGGATACAGGATACTGGAATCCAAGCTGATTCAGGATGTCCTGGATCTTTGAAATCCATAAATCATGGGGCTGGGGGGTGGGGTGGGGAATGCACTAGTTATAAATTTTCTCCCAAAGCTCTCACAGAAGCTAAGTAATCTGGGAAAAATGAGGATCTGAACAATACACAGATTAGATAATCCCGAACTAATTGATGGAAATATTCACTCATTTATTCAACATATTTATTAAGTGACTTCATGTGCCAGGCATGTATTAAGCCCTGAGCATGTAGCAGCAGACAAAACAGACAAAATAGTAACATATGTAGTATGTTAGATAATGAAAGTGCTATGGGAGAAAATAAAGCCAGGGAGAAAGCTAAGGAGTTATCAGCATATGCATGAATGTTTTGGAGAGGGCAGAGTGTAGTTACTATTTTATATAGGGTACTTAGTCTTCACTTAGTCTGAGCAGAAACCTGAAGAAGGTGGCAAGCCAAACAGATCTCTGGGGAATTAACTTTCCAGACAGAGGGAATGGCATGAGTGGAAGCCCTGAAACAGGAGTAGGCCTAACTTGTTAGTTGAACAGCAAGTCAGCTAGTGTGGCTGATACAGTATAAGTGAGGAGGAGAGAATAAAAGGACATGAGACAGAGAAGTAGTAGAGTGCCCTCATAAGCCAGTATAAGTACTTACAATGAGATATGGAAAGCCATTGAAGAATTCAACCAAAAAGTGATGTGATAGCTCTTTTAAAAAAGACTTACTTGTTTGTTTGTTTGTTTATTATTTATTTATTTGAGAGAGAGAGAGTGCGAGTGGGGGGAGGAGCAGAGGGAGAAGGACAAGCAGACTCTGCTCTTAGTGCAAAGCCAGACGTGGGGCTCGATCCCAGGACCCTGAGATCACGACCTGAGCCAAAATCAAGAGTCAGATGCCCAACTGACCGAGCCACCCAGGCACCCTGATGTGATAGCTTTTAAAACAATCACTCTGGCTGCTGTGTTGAGATTATACTATAGGGGAGCAAGGACAGACCCAGGTAGACAAATTAGAAGATAGTTGTAATAGTGCAGGTGAGAGATGATGATGGCTTGGACCAGATAGAAGTAGTGGAAGTGGTGAGGAGTTGTCAAATTCTGTACATTTTTTAAAGGTAGAGCCAACAGAATTTGCTAATATATTAGATTATAGGATATGAGAGAAAGAGAAGTTAAGAATGACCCCAAAGTTTTTGATCAGACACAGGCTGGCTCCGCTATTAAAAGAGACATTGCTGATACCAAATGGGAAAACAGAGATTCCAAAGGTCACACATCTCCTTCCATCATCAGTTCTGTGGTTAGTATTTCTAGTCTGTCCTTCTGGAGGCCTAGCAGAAATCAGCCAATTGTTTGTCCATCTGTCAGTTCCTCAGACTGAGTCCTGGTGCCCATCCCTATGGTCAACACTGGAAAGCCAGGAAGTGTGCTGTGAAGCAAAAGAGCAGTGAAAGTATGTTGAGAAACAGATGGTTTAGAAGTGGCACACAGCTTCATGTATGACTTGGGCAAGTCTTTTCCCTCTTTGATCCCTAACATTCTGTGTCTAAATTTGATTTATGTCGTTGAAAACCTGCATCTGTTGAGAGGCAGAGGGTGCTGAATTTTTACCATTTGGATCCTCATGTCAGGACAGAGCCAGCTTGCTAAAGAGGATGATGAGGTGCCCATTGAGTTGTTGGGTAGCACTAAATGCTGTGACATTCCCCCTTTTCCTCACTCACTGCTCTCTCTGTTCAAAGCTGTTAGGGGCCACAGCCATAGAAGACAAGCTGCAGGATGGTGTACCTGAGACAATCACCACCCTGAACAAAGCCAAAATTAAGATGTGGGTCTTAACTGGAGATAAGCAAGGTAAGGGGGAGCTCCTCACTTGACCAGTCCTCTTCTCTGTCCGCCTTAGCCATTTCTTTTATTTTGCATCTTCTTTTTTCCTTAGCCATTTATTTGACAAATACCTTATAATCCAGGTCAAGTCCTTACAGGACACCTTCACTCCTAGTCTTGTACACAGTTTTCTAAGAATATACTTTATGCTGGATTCTGTATTAGGCAGTGGGGACACAGAGATGATTCAATCAGACATGACCCCTGTCATCCAGGAACCCACAAGCTAAAAACTTTGGAATTACCTTTGACTATACCCTCTCTGTTGTCCCAAAGATTCATACCTCACCATGTCCCACCAAGTCTTCTGAAGATGCCCTTGACTCTGCCACCACCCTAGTTCAGCCTTTGTCCCCTGTTGATTGTACTTCTGCAAAAAACTTCTGATCGCTGTCTCTTGTCCTTATTGATTTCAGTATAGCCTACTTATAACCATCAGCTTAATCTTACTAAAATATACTACTTTTATATGTTATTCCTCTGCTCAGAAACCTTCAGACACTTTATGTGGTAAAGTCAGACTCCACTGTCTGAGGTCTTGATAATCTGCTGCTACCTACATATAGCATCCTGATGTGACTGTTATCTTTAGTGTCCCAAACAATCCAGTTCCTACTCTAGGGCCTCTGTTTGGGTTGTTTACCCATTTGAAATGTTTTTTCCTTCCCCTAAACGAGTCTTACTCATCCTTCAGAGTCTTCTCCCAAGAAAGTTTCTATGACTTTCTATGCAATCTCTCCTCTGAATTTTGATACCACTTGCAGTGAGGGTTCAGGATTTAATTTTTGTAAATTTTTTTCCTTAGTATGAATTTAGTCCAAATTCCAGAGTTCTTGATGTAAAGAAAAGACCATAACCAAAACATATCCCAGTCCCCCATAAAATCTGGCATAAAAGCAGGCACAGGGAAACACATGCTGACTGTTTGGAGAAGTGGATACAGAGTGGAGTTGTTTTAGGAAATAGGGGAAGGCCCTGTTGGAAGGCTACGGCAGAATGGTGCGGGCTTCAGCGGCACATATACTAAAATTGGAATGATACGCAGAAGGTTAGCATGGCCCCTGCACAAGGATGCCATGCAAATTCGTGAAGTGTTCCATGTTAAAAAATGAAAGAAAAAGAAAGACTAAGCCAGAATGATCCTAGTTATTGATAAGTAACTCACAAGTCTGTACTAGGCTGACCGTTCCTGTGTGTTTGAATATGGTCTCCACTGACTCATGAAAAACATACTTTGACTGCATCCATGGCAAATGTGGACAAATGGGCTCTGCTGCCCACCCTTAGTGCCTATGTATGTATACACTTTTGTAAAGACCCTGTCCCAGCCAAAATGTGGCCAGTGTTCCCCCTTCCCTGCAGAGACTGCTGTAAACATTGCCTATGCCTGCAACATATTTGAGGATGAAATGGATGGGATGTTCATCGTGGAAGGCAAGAATGATGAGACTGTTCGGCAAGAACTCAGGTACAGATGGGAGAACTGCCACAGCTCTTCATTTAGTATGACCCCCACACTGTCAGAAGGAACAAAGAAGAAATGCAGAAGGGGAAAACAAAAAAACCTAAAATATTTGAGATAATTTTGTGAAGAAGCTTTAGGGCTCAAGGAGTTGGAGAAGTGTGGTGTGTGGACGGTCAGGGACCTGAGACAATGGCATTTCTCAGGAGGCAGCCGAGTTTGAGATGCTGGCTGGGGCTTTGTAGAGGCTCTGTGTCTACCTTGCCCACTTTCATTCTGGGACACTTTTCCTTTCCTAAGCTCTGGGGCTTTCAGTCAGACATTGACTACTACTCTTGGCTTTCAGGTCAGCAAGGGTCAAGATGAAACCTGAGTCTCTACTGGAATCAGACCCAGTAAACACTTACCTCACCACGAAGCCCCATATGCCCTTCAGAGTGCCTGAGGAGGTGCCCAATGGCAACTATGGCTTGATCATCAATGGCTACAGTCTGGTGGGCAACACAGAGCTACAACTCTATTCTTTTCTCCCAAGGAATTTTTTTCCTAGGTCCAGCCCGCTTCAGGGAAATTTTAAGACCCCTTGTCTATTTCATGAGTCACCTTTTTCCCCTCTCTTCTGGTGCCCTTTCCTGACAGACACTTCTCCCTACCTTTCTCTAGGCAGGAATAATGAGGAAAGAGAAGCCAAGGGCATGTTCCTTCCTTATCCAAATTCTTCACTACTGATGTGGCCTATCAGTTAGGGGAAGAGGGAAAGCAAACAGAACCAGGTCCTCTAAAAAGTCACTTGGCCTTATAGTCCAGTTAACTTATTTGACCCAGTAAGAGAGGCTGACCCGTTTCCCATTGGAGGCTGGATCAGATATGAGGATGCCTAGCACTGACCTGGGGACTTAGCCTCCCTCGGGAGTGGAGCACCTGGGAGCAGCTGCCTGACCTGTATAGTACAGGAGAGTATGGATATGGGGAAGGGCCTAGGAAGATCCTGTCCTGAGAGCCTTTTGGGGCAACCTGAAATGTGGGTGTGTCCTGGTACTGCAGGCCTATGCTCTAGAAGGGAACCTGGAGTTGGAACTGCTGCGAACAGCGTGCATGTGCAAGGGGGTAATCTGCTGCCGAATGACACCCCTTCAGAAGGCCCAAGTGGTAGAGCTGGTGAAGAGGTACAAGAAGGTGGTGACACTGGCCATCGGGGATGGGGCCAATGACGTCAGCATGATCAAAGGCATGTGAGGGATGGGGGACAGTAACCTCCAACCAAAGGCTTGCCCTTTCCTTCCTCCATGGGCAAAAACCAACCTGGGTGGCACTGTGTTGTTGGTTCACACTCCTGCATATCATATGTATTGTACATTTATAATGTTTTACAACCTCATTCATGCTCCTCTATACCTGCATTCCCACTTATTTATACCTGTATACATCAGTCCCTATGCAGACACACAATTCAACTTCATGCACTTAACACACACACACACAAACACGCCTTATTCTGATGGGAATAAGAACATATGCATATATTCACAGAACAGGCCATGCAACTACCATACCATCTTTCCAAGATGGTATCAAAGCCTACATAAAAAACCCCTGGGCAAGAGTCATAGTCTGTTCCTTTTTTGAAGGCTGTATGCCTGAGCAATGTTAGGCAGAAGACAAGACTGCTCACCAGGGAATTAGCTGTGAGGCACAATGTAAGGATCTCTTCTCCCCTGAGGCAGTGTTCATGAGAACTTGCCCTGACTCCCCTGGCTGGAGGAGAATAGCCAACTTACTAATGCTTTGGACCAATAGAAGCAAATGGCTGAAACTAGTTTTAATTTCAGCTGAATGTTGTTAGCTTCCAGCAACTTGTGGTTCTATGAAATATGGACAACATCTAGAGGTCCTGTAGTCCAACCTCTCTCCCCATCCAGGAAACACTAGCAGACATTCTACCCTCGGCTTTAATACTAGAAAGTGTTCTTGCTCTTTTCCTCACTTTCTAGAACTTCTCTGGTTTTTAGGGCCTTAGAGGTTTCAACTATTCCATTAAGCATTGCAATAGGTATATACCAGAAGATCAATGAACTTACCGTATACTACAACACACTAATTAAAACATTTAGGAACTTCGGTCTTATTTTCCATCAAGTATAATCCTTGTTTTATCCAGAAAACTCATGTTAGGCCTCTTGAAGAACTTGCTTCTCACTAACAAAGTATGTACATCACTTATTTCCTCCTAACAGTTGGATTTTAGCTCTTTAGATAAACTTCGGTAATTAAATATTATGTTAGATTGACATCCATCCTGCATCTTTAATTGATGTAAGTGGCTTCAAAAGATAACAAGAAATTTTTACCTCAGCATCTAGAGAGCAGGAAAGAGCCTAGATGGCTATAGTAGGTACAAAGACCATCCAGGAGAGCTTTCTAGTACTAGCCATGACAGGCATTCCTGAGTGGCAGCATCCAAAACAAAGTGCAGATGAAGGAGCTGTTTTCTGACAATCCACTAAGGAAAAGGGCAATCCACTAAAGAGAAAAGGCTCCACTAAGTGTATGCCATTTTGAGCTGGGCAGTGTTTCCCAATGTAAAATAAGGGGTTTATACAACATGATCTCAGCCTTTCTTTTACACTTCCCAGGCTGGGAGCCCAGCAGACAAGCTCTGTGGTTGAGAAGCTTTCTGGGATTTCTTTGCAGCTGCCCACATTGGGGTTGGCATCAGCGGCCAGGAGGGAATGCAGGCCATGCTCAACAGTGACTACGCCTTCTCCCAGTTCCACTATCTTCAGCGTCTACTCTTGGTCCATGGCCGCTGGTCCTATAATCGCATGTGCAAGTTTCTCAGCTACTTCTTTTACAAAAACTTTGCCTTCACCCTGGTGCACTTCTGGTATGCCTTCTTCAGTGGGTTCTCTGCACAGGTAGGAGATCAGGTGGTATTCCGCACTCTGGTCAGCTGGGTCTTCTTTACTCACCCCCACTTCAGCCATCTCAGACCCTTTTTCTTTTCTAGAGACCAGTGTATGACATACTGCCATCCATCCATAAAGCTCCTCACATGGGGGCACCTGGGTTGCTCAGTCGGTTAAGCATAAAGGTCCTCACCCATGCTGATCCCATCTCCTAACCTTACATTTAACCTTAGATTTCCAAACCCTAACTTTTCTACCTTGGCTCTGACTTGAACTTGACTCCTACCTCCAAAACTCTCCCATAAGATATTTTCACCTTTTACCTGACATGGAGACCTAGTTTCCAAACATAAATAATATGGGGAAATGCTTGGACCTGGGAGGTTTTTTTAGCATCCGAAACAATTTTTATGGAGCAGGCTAAGCCTCAAGGGGCCTCTGAGTTTTGCCAGACAGGCTAGCTATGGTGTTCACCTGTAGCCATACTTCAGACACAGCTTCCCTTACTTCTACTTCCCCACCCCAACACCCCTTCTCCCAGCCCCAAACATACACTGTTGTTGCTCTAATGAATTAATTCCACATTTGAGTATGAAATCTCCCCGACAGTAGTGGGAAAAAGTGGCACCTGGATTTTGATGTTCTACGAGGAATCCCTTTTCCTATGAGAAGTTTTTCAGGGTTCTCAGATTCCCAAGAAAAACAACCTCAGGAATGATTATATTGGGAAATACCTACTACTTTTGTTGCCTTGGGCTCTGGGGGAAACAGACTGTTCAGCGGAAAGTAGTAGACTTATATACCCCCAGTGTGTAACAAAGCCATTTTAGTTTGTGAGAGGTGTACGCATATGTGTGTGTTTTGCTGACCCCTTGTGGCTAGTAAAGGAGCCCTCTGTGGGCCCCAGGATGGAGCACCCAGCTAGGAAAGGGTCATTGAGTCTATTCTACTTACCAATGTTAGAAAATGTCCAGTGTTATAGAAGCTACTGAATGCCATAAATCAGATAAAAGAACCCAGAGGCTTACATGCCTGAGAGTGCAGGGGTACAGCTAGCATTCCCTAGCAGGCACTCTGGATCTTTTCTGTGCAAGGATGGGCAGTGCAGGTCATGGTAGGGTTGGTCCAAATCAACCTTGTAGGGTTGGCCACAAACAAGCTTGATGTGGCCTTGCCCCAGCCTGGGACCCAGGGTTCTAACTAGAGTAGGACCAAATAGAGATGGGGGTCAGCCTTCTCTGTCAGATTTCTGAAATCCAAATCCTGCCCTAGGTTAGTGTAGTGATGGGTAGATGGGGGCCAGAAGGGCCTCTCTTGAACCTGGGAGGTAGAGCTGGGACTTTAGAAAAGAGAGGAATCTAAGAAATCTCCTTGGTATTCTCCTAGACTGTTTATGATACCTGGTTTATCACTTTCTACAACCTGGTCTACACCTCCCTCCCTGTTCTGGGCTTGAGTCTGTTTGACCAGGTAAGACCAGCAGCAAGCCTCTTAGTCAGGGCTAAAGCCCCTGGGCCCTTGAGGAGTATTCCCAAGAGTGGGGAGGACAAGACCTGAGTTCTACTAAGTCAGTTGTAAATGGAATAATGTCTAGAACAAGGAAGGGAGCTCATCACCTGGAGAGGTATCATAGATAAAGTAAAGAATCTTCCTCTACAGAGAGTAATCATCAGTTTTAGAAATCCAAGTTTTCCTGTGTCAATTTTATTTTTGTAGAGAGAAACATAGAAATTGTGCTTTATAGTAAATTGAGTGTGTATAAAAGGTAAAAGGAAAGGAAATAGAGTTATTGGAGAAAGACTAGGTAAAGCAAGGGGCTTCAAGAAAGGAGAGACCCATACAGAGATAATAATCCAATGCAGGGTGGCCTCGTTGAGAGTCCTGAATGCCAAGCATGGGAATGTGGATATAATATTTTGAGTCATAGGAGGTCAGCCTATGGGATATCATCTGTCCCTGTCAGAAATTTCCTGGGCATTGGGGATCCTAGTACCATACCTCTCCCTCCTCTTCTATCCCAACCTCTAGTCTTGGGGACAATAAATAGAAAAGAAGCCTCCAAAGAGGAATAAAATAGCTGAAGGAGGACATCATGGGATCATGGTTCCTGGTCTCCATCAGGGTAGGAAGTAAAATTCTCCACAAGGTAGCTGCTAGCCACAGAGCAACAAGAGAGATGAGTTGTGTCCTATGAAGCTTCAATTGGCTAATTCTAGGGATCCACAACCTCTCAAAAACAAGCCCCAAGCTTTGTTATCCAAAGTTTCAGATTTAGGAGATGAAGATGATCCAATGGCACTCACATAGAGAATCCTGTCACCTGAGTTCACCGGTAGCTATGGGAATGGGAAGAGCATCACAGAACGTGGAAACCTCCATGTGACTAGCTGGTCCCCATTGGCTTCCCCCTCTCCTTTTATTGGCTTTTGACACAAAAAAATATTCAACTAAAGGAACACTTAAAACTGGGGACTCATGTACCAACTGCCCCCCATCCCAAGCTCCCATCCTCCCTTCCAGCTACCTCCAACCCTAATTACCCCCCATCTCCCCTATCGTAACTGCTTCCAGGTCCTTACTATCACCTTGACCTTCTCCTAGCTTTCTTCCACTACCTAGATCCCTTGCCTAGAGTATAGGACTTCAGGAAGGGTCTGTGGTCACTGCTCTGTTCTCTGGTTCCACTTCTCAAGTAATCCATGAGGAAGCTCCTAGGCAGCCTGTCAGCAGATACAGTGAGGAGAGAAACTTCTACTCTGATGGAGATGGGACCTTCTATGGAGAGACCCTGAGCCTTCCTCCTTACCCTCTGGTACTTCCAGGATGTGAATGAAACATGGAGTCTACGCTTCCCAGAGCTGTATGATCCAGGCCAGCACAACCTCTATTTCAACAAGAAGGAATTTGTGAAGTGTTTAGTGCGTGGGATCTATAGTTCCTTCGTGCTGTTCTTTATCCCTATGAGGACCATTCACAACTCAGTGCGCAGTGATGGGAAAGAGATCTCCGACTACCAGTCCTTCTCCCTGATAGTTCAGACTGCCTTGCTGTGTGTGGTCACAACGCAGGTGTGGCTAGGGGAGTGGGGGGAGGGGGTGGTGGGGGAGGATTGGGTGGGGAGCCTGTCTGGAAGAAAGGGAAAGAAGGTGGGAGGGAAAGCGGGAAGGGATCATTCTCCACTGCAGACTGGAGAAGGGAGGTGGCTGATATGTCCCAGGTTGTAGAGTATTGCACATAAGAGAGTGCTTTTCAGATTGCCCTGGATACAACCTACTGGACGGTGATAAGCCACATCTTCACCTGGGGTAGCCTGGGTTTCTACTTTTGCATCTTAATCTTCCTGTACAGTGATGGCTTGTGCCTAACGTTCCCCAACGTCTTCCAATTCCTAGGTAAGGCTATGCCCACCCAGTGTGTGCCAAGGAGGTGGGGGATAGGGTTGGGAAGTGTGAACCAAGTACATTTGTTTAATAAATGTTCACTGAGCAGTTATTACTATGTACTAGGCTCTGTGAATATAGATAGGAATAAGACATGGTCTCTGCCCTAGAAGGACTCAAAATCTAACTAGGGGGGCGCCTGGATGGCTCAGTTGGTTAAGCGACTGCCTTCGGCTCAGGTCATGATCCTATAGTCCCGGGAGCGAGTCCGCATCGGGCTCCCTGCTCAGCAGGGAGTCTTCTTCTCCTTCTGACCGTCCCCCCTCTCATGCTCTCTCTATCTCATTCTCTCTCTCAAATAAATAAATAAAATCTTAAAAAAAAAAAATCTAGCTAGGGAAATATTTTACCCTATCAGATTTTCTAAGATATTTTCAAATTTCTTATCTAACTTAATCTTTGCAAGCATCCTATGAGGTAGAAAGGGCAAGAATTATTAGCACCATTTTAGAGACTGAAGGTTTTTAAAAATTAAATTACTCAAATCTAGCTCTCCTGGTTCCCAGTCTAGTATCCTTTCTACTGTGGCATACTGCCTTATTGTCTCCCATATTAATTTCCCTACCTTTCATTCTACTTTGATGGGAACAAAATACAGAGAGGATAGATAATAGATGTAGCTGCCTCTCATCTCTCATCAAGTCACTCATTTTTCCCCTCCAAAACCCTGTATCCCATTTTTGTGTCCAGGCCAATGTTCCAGGATTCCTATAACCTACCCACACTCTCCTGCCCAGCCCAGCCTTTAAAGGCATGTGAATTCCCCGTGACTTTAGCGGTACAAAGGACCTCACTGTAATTCTTCCGCATTTATTTTTTTTTTTTTTAAGATTTTATTTATTCATTTGAGACACAGAAATAGAGAGAGAGAGAGCATAAGCAGGGGGCAAGACGAGGGAGAGGGAGAAGCAGGCTCCCCGCTGATCCAGGAGCCCAATGTGGGGCTCGATCCCAGGACCCTGGGATCAGGACCTGAGCCAAAGGCAGACGCTCAACCACCTGAGCCACTCAGGTGCCCCTGCATTTATATTATTAGGAAACTTAATGGTCTCCAAACCAATAATTTCCTTCTTTGGAATGGAGAGGTATCTAAGTTCTGGATAACTGTCCCCTTCCTCTAGGCTCTGGTTCAGCCGCCCTCTCCCACCTCATTGTTTACAGGTGTGGCCAGGAACACTCTGAACCTGCCACAAATGTGGCTGATTATTATCCTCAGCGTGGTCCTCTGTATTTTGCCTGTGATTGGGTACCAATTTCTCAAGCCACTATTCTGGCCTGTCAACGTGGACAAGGTGAGTGGAACAAGGAATCTACCCAGATATAATTCATGGCCCTCTTTGCCTTTGCCTCTGTGGATAAAAACCCTGTCCTCCATGCTCTGACTATAGATTATGGACAGAATTCATCTTTGCACGAGACCTCCACTGCCACCCCCTACCCGGACCAAACTGAAACACGCAAGCGCTCGACGTTCTGCCTATGCATTCTCCCACAAACAGGGCTTTGGGGCCCTCATCACTTCAGGGAAAACAATGAAGGACAGGGTATTCAAGAAAAACAGCTTTCCTTTTAAAAAGTAGAGGCCCTTAGGGAAACCCCAAAGGAATCAGTCATTGCTCTTCCTCCCTTGTATTACACAACTGAATAAGGATGGATTTAGAGCCCCGGGGAAACTAACATAAACCTGCCCTTCTGCGCTCACTCCAGGGGCTCAGCCTCTTCGTTCCCTAGAAGGTTGTGCCCAGGTAAGGCAAGGAAAGGTAAAGAGAGAGCCTCCAGATATCTGTCAGAGTTGCGGCATTTCAAGAAAAAGTGACATCAGGCCTCCCTTCCACCAACCCTTCCAAGTTTTAATCTGGACAAGCAAATATGGAAGTGGTGAGTGAAGAGGGGCAATGTGGGAAAGAGAAAAAAAAAAATATGACCTAAGAATCTTACTTTGGGCCCTGTTTCCCACACCCAGAGCAACCATAAACCTTGCCAGGGCCCCACACAAACATATCCCACCCAGACACCCTTCTCAGGTTTATCTGGGGGATTCAGGGTAAGTCTTTTGCTGGCCCTGTGTCTCAAAAGAAGGAGGCAGCTATGAAAAATTGGTCATAAAAAGCTGAAGGAGAGTTTCTGGAACAAAAAAAAAAAAAAAAAAAAAGGAGCTGGTTCCTGCCTTGATAAGACAGCTCAAGATTTTGCCTTCTTCCCCTCTCGTTGACCCCTTTTACCCAAGAACTGACACCTTTTCAGGCTTCAGAACTGGGAGAGGGAGACTGCCGGGGATGTTTAAAAATCTTTTCTTGAGGGGGTATAAGCCACAATTGATGAACATTTGTCTTCATTCCATAAAATTACTTTGAGAAGAAATTGTATGTACTCGGGAAGTTGTTTTTGAGAAGTTTATGGAGTAATAAATTGCTTATTTTGGAGTGGAGAGATGTGTATGATCTGTTGGATCCCAGTGACAATAACGTCCAAGCAGTATTGTTGGCCCACAGATCCCCACTGCCCTCCCCACCCTCTTTCTCTTCTTCAGCTCCATTGCACTTTTCTGCCCTTTGTTGCTAAACTCTATCTTGGCCTCAGTATGACCACATCCTTTAACCATATAGCTTTATCCCCTTTACACACCTTAAATATTTGTTCCCAAAGATTAGTACTAGGTTCTCTACTTATCTTTCTTAGTATGATTTTCCTGAGTGACTTCATCCAAATGCATGACTTCATTTACCAACAGAAAGAAGATTCTAAACTCTCTTAGATCTTTCTTAGAACCAGATCCATTTATTAAACTGATTTTGAAATCCTTCATTTAGTTCAATCCTAGGAAATTCATACTCAATCCACCAACCTGTATTAATCATTTTCCCCCAAAACTTTCACACAGGATGCTGTCACCATCATCCCAGTCACCCAAGGCAGTGATGGAAATCATCCTATACTCTTCCTCTAGTTTGATGTCTAGTAGGTCATCAAGTAATGTAAACTCTGCCTCTTTATTATTTCTTGTTTTTGGTTCCCTCCATTATTACTACTCTTGTTCAGACTTTGATCATTTCTCATCTGAATTACTGCATAAAATCTCCCAACTCACATTCCTCGTTTTCCCCTATCTAAAGCATCACCAATACTACTTCCAGAGTAATCTTTATAAATAGCAGAATTGATCATGTCAAACCCCAGCTTTGCACTCTTTAGTGGCTTTCCATGCCTTCTATATAAACTTAAAATTTGGACATCTTATTATTGGACCCTCTCTAGCCTTGCCTTCCACTACTGCCCTATCTGTATTCACTCCAGCCATGCCACTTCTGGTCTTCATGTCATCAAACATGTTATTCTTATATCCTACAATGTTTTCCCTAACCCCTTTCTACATCTAACAAACTCCTAGGCACCCTTCAAAACTCAGAATAGTTGGAACTAGATAGACGTGATGGTTGAAAAACATTATGAATGTGCTATATGCCACTGAATTGTATACTTTAAAATGGTGAATTGTATGTTATGTGAATTTCCCCTCGATTTTTTTTTTTTTGAAAGATCAGATTAGGCAGTCTCTTCCAAGAGCTTCCCCTAATTCCTCAGTGTGACTTATATACCTGTCCTATTTATTTACTTGCTTCCCTGTGCATAACTCTCTCAGTGACACTTAAATCACAGGGCATTGAGATATACTTGATTCCATTGATATACTTGTCTATTCACAGCATATAATAGGACTTTAGTAAATGTCTGTTGAATGAATGAACAAATGAAAGCATATCTGCTTCTCTGCCTGGTTTTCTTCTTTCTTGAACAGCATCACCACCCACTAGCTCAAACCAGAAACCTGGAAGTCTTTCTGGACTCCTTCCTTTCCTTCTTATCCAGTCCATTCTTTACCAAGTTACATATACTCTATCTTAGAAATGTCTTCAAATCTGTCCCTTACTATTCGTCCCCAGTCCCACTGCTTTCATCATTTCTTGTCTAGATTATGGCAACGCCTGCCTCTTTGGTCTCCCTGCCTCTGACTCTGCTTCTTTCCAATCCTTTATCCATACCACAGAGAATGACCTTTCCAAATACAAATCGGATCATGTCATTTGCCAGTTTAAAATCCTTTAATGACTCATTGTAGCTTTCCTGCCTGGGTGCTACCTACCTCTCCAGCTTTATCACCACTTTCTGCTTTGTATGTTCTCATTTCTGCCATATCAACCTATTTGTAATTCCTCAAAGATTTCATTGTCTTCGGAAGCCTCTATGCTTAGGCTCTTTGTATTCTCTCCTCTTAGAATAAACTTCCCTCCTTTGTCTAGTGAATGTCTAACTGCTCTTCACTCTCAGCTTTGGTCAATTCCTCTGGGAGCCTTCACTGACACCCAACCTATTCTGAGTTGGGTGCCTCTTCCTTGCACCAGACCTTCCTTATATTAGACCACCTTGTACATTTCTCTTATTTTCAGTTCCCAAGATTTGAATGTATTATCACTCACATGCCTATTTTAGTTGTGATTTACTTCTCTGTCTTCTCTACTAGGCCATGGTGATCTCCTTGAGGAGAAGAATTTTGTTCCATTATTGTATTAAGTACTAGCATTTAGATTGTTAATGTTTTTCAGTGAATGAGTAAATTAATATAATCTACTACTTTTCATTTGTCCTAAACTTGCCTCTTACCCTGTCCTTTCAAAATGAATCTTATCCTTTGGTATCTAATGCTCAGTTATACTTTCGGGGTCTGTTTTTATGAAACATGGCCACTCATGGTCTCCCTTATAAGGCATTTGTAAGAAAATAATTTGGACCTATGGTATCCCCCAAAGCTCCTGAACATCAGCATCCTCTCCTGGTGGTTTATGTACATCTTGGGAGATATGAGTCTCTATCTCTGCTGAGGATCCAAGACAGCACATGCCACATTCCAAACTGAGGGGTGAGATGACCACACAAGACTTGAAAAAAGGGAGTGTAAAATCAAGTATGCAACTTTAAATCACCTCACCCACCTTGAGAAAAGGGCCAGAAATTCAGACATTGATAAGGGATCTTTGGAGAGAATTGCTAGTGGGCTTTGAGTCCCACCTGCTGTTCAGTTCAAATTGAGAGGGTTTTAAGGAAATTATTTGGAGAGACTGATATGATCAATGTGTTTGGAGGATACACAGAATGCATACCTAACTCATACCTGGAAAACTAAAAAGCAGGAGAACAATTAGCTGTCCGTTTTATGGCAGAACTAGAAGAGGTGGCTGTGGTGAGATTGGCCTACACTCCCATTGTTTTTCAGGACAAAGGGATGCATGGGAACTCCCCATAGACCATATATGGGCCGTGTAACACACCTAGTTAGGGTTTCTTTATCCTGTCAGAGAGACCATCTGAAAAGTTGAGGAGATCACAGCAGAAGGAAGCAATAGATCTTCTGTCAAATGCTTAGAGATTTCTGATTAGATAAAAGGTTGCCTGAAGGTGGGATTGACTGCCTGTGAAGAGACATGAGGTAAATTTTCTATATCTTGATTTTGGAAGTGTTTACATGGGTGTATATATTTGTCAAAACTCATCAAACTGTACAGTTAGTATCTCTGAATTTTATTGTATATAAATTATACTTCAATAAGTTTGGGGTTTTTTTTAGAGATTTTTTTTAAAGATTCATGTATTTATTTTAGAGAGAGACTCGTGCAAGCAGGGAGATGGGCAGAGGGAGAGGGAGAGAAGCAGACTAACCCCCCTGAGCGTGGAGCCCAATGATCCCATGATCCTGAGAAGAAATCAAGACTCTGACGCTCAACCGATTGAGCCACCCAGGCACCCCTAATTCTTAGAGATTTCTAAAGGAGTCGTAAGTGACCAACTAGAGCAATTCACCAACGTTAAAGTAACTAGGCATAGGGACGCCTGGGTGGCTCAGTTGGTTAAGCGGCTGCCTTCGGCCCGGGTCATGATCCCAGGGTCCTGGGATCAAGTCCCACATCAGGCTCCCTCCTCAGCAGGGAGCCTGCTTCTCCCTCTCTCTCCCTCTGCTTGTGTTCCCTCTGTCAAATAAATAAAATCTTAAAAAAAAAAAAAAAAGTAACTAGGCATAGGAGAAATATCTCCACCAGTAGAGAAGGAACCTCTGAAGAACCTACAAAAGGGCTCCTTGAGAAAGAGTCAGATTTAGATACCTGCCAAACACTAAAACTAGTTTGTGGTAGTATTAGTCAAGGAAAAAACCTTCCTCATCTCTTCCCCTTCTACCCTGCTCAACCTCTAAAGAAAGAAGGTTAGCAAGTGGGGGAAGGGAGAAAAGATAGACATCTACTAAGCCTCACCCCCTTTTCCCACTAAACATGGGCACCTATAGTAGGGCCAAGCTCAGAGATAGGAAAAACCATAATTTTAAAGTTTGAAGTTTAAAAAAATATTTCATCATCTGGACATTTTAATTACTAAAGTAAAACAAATTGGTAAGTACTGGTTGCTACCTAAAAATGACCAGAAAATTCATGAAGTATAAAGTCTCATGGAGTGGGTTTAAAGAGTGGAAGACAAAATAAAATGGTTTTATAGTCATCCCTATCCCACAAATCCCATTCTTTCAAGGTTCCAGTTTCTCTCTCTCTCTCTCTAGCTCCATCACATTCATCCATACATACAACAAATGGTTTTTTTTTAAGACTTTATTTATTTATTTATTTGACAGAGAGGAAACACAAGCAGGGGGAGTGGGAGAGGGAGAAGCAGGCTCTCTGCTGATCAGGAGCCTGATGCAGGGCTAGATTCCAGGACCCTGCGATCATGACCTGAGCCGAAGGCAGACGCTTAACAACTGAGCCACCCAGGCGCCCCAACAAATATTTATTGAGCATCTACCATGATCTGGGCACTGTTGTAGATGTGGAGATACAGTGAAAGCCAAAAATCAAAAAGGTTTCTACTATCACGGATCTTACATTCTTGTAGGAGAGACAATAACGAACAAGATCATACAGATAATAAGTGCTATGAAGATACTTTAACAGTGAGGGACTGTGAAGAGGAAGGGGGAGCTACTTTATAGTTAGTAGTCAGAAAAGCCCTTTCTGTGAGGAAAGTAGCATGTGAAATGAGACCTAAATTAGAAGGATCTAGCCTTGCAAAAACCTGATGGAAAGGCCTTGTAGGCAGAGTAAATAGCTAGTTAAAAGTCCCTAAGATAGGAGCAAGCTTTGTGTGTATGAAAAAACATCGTGAGCAAAGAGAAGGGCATTTAGATTGATATGATGGAAAACAGTGGAGGGCTTTAAAGCCAGTTTGAAAGATTGCTCAGGCCATTCTATGGACAATAGGGGTGCAAAAGTGACATCAGGAAGACTAGGAGGAAATTAGAGTTGTCTAGGCATGGCATGGTGATGTCTTGGACTAGGATAGAAGCAGTGGAGAAATAAGTGGATGAATAGAGGATATATTTCGAAGGTAGAATCAAAGGACTTCATGGCTTGGCTACCAAAGATGCAAACACTGGTTTATTAAATGATCCTATGGAGGGCGCCTGGGTGGCTCAGTTGGTTAAGCGACTGCCTTTGGCTCAGGTCATGATCCTGGAGTCCCTGGATCCAGTCCCGCATCGGGCTCCCTGCTTGGCAGGGAGTCTGCTTCACCCTCTGACACTCCCCCCTCTCATGTGGTTTCTCTCTCTCTCTCAAATAAATAAATAAAATCTTTAAAAAAATAAAATAAAATAAATGATCCTATGGATTTACTCAGTGTCTTCTTCTCTGATAATCAGGGTACTAAATTCATAGATTACTGACTCTTCCCACACAGCTCCTGATGAAGGGGTGAATTTAGGTGGTCATGTTTGGTGCCAGTTGACTCTACTACCCCTAGACACAATTGGCCAACAGTGGAGATATAACTCACTATAGCTTCTGTCTCTCCAGAAATTAAAATTAGAACTCTTAGAAACTAAGTCAGTGATGAGGACAGTAGCTAAAAGTCACATAGTTTCAGGAAGTGGGGCCTCCATTTTAAGTCCTATCAATTCTATATCCTAAATCTATCTCCTCTTTTCTAACCCCTCAGTCTCTGCTCTAATTTAGAGCTTCTCACTTCTCATCATAATTACCACAGAGTCTCCTAACTGGGCTCTTTCCCGTCCTAGAGTGAGATTTCTAAAGTGCAAGTCTGTTTGAGTACTGGTAATAATGCAAAATGTTTCTGCCCATGACAATGCAAATGATTCCTGTTCCTGATGATGCAGGTTAATTTTGTCTGGTAGCAAATATACATTTTATGAAAGTCAAATCCTCATCTGAACCAGTTTCTTACCAGTATCTTACTGGCTCCCTCACTAATCAGTGAGTTTTAATATGTGTTTATTTTATGTTTGTATAAGACTCATGATTTTACCTTTTTTTAAAAATTATTCCTTCACACAAATAACAGGAAACAATAACCTATGCTTACTAAAGACAAAAATGAGACTATATGAAAGGATAGAAAGATGTGCTGTGAACCCAAGGCAGGAATCAGGCTGAACCTCAGAAGAGGAACTCACTGCTGGAAGGTCACCCAAGAACCTGGGGAGTAGTCTCTTTGTGTCTAGACTTGGCTTCTCTCTTTGCAACAGATTGATCCTTCTCAGCAAACTGGTTTTCTTTGCTACTTAAGCCATTTGGCAAGTAAAAGATGATCACAGCTCTCAAATTTCCAGTGTAAGTCCAGCCATGAGTAAGGGTGTAGTTTTCCCCCAGTTCCAAATTCTTAGGGAAGGGATTCTAACTGGCCTAGTTTACGTTAAGTCCCTACCCTGGACCACTTAACTGTACAAGCATACAGCTTTTCATTAGTCTCCCTACTGTTAGTCCTAGCCCTCTCCACCCCCCAGAATTTTATTTCTAAAATTCAAATGTGATTTGTCAGTCCTCCCACTGCATAAGCCCTTCAGTGTCTCTCCACTGCTTACAGGATGAGCCCCAACTCTTTAGTATATCATAGGAGGCTCTTCATCACATGCCAGACCATCTCTGCTGTGCTCTCTCCATGGTACCCCACACTTCAATCATATTAGCTATTTTGCCCCTCTGTTCTTTTGCACGTGCTGATTCCCCCAAACACTTTATCTCCCACTCATTCTTCAAAACTCAGCTCATACCACTTCTGTGAAGCCTGAGGAGGCATTATACAGTATGACATTTATCTGCTTCCTTGACTTTGACCTAACAACTCTGTGAGTAGTAGGGTCTCAGTCTCTAACTCTTTCATGGAGCATGGAAACCAGTGAACTATTTGCTGAATGACAGCCTGCCCTCCGCCCACTTTGGGTGGAAGGAGACAGCAGAATTCCCAATGTCCCACATACATCCTGCCTGCCACGAAAAGAAGAGCATGAGTTCTCTTAAAGAAAAAAATTTTCATGACACTTGTTAAAGATGGTAACAGACCTTAAGGGGCATCACAATAGGTATGGGACCCATTTCAATGGGGTCTTGTAGTGGGGGAGAGATTGAGCTCAACTCAAACACCAACAAGGACAGTGGGGATTGATGAGGTTTTGGAATATAGGTGAGGTTCGGTGGGGTGAGGTGCGGAGCCGACGAACAAGAAAGAATTCTTGAGATGTCTTTGGTGCAAAATGGTGGTTTATTAAAGCACAGGACAGGATTCGTGGGCAGAAAGAGCTGCTGCCCTGGGGTCTTGAGGAGTGGCTGATTATAAACTCAGAAGTTGGGGGAAGTAAGGAAAAGGGAGATTTCAAAAGAACTTTCATATGCTACAAGATACCTACAAGATACCAGGGGTCTTGCCATTGTCAAGTTAAGGTTGTTTTCCCCTCTAGCAAGGTATTAACATTTAGTTGGGAGATCCCTGGAAGAATGTCACACATGTCCCACCCAGGAGTGGGGTGGTGGGGGGAGGTTGCAGGGTGTCAGCTTGTGCTTTGTCTCCAGCTAGCCTTCTGCTCCCTCATCAGGGATTTATAGCCAAGGAGCACAGTAGGGGTCAGTGGATTTAAAATTGCAGTCTTGAGTCTTCACAGGCAGCTATAATGAAATACCAGCTCATAAACAAC
Organism: Halichoerus grypus; assembly: GCF_964656455.1. Classification (NCBI taxonomy): domain Eukaryota; kingdom Metazoa; phylum Chordata; class Mammalia; order Carnivora; family Phocidae; genus Halichoerus; species Halichoerus grypus. The sequence goes on from NC_135725.1 coordinate 58,758,642, forward strand.
AGAAATTTATTTCTCACAGTTCTGGAAATCCAAGATCAGAGGACCAGTGAGTAAGGGACAGTAGGGGCTAGGTAGGAAGAGACCGACAGGGGGCTCTGTGATCAGGCTCACAGAAATCCCAAAAATGTCCAGGTGTGGGAAAACCAGAGATAAGGGAACAAACCAGACCAAACCACCCTGCCCTAGGCATGAGGGGTGGGTGTCTTTTTTATGATAATCACCTGTGACCAACAAAGAATAACCAGATCCTAAAAAGGAAGTAAGCCACTGAAGGTGTTATCACTAGTCCTTGCTCAATGGTGATATCAGTAGATATGTTAAAGGATTTAAGTTCCCTGGTTAGCTTTCTAGAAAAGACCAACCCTAAAGGCCCTCATTGGCAACCCTGTCAGGACCCCTCTCCCTCTTGCCAGCGTGTTCTGTATCTTCACTTAATAAACTTCTATTGTTTTACTCTCCGTTGTCCACGAGATTCATTCTTCAGACTCCGTGAGACAAGAACCTAGCTCTACCGCTTCACCAGCATGGTTGGGTGAGGGCTCCCTTCTGGACAGCAGACTTCCCCTTAGAACCTCAACGTGGAGGATTTGACAGGGACCTCTGAGAGATCTCTTCTGTAAGAGCACTAATTCAATATTCATGTGGGCTCCAGCCTCAAGAGGCAATCACTTCTCCAAGTCTCCACCCACCCACTAATATCATCACCTTTGGGAGTATTTCCATGTGTGCATTTCTGAGAGACACAAACATTCAGACACAGATAGCAATTGCGAAGAGGGTCTCAACAGAATTCTTGCTAAAGGCAGGCCAGGGTGGTAAGAAATGGAGGGTGGTCAGATACCAAAGGTGGGGGATTCTCACTAAACGGACTTAGGATTCTTGCTCAAACTGGATTCTACAGGGAAGCCCAAGGTCAGGCCAAGTCCAGCAGAGAACCCAGAAGAGCCTGACTAAAGTTTTGGTCAAAAGAGAGAATCCTTGTCAGTTCCAGGTTTTACCAGGGCTTCTTAACCCTGGCTATGCGTGGGGTACTTTTAAAAATATCAAAGCGGGCGCCACCCAACGACCACTACACTCCCATCCCAGAGATCCTGATTCAGTCCGTCTCTGCTGAGGTCAAGCCTTGGTTTTGTTGCTCTGTTTTGAGTTTGTTTTCCCTAAGAGGTTCTGCTGGGGTGTCAGGGTTGAGAACTGCTGCTTTAGGAGAAGGTGGGTGCACTAATACACCTACCTTCGAAGCCATTAGGCCCGCGCCCACGGCCCCCTAGGTTCCCGGGACCCGAGCCGCGCTTGCGGCGCACCACCCCGAAGGGGCGGGGCAGGGGCCGCAGAAGGCGGGGCCGCGGCCGAAGCTTCGCCGCTCCCCTCGCGGGAAAGCACTGCGCGTGACTCGCTGCACCCATCGCAGCGAGAAGCGGGGGAGCTGGGCAAGCACCGCCGGCCCGGAGGACCGAACCAACGCGCCGTCCGGAGGGGCGGCAAGAGGGCAACCCAGATTGGACCATCGGCGCCGCGGCTGCAGGGGGGACCGGACATTACCAACCGGCCGGAGAGGGAGGGGGCGCCGGCCTGTCCCAGCTGCAACGCGACCCCAGGAGGGCGCGAGACGCCGCCGCCGGCACCCTCGCCTTCGGCACCCCCGCCGCCGGCACCGTAAGATCACGCTGAGGCGAGAAACGAGGTAGGGACGCCTCTTCGGGGTTGACGGGGTCCGGAAGACCCATTGCTCTCACGTTCCAAATGATCCCTTAGGAGAAAGCCCTCCGTGCCCCCGCCCTCCCCCTCAGCCCAGTCCGTGACCCTTCATCCCCACCCTCCCCGTCCGCTCCCACCCTCTGGACCGACCTCATCCTGTCCTCCTCCTGACCCTTCAGCTCTACCATCCGCTGAACCCTCAAGCACCAAGGACCAAACATCCCTTTGGGCGTCACCTCAGATCCACCCCAACCGTCTCCTCAAACTGTCCCTTCGGTGACACCCCTCGACTGACTCACGCCCAGCTGTCATCGTTGTACCCACATCTCCTGTGCCGGCCCTGGGGGAGCGCAGCCGCCGAGCACCCAGCCCCGGGACTGTGGCGGGGGCCTCCGCGCAGCCAGTCCCAGCCAGGTCCTCGGTGCCCTCCGCCCCTTTGGCCCCTGGTTCCCAAGTTGGTATCTGCCTGAGCCAGGATAGGATCTTTCTCTCACTGTTAACCTTAGGAAAACGTTTTGCCTGACATTTTGCCAGTCCCCCGCCGCTACCTTTACCTGCTGCGAAGGGCATGGTGATCCCGTGCCCAGGGCTGGCTTGGGACTGCCAGGCTGGCCCAGCAGACACAGGGGATTGTCCTGGAGGCAAAGACCATACACTATTCATTTGTATCCCCAGCGCCAGAGCACAGTACCTGGCACATGTTTGCACCCAGTAAATATTTGGTGGGTGGATAAATGAGTGAATGAGCCCAATGTAGAAGGTGTGAGGCAGAGTGCTTTGGTGGGAAAGGTGTCTCTAGTTACATGAAGGGGGGAGGAAAGGAAGAGTATCTGGGGGGTTACTTGTGATGCTCATATGGCGAGCCTAAAACTGAATATATTCAGTCTTTCAATTCATGCATCTAATTTCATTCAGGTAGGACCTTCTATGTATCAGCTGTTTTCTGCTAATGTTCTGTTTACAAAAAAAATCAGGGCTGGGTGCTGCAGAAATTCTTATTGGTAAGTGCCTTAGAGGCTGCCCAGATAATCTTGAAAGAGCTTTGCCCAAGTGACCTGCTCCTCTTGCCCTAGAGACTAACTACTCCCTCTGGGGAAGAATTCTGGAGGTGAGCCACAGCCTTTAAAGCTGACTCAGTGTAGCCAGTCAGCTGGTGTTTCAGGACAGGTTGAGGAATCAAAGTCCTCATTGATTTTACCCTTTAGCTCCTGGATACCCCCACCCACGCCCCTCAGAGACTGGAGTGGTAGACATCCCAGGCAGGCCTAGTGTGATAGATAGCAAAGATTCATAAATACTGCTGTAATATGATCAGGCCGTATTGGGCCATTTATATCTCAGTAGACCAGAGTCAGACAGGGATTACCACTATGTGAACAGTGTCAGTAGTAAATGAGAATGTGCGCCTTTTAAAGGTGGCATTCTCAAAGAACAGACTGAAACCTGTTTTTGTTGATTCTTAGGAGGGTAACCTGAACAGATTCAGATTCCTGAAGGTGAGACAGGGTTCAGAGACCTCAGATTCCTGAAGGTGAGACAGGGTTCAGAGACCTCAGAACCCCAGGTTGTGTGGGGAAGTAGGTGATACTGCAGTGATGAAACAGTGGCTGGGAAGCTATAGGAGTTGATAAGCTGACAAGTAGTTGCCTGAGCAGTAGTGGCATTATTGTAACTGGGGCTCAGAGTATTAGTAAGTACGAATAATGATTGGAGTTTTTTAGGAGGCAGTGGTATGGCTTTGGGGAAGGAAGAGAGAGCCCACCACTATCCCTGTATTCTGTTACCTGTGCCCCTCCTGCTATAAGTGCCGTAGGATACTTACCACCTTTGTTTCTCTTCCACTTTGAGCCAGGTCAAAATCTGATTTCCTCTGATTTTTTTAAGTGTTGAAAGTCCCTTTTCGAGGCCAGGCCTGCCTAACAGGAAGCTGAGTATGTTCTCACCCATTTCTAGCTTTGATTTATCCTTCTTCACTTTTTTCCCCACCCTCTGATCTGTCTTTATGAAGTAGGTCTTGGACCATAGAATCCCAAAACAGGGAGGGGCTCCTGAGATGGCGTCCACATGGGCATTGCATGTGGAGACCAGTACTTTTTTTTTTGGTGGGGGAAGTGGAACCAATTTTTAGGGAGTTTTTTTACTTTTCCCTGTCTAGACTCCCTAACAAGTAAGACCTCAATGAGCCCAGAACACTCTGGATTATTTTATTTATTTTCTCTTCAACTTCCAGTACTTCAGAGTGTTGCCAGATAAAATACAAGATGCCAAGTTAAATTTGAATTTCAGATAAACAACAAAGTGTCCTGTATTTTTGTTTCTGGCAACCCTAGTTCATGGGAAGGCTTATGCGTTCTAATTTTCTCTCTGCAAACTTAGGACAATAACTCACCCTTCTCTTCTGTTACTCATACACAATGACTGAGCACCCTATTAAAAGTCACTTGACTGGGGTGGCTCATGACCCATTAGGGTAAGGGCAAGCTCTGTGGAGATAGTCTGATTGATCAGTGTTTGGGTTACCCAGAAAACACCCACTCAGACATTGGCATATAATATTATATAGTACCTGTCAAATGAGTCTGTCATGCAAAATGAGCATATTATTTTGAGTGGCCAGATATCAACATGGCTCTGAGAGAGATGGCCAGGAGTGGGGATGAGAGTGGGATTGGGGGCGGGGGTAGATTCTAACAAAAAAAAGTGTAACTCAGTAGAACCTCCTGTACCACATTAACTTTTTTTTTTTTTTAAGATTTTATTTATTTATTTGACAGAGAGAGACACAGCAAGAGAGGGAACACAAGCAGGGGGAGTGGGAGAGAGAGAAGCAGGCTTCCCACCGAGCAGGGAGCCCGATGCGGGGCTCGATTCCAGGACCCTGGGATCATGACCTGAGCCAAAGGCAGACGCTTAATGACTGAGCCACCCAGGCGCCCACATTAATTTTTTTTTTAATTGTGGTAACATATATATAACATAAAATCTACCATTTTAACCATTCTTTTTTTAATCATTTTTTTCATCATAATAAGTATACTTTTGAATTCCCATCCCATCCCCTCACCCACCTCCCCCCTGGTAACCATCAGTTTGTTCTCTATAGTTAAGAGTCTGGGGGCTCCTGGTGGCTCACTCAGTTAAGCAGCCAACTCATGATTTGGGCTCAGGTCATGATCTCAGGGTTATGAGATCCAGCCCCATGTCAGGCCCCGTGCTGGGCATGGAGTCTGCTTAAGATTCTCTCTCTTGGGGCGCCTGGGTGGCTCAGATGGTTAAGTGTCTGCCTTTGGCTCATGTCATGATCCCAGGGTCCTGGGATCGAGCCCCATATTGGGCTCCTGGCTCAGCAGGGAGCCTGTTTCTGCCTTTCCCCCTGCTCTCTCTCTCTCTCTCTGTATCTCTCTGTCTCAAATGAATAAATAAAATCTTTTAAAAAAAAATTCTCTCTCTTCCTCTCCCTCTGCCCCTCCCCCTCTCTAAAAAAAAGTCCGTTTCTTGGTTTGTCTCTCTCTTTTTTTCCCTTTGCTCATTTGTTTCTTTTTTTTTTTTTTTTTTTTTTTTTTTTTTTTTTTTTTTTTAAAGATTTTATTTATTTCCTTGACAGAGAGAGACACAGCGAGAGAGGGAACACAAGCAGGGGGAGTGGGAGAGGGAGAAGCAGGCTTCCCGCTGAGCAGGGAGCCCGATGTGAGGCTCGATCCCAGGACCCTAAGATCATGACCTGAGCCGAAGGCAGACGCTTAACGACTGAGCCACCCAGGCGCCCCCATTTGTTTCTTTTCTTAACTTCCACATATGATTGAGATCATATGGTATTTTTCTTTCTCTGACTGACTGACTGCTTAGCATTGTACTCTCCAGCTCTATCCATGTCGTTGCAAATGACAAGATTTCATCCTTTTTTATGACTGAATAATATCCTGTAATATATATATTCTGTATTATATATACACCACGTCTTCTTTGTCCATTCATTTATCGATGGACACCTGGGCTGCTTCCATAGTTTGGCTACTGTAAATAGTGCCGCAGTAAACATAGGAACGTATGTATCCCATCACATTAGTGTTTTTGTATTTTGGGGGTAAATACCCAGTAGTACAATTACTGGATCATAGGGTAGTTCTACTTTTAATTTTTTGAGGAAACTCCATACTGTTTTCCATAGTGGCTGCACCAGTTTACATTCCCACCAACAGTGCAAGAGGGTTCCTTTTTCTCCACATCCTCGCCAACACTGGTTGTTTCTTGTGTTTTGATTTTAGCCATTCTGACAGGTGTGAGGTGATATCTCATTGTAGTTTTGGTTTGCATTTCCCTGATGATGAGTGATGTTGAGCATCTTTTCATGTGTCTGTTGGCCATCTGGATGTCTTCTTTGGAGGAATTTTAACCATTCTGAAGTGTACAGTTCAGTGGCATTAAGTATATTCACATTGTTTCCATCCATCACCACCATCCATCTACAAAACTTTTTCACCTTCTCAAACTGAAACTACATACCCATTAAATAATAACTCTCATTCCCTCTTCCCCAGAACCCCTGGCAACTACCATTCTGCTTTCTTTCTCTATGAATTTGACTACTCTAAGTTAAATCATATTATATTTATCTGTGACTGGTTTATTTCATTTAACATAATGTCTTCAGGGTTCATGCATTTTGCAGCTCGTATCTGAATTTCCTTCCTTTTTAAGGCTGAATAGTGGTCATTGATATATATACCACATTCTGTTTGTTTATTCATTCATTTGTTAATGGACACTTGGGTTGCTTCCACCTTTTGGCTATTGTGAATAATTCTGCTATGAACACGAGTGTACAAATATCTATTTGAGTTCCTGCTTGTAATTCTTTTGGATATATACCCAGAAATGGAATTTCTGGATTAAATGGTAATTTTATGTTTACTTTTTTGAGGAACCAGCGATTGTTTTCCACAGGCCATACCATTTTAACTTCCCACAAGCAATATAGTGTTCCAGTTCTTCCACATCTTTGTCAACACTTGTTATTTTCTGTTTTTGTTTTGTTTTTATAACAAACGAATGGATGTGAAGTATCTCATTGTTGGTTTTGATTTGCATTTCTTTTTTTTTTTTTTTTAAGATTTTATTTATTTGAGAGAGAGAGAATGAGAGAGAGAGCACATGAGAGGGGGGAGGGTCAGAGGGAGAGGCAGCAGGGAGCCCGATGCAGGACTCGATCCAGGGACTCCAGGATCATGACCTGAGCCGAAGGCAGTTTCTTTTTTTTTTTTTTTTTAATTTTTTTATTGTTATGTTAATCCCCATACATTACATCATTAGTTTTAGATATAGTGTTCCATGATTCATTGTTTGTGCATAACACCCAGTGCTCCATGCAGAACGTGCCCTCCTCAATACCCATCACCAGGCTAACCCATCCTCCCAACCCCCTCCCCTCTAGAACCCTCAGTTTGTTTTTCAGAGTCCATCGTCTCTCATGGTTCTTCTCCGAAGGCAGTTTCTTAACCAACTGAGCCACCCAGGCGCCCGATTTGCATTTCTTTAATGGCTAGTGATGCTGAGCATCTTTTCATGGGCTTATTGGCTATTTTTATTTCTTTAGAGAAATGTCTGTTGAAATCCTTTGCCCTTTTTCTTTTAGACTCATTCTTTAAAAAAAAATTTTTTTTTAAGATTTTATTTATTCATTTGAGAGAGATACAGAGACAGAGAGAGAGAGAGCACAAGCAGGGGGAGAGGCAGAGGGAGAGGAAGAAGCAGACTCCCCGCTGAGCTGGGAGCCTGACATGGGGCTTGATCCCAAGACCTAGAGATCATGACCTGAGCCGAAGGCAGACGCTTAACCATCTGAGCCACCCAGGCACCCCATCTTTGCCCATTTTTTAATTGGGTTACATGTCTTTTTATTATTGAGTTATATGTGTTCTTTATATATTCTGGATAGAAGTCCCTTATCAGATATATGATATACAAATATATTCTCCCATTCTGTGGGTTGTCTTTTCACTCTGTTGATTGTCCTTTGATGCACAAAGTTTTAAATTTTGGTGAAATCCATTTTATACATTTTTTCTTTTGTTGCCTGTGATTTTGGTGCAATATATAAGAAATCATTGCCAAATTCAGCGTCATGAAGTTTTCCCCCTGTTTTTTTCTAAGTTTTTTATAGTTTTATGCCTATGGTTAAGTCTTTGATCCATTTTGAGTTAATTTTTGTATATAGTATAAGACAAAGGCCCAACCTTGTTCTTTTGCATGTGGATATCAATTTTCCCAACACCATTTATTGAAAAGACTGTCCTTTCCCCCATTGAATAGTCTTGGCATTCTTGTCAAAAATCATTTGACCAGATATGCCAGAGTTTATTTCTGGGCTCTCTGTTCTGTTCCATTGGTCTGTATGTCTGTATTTATGCCAATACCATACTCTTTTGATTACTGTAGTTTTGTAGTAAGTTTCGAAATTAGGAAATGGGAGCCTTCCAACTTTATTCTTCTGTTTCGAGATTGTTTTGCTATTCAGGATCCCTTGAGATTACATATGAATTTTAGGATGGATTTTTCTATTTCTGCAAAAAATATTGTTAGGATTTTGAAAATGATTGCATTGAATCTGCAGATTGCTTTGGGTAGTATTGACATTTTTTTTATTAATGTGGAAAGAACACTTAATATATTGTTGACTATAGGTACATTGTTGTACAGCAGATCTCTAGAGCTTATTCATCTTGCTTGACTGAAACTTTATGCCCATTGAACAGCAACTCCCCATTTCCCTCTCCTCCAGCCCCTGGCAACCACCATTTCACTCTTCGATTCATTAATTTGACTATTGTAGATACCTCATATAAGTGACGTCAGGTAATGTTTTTCTTTCTATGCTTAGCTTATTTCACTTAGCATAATGTCTATTTATGTTGTCACATACTGCAGGTTTTGACATCTTCTCTGTATTGTCTTACAGTCCATGAACACAGGATATCTTTCCATTTATTTGTGTTTTCTTTCATTTCTTCCTGCAATGTTTTATAGTTTTTAGTGTCCAACTCTTTTACAAAACTCTTTGGTTAAGCTTATTCCTAAGTATTTTATTCTTTTTGATGTTATTGTAAATGGAATTGTTTTCTTAATTTCCTTTTCATATTTTTCTTTGCTGCTGTACAGAAACACAACAGATTTTTATGTGTTGATTTTTGTGTACTGCAACTCTGCCAGATTAATTTATTAGTTCTAACAGTTTTGTGGGGAATTTTTAGGGTTTTTTACTTGTAAGATCAGGTCATCTGCAAACAGAGACTCAGATGTCTTCTATTTCTTTTTCTTGCCTATTGACTAGAAAAAGGTTTGATAATTTGGTATGCAAGTCCTTAATAGACACTGAGAACAAAACTGTATTTTAGCCTAGTATATTAATTAGTGTTCACAGTAAATCATTAAGAAAAAGTTTTTAAAAAGAAAAAAATTATAACCTATATACTGTATGTAAAGCAAAGTGTATAAGTAAAAATGTACTTTTTTTTTTTTTTAGATTTTATTTATTTATTTGAGAGAGATAGAGAGCACACGAACTGGGGGAGGAGCAGAGGGAGAGGGACAAGCAGACTACACCGAGCACGGAGCCTAACAAGGGGCTTCATCCCATGACCCTGAGATTATGACCTGAGCCAAATTAAGAGTCAGGCACTTAACCAACTGACCCACCCAGGTGCCCCAGTAAAAGTGTACTTTTAAAGGAGTTTTACAAAAATACCTAAAAAAAATTTTTTTTCAAGATTTTATTTATTTGACAGAGAGAGAGAGAGACAGCCAGAGAGAGAACACAAGCAGGGGGAGCAAGAGAGGGAAAAGCAGGCTTCCTGCAGAGCCCGATGTGGGACTCGATCCCAGGATCCTGGGATCATGACCTGAGCCAAAGGTAGATGCTTAACTGACTGAGCCACCCAGGCACCCCAAAATACCTAAAAAAATTAATTTTGATACTTCAAGAAGAAATTCTCTGTTCTCTAGAATTCTTGATTTAATAGGATAGTCTTTTATCTCCTCCCAGAAGATAAGACATTGAGCTTTGAAATATCTGCTGTGTTTATGGTTTGTGTGAGGTCCTATAGTCAAAGACAGTGGACTGATAACTGGGTAGAGAGAAAAACAGGGCCAGCCAACTTCTGACAAGACTTTAGTTATCTTAGGATCCAAAGTCTATACTTAACTTGCTTATCTTAGTATCCTAAAATCTATATTTAACTTGTTTATCTGTTTTTATACTTTTGTACTTTTTTTTCTTGTATAACTCTTTTTAAAAAGAAAATGTAGCCTTATATTTAGTGTACTCAGGGAGAAATGGAAAGTTATCTTTATCCATGCTCAGGTAAAGAAAAAAGGAGAGCAGAGTATTCCTGAAGTCAAAATAGATAGGGTTCAGGTGACCCTAATGAAAAAAAGCAAAAACTCAAGAGGAGAAAGTTGGGGACCTACTGCTGATCCCATTCATCATGGAGTTCTCTTACAAAGTATTATTTCCTTGTTTTTTAAAGTGTTATATTCTATTTATTTAAGTATTCAACCAAGTTTTAGGGGTGCCTGGGTGGCTCAGTCGTTGGGCGTCTGCCTTCGGCTCAGGTCATGATCTCGGGGTCCTGGGATCCAGCCCCGCTTCAGGCTCCCTGCTCAGTAGGGAGCCTGCTTCTGCCTCTCCCCACTGCTTGTGCGCTTGCTCACTCTCTCAAATAATCTTAAAAAAAAAACAAAATACAGGCTGAGCTTTTTTTATCCAGACCAACCTATTCTCTCAGGGTTCTGCCTAGCTAGAGTTTTTCCGTAAGGCTAATCATTTCCTTTCAACATCCCCCAAAGCATAATGATTTATACTTTTCTGTCTCGCTTATATATTACTGTATAACAAATCACCCCAAAACTTAGTGCCTTAAAACAGTGATTGATTATGTCTCACAATTTTGTAAGTTGGCTAGGTGGGTTTTTGCAGTTCCAAAAGAGGAGTTCTAGAAATATTTTGATATATATATATATTTTTTTAATTTTTATTTTAAGTGGGCTCCACACCCAACATGGGGCATGAACTCAAGACCCTGAGATCAAGAGTCACACACTCTACTAACTGAGCCAGCCAGGCACCCCCAACTTTTTTTAAACATACATACTTTTTAAAATTTTTATAGGAGTTCTAGAATTTCTTTTTTTTTTTTTTTTTTATGTAGGCTCCACACCCAGCATGCAGCGCAGCGCAGGGCTTGAGCTCAGGACCCTGAGATCAAGACCCCAGCTGAGATCAGAGGTTGGATGCTTAATCAACTGAGCCACCCAGGCATCCCAGGAGTTCTAAAAATATTTTGAATAGGAGCACTACTGTAATGAATTAAGTCATTCAAGGTGACTACTCTGAATCATGTCTCTTACTTGGTTGTACAGAACTAGTCTACTTCTTTAAAATATTAGTGTCAGGGCACCTGGGTGGCTCAGTCATTAAGCGTCTGCCTTCGGCTCAGGTCACGATCCCAGGGTCCTGGGATCGAGCCCCACATCGGGCTCCCTGCTCTGCGGGAAGCCTGCTTCTCCCTCTCCCACTCCCCCTGCTTGTGTTCCCTCTCTTGCTGTCTCTCTCTCTCTGTCAAATAAATAAATAAAATATTTTAAAAATAAATAAAATAAAATATTATCTTTTCTTTATACTTAAAGCTATAGTTAACTTCTTAGATAATGTAGTGTTTATTTCAGTTTATAGGCTGATTTATGTAATGTGCTTTGCTTGACATCAACACAGCAACCTACAACATCACTAGTTTATTCATCCCTAATGATAGTGATTGGCGAAGGGAGGCCTGGAAGCAGAACCACCTGCCTCATTATGCATTTGTGAGTCCTTTCTAACAACCAAGTGGTAGTAATAGATAGTTAACAAGGGTCTTTGATCTCATGAGAACAAAAGACAGCTGTGGCTTTGTGTTGGTTGGGAAGATCTGTAATAGAGAATCTCAAACTTTTTTAGAGGGGAGTTCTTTGTTCAAGTATATTCCACAAGAAAGTGGACACAGAAAGATAAAATCTGAGCTGTTTTGGTTGAAGGCAAGGAGTTGGGGAAATAGAGTCTAACCTGGTCATCTCTCCCTCCTTTCCTCTCCATCCCCTTCTCCCTTTCTCACAGTCCCCTGAGGGAGCTCTCTAAAGCAGTTTGAAAGCCACTGATAAAGAAGTTTCTCCTGCTGAGTCATGATTCCAAAGTAGAAAAAGGTTCAAATAAATCGTTGAATTGGAGATCCCATCATCTTCAATTGACCACCCACCAGTAGCCAATCATGGTTTGAAAGAAACATAACCAAAATGTGTTCTGCATACATATCGTTCCCAAATTCCTATGTAAAACTGAAAGCCTTGGGACACTTGGGTGGCTCAGTTGGTTAAGTTCTGCCTTCAGTTCAGGGGGGATCTTGTCCCGCATGGGGCTCCTTGCTCGGCAGGGAGTCTGCTTCTCCCTCTGCCTTCCGCTCCCCCTGCTTGTGTGTGCTCTCTCTTACTCTTGCTCTCCCTCTCTCTCTGGCAAATAAATAAGTAAAATCTTAAAAAAAAAACCTGATAGCCTTAGTTTAACAAACTTCATGGAACTAGGAATGAATTATAGATACCTTTTACCCTTTCATCTAAGACATTTGCTAATTTGTTGACCTTTTTAGCCCAGAGCCAAGAAAAAATTTTCTAGCCATACTTTCTTGTTTATAGTATATAAAAACTTTTGTCTTTAGACTATTTTATAATAATGTATATGCTTTAAAAATGTATACATTGGGGCGCCTGGGTGGCTCAGTTGGTTAAGTGACTGCCTTCGGCTCGGGTCATGATCCCAGGGTCCTGGGATCGAGTTCCGCATCGGGCTCCCGGCTCAGCGGGGAGCCTGCTTCTCCCTCTGACCCTCTCCTCTCTCATGCTGTTTCTCTCTCGCTCGCTCTCTAATAAATAAATAAATAAATATTTAAAAAAATAAAAAATAAAAATAAAGATGTATACATTGAACATTGGGGAGCTCTGCACCCCCTTCCTTTTGAGTACCCTTAGCCTCTTTGCCCAACTTCTTCTAGACACGTGCTTTTCAAACTTGAGGGTGCATAAAAATCACCTAGATCACCCCTGAAATTCTGATTCAGTAAGTCTAACTTGGAGCACAAGTATTTACCTTTCTTTCTTTTTTTTTTTTTTTTTTAAGATTTTATTTATTTATTTGACAGAGAGAGACACAGCATGAGAGGGAACACAAGCAGGGGGAGTGGGAGAGGGAGAAGCAGGCTTCCCGCCGAGCAGGGAGCCCGATGCGGGGCTCGATCCCAGGACCCCGGGATCATACCTGAGCCGAAGGCAGACGCTTAACGACTGAGCCACCCAGGCGCCCCTTTACCTTTCTTTCTTTCTTTTTCTCTCTCTCTCTCTTTTTTTTTTTAAGACTTTATTTATTTGTCAGAAAGAGAGAGCACAAGCAGGGGGAGTGGGAAAGGGAGAAGCAGGCTCCCTGCTGAGCAAGGAGAAGGCAGCCATTTAACTGACTGAGCCACCCAGGCATCCCAGTATTTACCTTTCTAATAAATTCCCAGATGAAGCTGATTCTACTGGTCCATCGACCACACTTTGAGTAGAACTACTACTAGATCCACACTCTAATCTCAGCCTTTTAATCAGTGGTTCTCAGAGTTGATCAATGTAAAAACTTTTGTTAGAGGGTAGGAGGTGCAGGGGGAGAGCCCCATGTACAGGACCCAAGAATTGAAGGAAATAGTGCCACTGTCTAAGACTGTTATTTGGGGCATATCATTTCCACATTGGATTTTCTTCCTTTAGAGATTAGGATTATAAATCTCTCACTCATTCAAGATTAAGGGTTTGTGGAGAATCGTTCTAAGGAAATGCTATTAGCTGCCCACACTTTAACCTAGAAAATATTTAAACTTAAATGCCTTTTTATGGAGAAAGATGAAAGGTACTATGATATTTTCCCTTTGAAACTTAAAGCAAAATCTTGTCTATTTTTGTTTAAAAATATTTTCTGAAAAATATTTTGTATTTTTTTTCTTACTGTAGATGGGAATATGCTCATTGTGGAGAATCTAAAAAATAAAGACAAGTATAAAATGAAAGTATACCACTGAACAGTTCTTGAAAGCCACATTTTTTAAATTGAGATATAATTGACATACAACATTTATATTAGTTTCAGGTATACAACATAATGATTAAATATTTGTATAAATTGCAAATGACCACCACAATAAGTCTAGGTAACAACCATCACCATACATAGTTACAAAAATGTTTTTCTTGTGATGAGAACTTTTAAGATTTACTGTCTTAGCAACTTTTGAGTATGCAATATAGTATTAATTATAGTCGCCATGCTGTACATTACATCCCCATGACTTCTTTTATAACTGGAAATTTGTACCTTTTGACTCCCTTCACTCATTTCTCCCACCCCCCAGCCCTACCCTCCCTCTGACAACCACCAATCTGTTCTCTGTATCTAAGAGCTTGGTTTTTTTTTGTTTTGTTTAGATTTTGCATGTAAATGAGATCATATGGTATTTGTCTTTCTTGTCTGACTTACTTCACTAAGCATAGTGCCCTCAAGGTCCATCCATGCTGTCACAAATGTCAAGATTTCCTTCTTTCTCAGAGCTGAATAATAAGAGGAACTCTCTATTTGTTCTGACTGAAGTCCTTCCCCTGGCCCATACAAATATTTCTATTCCTCCTTTAAGAATCTACTCATATGACATCCTTTCTGAAACCTTTCCTAACCACCCCTTACAAACTTAGGTACGATTTCCAGTGTGCTTCCATTGGCCTTGTCTGGGGCTTCATTATAACAGTTAACACCTAACTGTAAACTTTATGAGTGCAGGAATAGTCTTTGAATCCAGGACCTCTCAGAAATCTTAAGAGATCCTGTTCTCATCCAGTTTTTGATTTTTTTAAAAAAAATTTTTAAGTAGTCTGTACACCCAAATGGGGCTCAAACTCACAACCCTGAGATCAAGAGTCGCATGCTCTACCAAGTGAGCTAGCCAGGCGCCCCTAGGTTTTGAAGTTCTTTATATATTAAAAATGATTGGGGCACCTGGGTGGCTCAGTTAAGTGTCCGACTCTTGGTCTCAGCTCAGATCTTGATCTCAGGGTCATGATTTCAAGCCCCATGTTGGGCTCCATGCTGGGCATGGAGCCTACTTAAAATTTTTTTTAAAAAAATGACTGAAATCCAAAGGAGGATTATAATAATTTTGGCATATTTTAAATTTTTACATAAACAAACTGTGTAGGATAAGAATCACATGATCATTTCAATAGATGCAGAAAAACCATTTGACAAGTCCATGATAAAAACACTCAACAAACTAGGAATAGAAGAGAACTTCCTCAAGCTGATAAAGGGCATCTACAAAAAACCCCACAGCTAACATTGTACTTAATGGAAAAAGACAACTAAAAGCTTTCCTTATGAGATCAGGAACAGGAGAAGGATATCTGTTCTTGCCACTTCAACATTGTACTGGAAGTTTTAGCCAGAGCAATTAGTCAAGAAAAAGAAATAAAAGGTATCCAGATTACAAAGGAAAAAGTAGAACTATTTCTGTTGGCAAATGTCATGATCTTGTATATAGAAAGTCCTAAAGAATCCCAAAAAAAAAACCATTATAACTAATAAATGAGTTCAGTAAGACTGTAGGATGTAAGATCAATGGCTATAAGCTTTCTTTTAGAGGTGATGAAAATATCCCAAAATTAGATTGTGGTAATGGTTGCACAACCGTATGAATATACTAAAAACCACTGAATTGTACATTTTTAAAAGGTGAGTTTTATGGTATGTTAATTATATGTCAGTAAAGCTATTTTACATATCTAATTTACATATGAAAATTCATTTGTATATAAGGATAAAAGGCTAAGGTTGAGGTCCTGTGTGAATGTCAGGCTTGAGCCAAAGGTCTTCCTGTTCCCTAGGCTGATTTCTGTTATATATTCATGTGCCTAACATAATGTCTGACAAATAGTATAAGCTCAATAAATATGTGTGTAATGAATGAATTATGGTAACTGAACTGACTTAAAGCCTAGTTCAGCAAATCTACATTCCTAAGGGTTTTTTGCTTTCACCAAAGATCCATGAATTTATTGACATCTACAGAAATTCTAGCCTGGCTCCAGGATGAGTTTGGTTTTAGCCCTATAAAACAAGTTTTATTTTATTTATTTATTTTTTTAAAAAATTTTATTTACTTATTTGACAGAGAGACACAGCGAGAGAGGGAACACAAGCGGGTAGTGGGAGAGGGAGAAGCAGGCTTCCCACGGAGCAGGGAGCCCGATGCGGGACTTGATCCCAGGACTCTGGGATCGTGACCTGAGCCAAAAGCAGACACCCAACGACTGAGGCCCTATAAAACAAGTTTTAAAGAAGATAGAATGGTCAGTTAATACTGGTAGACTAGATAAAGACCTTACCAAAAGAAGATCTATAAATCAAGTTGGCATGAGGTGAAGCGTAAGTAGGAATTAAAAAAAAAATAACATAAATATTTAAGAACAATTTAAAAATAAAACAATAATAATAAAATAAATATAAATCACCTGTAATCCCATCTGCCTATCCTTTCTGTTTACATGCATATATAAAGTTTGTAGGAATGTAATTATAGCATTAAAATTATTTTGTATTCTACTTTCTTTTAAATAACATTATTTCCTAAGCATTTTTCCATGTTGCTATTGAGGCATTACAGTTTATGGCTTAGTGTATTCCATTCACTTGTACCCTCAATGGTAGCCCTTTAGCTTCATTCACATTATAATCATTCTCTTAAAAATGTATTCATCTAGTAAAACCCTAATGCTGAAAGAACATAACCCCTCACCTTCCCTCTGTCTGTAATGAAACAGCTACGCAGTGCTGGAGAAAATTGTACAGCCCAGCAGATTTAGTATCACCTTAAATTCATCATCACCAAACTGATGTTGGCCAGCAGTCTTACTTTATTTTTCTAACAAAGTTGTTCCTCCACTCTTTATAACAAATATCTTATACTTTCACTACCTTCTGCAGCTCCTGACCCTCTTTTTTCCCTCCATGCACTCTGTTGATGACTTTGACTCATGCACTTCAGAAAGAAAAAAGAAGCCTTAGAACATGAACCCTCTCACTTTCTACTACCAATCTGCAAAGATGTCTACCACGATCCTCTCTTCACTAGTTGGAATGGGGGAAATATCCCAGCTCTCAACAAAGGCTAATTCCTCCCTGGTTCACTGGATTGCATATCCTCCTGTGTTATTTTTACAGCCATTGTAGTACCCTGAAATATTTGCAATTGGTCGGCTGCCCAACAACTGTTTTCCCACTGAAACCAGAGTTTATTTAGGAGAGTTTATCCACCTTCCTCCCCAATGGCCTCTGAATGTTAACATAGCTGGATGTAATGGTTGAGATGGTGATAGCCATCCTGTCACCTAACAGAATATCTGAATGACATGCTGAGGCTCTGAATTAACTATCCCAACAATAACTCTACCTCTGGTCTTCTTGATAGGTATGACTAATAAATTTCCTCTATTGTTTAAGGTGTTTTGAGATTGTTTTTTATGTCCATTCGGCACAGAGTATCATACCTAAATGGTACACTTTTTAAGCTACCCCAAATAAATCTGTATCCTGAGTAAAAACAGTGTGATTGCTATACAAATGGAACTTCAAGACAATTCCCTAATGCCACCCCACTCCTACCCACCGCTTCTGATCTGTTTGCTGATCCCAAGTTCAACCTATATAGAAATTCTGGAGCTACTACTGCTTCTCAGGATGTTGCTTATCATTTAACCCTTCTCCTTTCTAAATCTTCAACATCAGTGGGGAGGAAATTAGGGGGGAAAAAAGGAAAGGAAAGGAGGAAAGGGAAGGAAGGAAAGAAGGGGGGAAGGAGGGAGGGAGGGAGGAAGGAAGGAAGACATTTCCCAGAACTGAAAAACACTGAGTCTCCAAATTAAAAGGGCCCACTGTGTGTCCAGTACAATAAATAGAAATAACATACCCAAGGGTACCTCATCATCAAAATTTGGAACACTGGAGATATGGAGAAATTCCAAAACTCTTCTTTAAAAAAGAAAAAAAAAGTTATATACAAATATCAGGAATCGGAATGGCATTGGGCTGAACAGTAATGGAATCTAATTAGCAAGCAATGGAGCAATGCTTTCAAATTTCTGAGAAGAATTGATTTCTTTTCTTTTTTTTTTTTTTAAGTAGGCTCCGTGCCCAGTGTGGAGCCCAACATGGAGCTTGAACTCACGACCCCAAGATCAAGACCTGAGCTGAGATCAAGAGTCAGACACTTAACTGACTGAGCCATCCAGGTGCCCCAGAAGAATTGATTTTTAGCCTAGGATTTTATGCACAACCAGATTATCATCTGTGAAAGTTTTTTGTTTTTTTTTTGTGAAAGTTTAAACTATATATTTTCAGACATTCATTTCAAAAATGTTCCTTCTGTGTATCATTTTTTAGGATGCTACTAAAGGATATGCTCCAGCAAAATGAGAGAGAAAACAAAAAAGAAAAAAGAGATCTAGAACCAAGGGCAACTAACATAAGAGAGAGGCAAAGGAAATTCCTAGGATGATGGTAAAGGGAAGCCTAGCATGATAGTGGTGTCATAAGTGCAGGAAGGAGTCCATTCAGAATGCATCAGGAGAACAGAAAGTTCCAAGAGGATCGTCCGGGGAAAACAAACAAGCAAACAAACTGTATTTGACCATTTGGAAAATTATATTGAGGGGTTTTTACTATTCTGCAAGACAGTTTGGGAAGAATTAGGGGCAGTTGTATAGCAAACTAAACCAAGAGACGCAAGTATTATTAATTATATAGTAATAGTGAGGGTCCACATACTACCAAGTCACAGTAAACACTTGATATTAATTTACCCAGAAATTGTGAGGAAGGTGGGTGTGAAATTGCTGAGTTTTTATCTTTTATATGAGGAAGTAAAAAGAGAATGTTTAAAACCAAGAAACTAGCGGGGCGCCTGGGTGGCTCAGTCGTTAAGCGTCTGCCTTCAGCTCAGGTCATGGTCCCGGGGTCCTGGGATCAAGCCCCGCATCGGACTCTCTGCTCAGCGAAGAGCCTGCTTCTCCCTCTCCCGCTCCCCCTGCTTGTGTTCCCTCTGTCGCTGTGTCTCTCTCTGTCAAATAAATAAATAAAGTCTTTAAAAATAAATAAATAAAATAAAAGAAATAACATGAGGGGTGTGGGAGGGATGGGGTGGCTGGGTGATGGACATTGGGGAGGTTATGTGCTATGGTGAGCACTGTGAATTGTGTAGGACTGATGAATCACAGACCCGAACCCCTGAAACAAATAATACATTATATGTTAATTAAAAAATATAAATAAAAAAATAAAATATGCCCTCACTGGAAAAAAAGAAATAACATGATAAAAGTACATGAAGATATATACATAAGGATGTTTGATGAAGCACCATTTATAGAAGCAAAAATTTAAAAAAATATCCTAAATGCTCTTTCATTAGTTTATCAATTAAATTATGAGGTAGCCCATAATGACAGTCTACAAAACATTAAAAAATATTTTTTTAGAATAGTTGTTGAGATGAAACTATGTCCATAATATAGATTTAAAATTTTTTAACTTAAATTCAAATTTAATTAACATATAGTGTATTATTAGTTTCAGAGGTAGAGTTCAGTGATTCATCAGTCTTATATAACACCCAGTGCTTATTACATCAGGTGTCCTCCTTAATGCCCATCACCCAGTTACGCCATCACCCCACCCACTTTCCCTCCTGCAACCCTCAGTTTGTTTCCTATAGTTAAGAGTCTCTTATGGTTTGTCTCCCTCTCTGATTTCATCTTATTTTATTTTTCCTTCCCTTCCCCTATGTCCCATGATATAGTTTTTCATTAATTATATCATGATATAGTTTTTTAATAAAGTAATTTATAAGGTACCATTCATGGTGTGATCCCATTTTTATTTAAAAAACCCATACACACATTTGGTTCTTTATCTGTATTTTGAGTTTTCTAGCAGTAAATGGGCTGATGATTCTTTTAGGCCAATTAGGATCCTTATGGGCTGGAAGCTCTGGGCCTTCTGGACCATTATCATCATAGGAGACATGAGGGACCACCCATTTACAGCCCCAAAGAGGACAGACACCTCTATCAACAAGTGCTTACCAAATGCCTAACACCTATTTCAGGGACGAAGCAAAAACTACAGGCATGTTCTAGGGCAAATTATCATTCACTGAGAAAGCTATATTCGTTATTTTGAAAGATTTAAGTTATATTCAAAGTTCTAAAATGCCTTACATTAGCTTGAGAAAATTATGGAAATAAAAACAACTAATTAAGGTGAGAATATTCTTAAAACTTGTGCCTGCCCCTTTCATGAATAATTTGGTAAAATAACTGGTCACATCTGAAGAGGGGAAATTTTCTTGTATTTTTCTTTATCTTGAATTACCTAGGACATTAGTTCACAGGTAGACATAAACTTGATGGTTACCTTTATAAGAATTAAGAACACAAGAGTTACATGAAGTACAAAAAACTATAAAGCAAAGAAGTGTATTATAAATAGTATATACATTTCCTCTTTCCTCCTTGGTTGCATGTTAAGGATAGAGACTGTCTTGCTCATCTCAGTAGTCATTTAACCTAGTACAGAGCCTGGCATGTGGCTTAAATGTTCACTGAATTGAACTAAGGAGGAACTGAATCTTCACCAACCTGGAAAACTTTTTATTCTAGAGCAGAATGTGGTTCATTACAGTGGTAGACATATTTACACACTAGTTCTAGTTCTTGTTGGGGTGTGGGGTGCTGAGAGGATCAAGAGAGTAGTGGCTGGCTTCTGGAATGTGCAGGGCAAGTATGCCTAGGTATAATTCCTCTCCGGGAGCTCCTGTCACGCCCAGCGCCGCAGTCCCTCTACTGCCAGTGGGAGCTGAAGCAAGGAACCAGAACAGCACGTTCCAGCCAGAATGACAGACCACACCCCCTCCTCTTTCTTCATCTCTCCCCACTTAACCTCACCAGTCTTCAACTCTGTTCTATGAGCTGCCTCCAGTGGGGCTGCGGAGCATCTAGGAAAGAATGCAGGATGTGTCTCATAGTCCAACACTAGCTGAGGAACAGTTTGTTTTTTCCTAAAAATGGGCAGTCTATAAAGTTACGTAAGACCCAGCTCTCTTTGCTGGGAGCTTTTCCAACTCCAGCTGGAGAGATTCCTCAAGCTATTTAAAGTTTCAGGAAAAGGGTTTGGAATTTCCTGATTGGCCAACCTATACTGGAGACATCTCTGGGCAAAGATGGGGAGGTTCCAGCAAGGAAAGCAGTAAATGAACTCCCACTGCCCCTCCGTTGTGGACCCACTGAGCTCTCCTGGAAACAGCCTGATCCATTTATAGTGAAAATCTCAGAACAAGGACAAGCCCCAGAGCCCAAATAGAATCAAGTTTTTGGGGCTCACTCAAAAGAGGCTGGGTCTGGGAAATCTAATAGCCTGACCTAGAAGCATACCAACAGGGCTTCGGAAGGGCTTCCTTCCCTACTTTAGGCAGATGTATGGAGGAATTTGCTATTGGCTTGAAGAACCTCAGATGCCAAAGTCTTGCACAAGGACTTGGATGAATCAGTTAATAAACATTGACTGAATACCTATGAAGTGCCAGATACTGTATTATGTGAACAGAACAGACCTGGTACCTTCCTTCATAGAGCTTATAGTTCACCTAGGGAGACTAAACAAATAATTGAATAACTATGACCATATAAACTATGAAGTAGGCCTTTGGAATATGCTACATTCAAAGGAAAGATATCTAATCCATAAAAGCCACTTCTGTCCAGGGAGGCCAATTAACATATTTGTAAATCAGGGATCAGTTTACACTGAATTGGGAACTGAAATGATCTGTATTTGAACTGAAAATTCTTGTCCTTGGAGGAGTCACTAGAATCTATCAATAACCTGCTCCCAGTTGAGCTCTACTTCTATTGACATTCATTTTGCTGGAGTTCAGTGCCCTGTTTACTTCACACACTTTTATTTAAGCATAGGAACTCCCTTCAGCTAACAAACTACTGTCCATTACGGTGAAGAAATAGAACCCTGATTTCCAGCTACAGGCCATTCACTTTTATTTCTTTCTGGTCAACAGAGAGAGTTATTAAAAGGCCAGTATGTAATTCTGTTCTTGAGGACTAATTCTATAGCATGGGGCAAGTTATTTGATCATCCTCAGCCTGAGTTTCATCACCTGTAAAATGGGGATAATAATACCTCTCTTACAGGGTGGTGGTGGGAGTTAGAAGATACAGAAAACATCTAGTACAATGACTGGTATTTAGTGAGGGCTTGGTAAATGGCAACTATAATAAATATTAATCAGGAATCTTTTTTTTTTTTTAAGATTTTATTTATTTATTTATTTATTTGACAGAGAGAGACACAGCAAGAGAGGGAACACAAGCAGGGGGACTGGTAGAGGGAGAAGCAGGCTTCCCACCGAGCAGGGAGCCCGATGTGGGGCTCGATCCCAGGATCCTGGGATCGTGACCTGAGCCGAAGGCAGACGCTTAATGACTGAGCCACCCAGGCGCTCCATCTCTTCTTTTCTTGAACCCAATATCTCCTATTGCCTTTTCGAGACTGTTCTACTGTTCAGTTCACTAATTTACAACAGGGAACCTTGCCACCATCCTACTCATGTTTTTCTTTTCAATTGGTATACCATCCCAAATTCTTTAACCTTTCTTCATGGCTCTGTTCTTTATCCCCTAATTTGTAAAGTGGCTCTGTCCCAGGAAACATCCCAAAGGAATACAAAGAAACAAGGTTAGAGTGAGTTTGCAACTTATCTGTGAATCAAGAATTTCCTAACCAGTGAACACAGTGAATTCAGGCCCTTGACTACCTGAATTGCTGTGTCAGCAGAACATGGTGAAAGCGAGTCCTTCGCATAAACTCATGAGCTGACAAGAGTCTCCTTAAAAGGGGCGCCTGGGTGGCTCAGCCTTCGGCTCAGGTCATGATTCCAGGGTCCTGGGATCAAGCCCCACGTCCGGCTCCCTGCTCAGCGGGAAGCCTCCTTCTCCATCTCCCACTCTCCCTGCTTATGTTCCCTCTCTCGCTGTCTCTCTTTCTGTCAAAAAATAAATAAAATCTTAAAAAAGTCTCCTTAAAAGATCTAATTATTTCTAGACACGTACACCATGTAACCCTCAAGTTCTATAGCTTCTGTGTTAGAAAAGTCTTTCTAGTCTATCCTCTCTTCTAATTCCTACAATTATTACTCTAATTCTAGGCCCTCCTTCAACACCATTTTCAAGGACTATATTCAATCTTTGGGCAAAGATTCCTATGGGCAGGAATTGAGACTATTGCTAGGAATACAATGGTGAACAAGAGATATTATCCCAACGCTCACTGAGCTTACAAGCTACTGAAGGAAGACAGACAATCACACAAATAAAAATATAATTACAAAGTGTGATAAATGTCATGAAAAGAAGTACAGGGTATCAAGAGGACTTGATTAAGACTAATTAAGGCACTGGTTAGAGGTCAGGGAAGGCCTCTCTGGTAAAATGTTTAAGTTGATCCTTGAAAGGTGAGTTGAAAGGAAGTTAAACAGGTAAAGAGTAGGGGAAAAACATTCTAGGCAGAGGGAATGACATGTGTGAAAGGCACCAAGGAAGAAAATAGATGGTATTTTAGAAAAACTGAAAGGAAGTCACTGTGGCTGAAAGTGTCCATCATATTTGACAACCTGGAGTTCATTGGTGATCTTGACCAAGATCAAGGGAAGGGAGGAAGAAGGAGGCACACTGTTGATCATAAAGAGATTACCCAGAATTCTCACACTTGTACCATAACTTAGTCAAATGGTCACTCCTGCCTCCAAGGGAAGTAGAATTTTAGTTGGAAAACGTTATACCCAGCTGAATATCAGGCTTCTGTTAATTTGAAAGAGAAAGAGAGAATAGATGTTTTATTGGCAATTAACAATCTGGGGCCTAGGAAGGTGGGAACTACAATTCAATTCTGCCAAATTGATTACAAAGTAACATTGATTATGACACAAAGATATACATATACCACTATTGAAAAGAGATTTATTTGGCAACTAGGCAAAGATTTAACACAGTAAAATCCTGTTTATTCTTGTCAAAGAATAAACAAGTGTTAGCTCAGATAAGGCCCCAGCTTAAATGTGAATATAGCTGTATTGATTTGACCTGAATCACTATCACACAAAATTGTCATGCTTGTGATTTTAAGCACCTTGTCATTCATTAATATTCAGACTATAGAAAAAGAACCAGCCAGGATCCCTGGCTGCCTCATTCGGAGGCGCATGAGACTCTCGGTCTCGGGGTTGTAAGTTTAAGCCCCACATATAGAAAAGACTATACTATAGAAAAGAACCGGCCAGGATCCCTGGCTGCCTTATTCAGAGGAGCATGAGACTCTTGGTCTCGGCGTTGTAAGTTTAAGTCCCACTTTGGGTATAAGATTTTAAGATAACTTAAATAAATAAATATTTTAAGAAAAAGAAAAGAACAGACCAGCAGATTGCTGCTCTTTAGAACAAAATCTAAACAGGACCCAAATGAAGACATTTGCTTATTGTTCTTCTCCACCAAGTATATTAGTAGTGTATTACAATGGAAAAAGCAAGGGCTTTGGAGTGAGTCTGACAAGAATTCCAAGCCCAACTCCCCTACTTTCTAGCTCTGTGATCTTGGATAAAGTTATCTCTGCAAGAGTCTCAGTTTCCTCAACTGCAGAATATGGGTAATAATAGCCACTTTGTTGGGGCACCTGGGTGGCTCGGTCAGTTAAGCGTCTGCCTTTGGCTCAGGTCATGATCTCTGGGTCCTGGGATCGAGCCCCACGTCAGGCTCCCTGCTAACAGGGAGCCTGCTTCTCCCTCTCCTCCCTGCTCATGCTCTCTCTCTTGCTTGCTCTCTGTCTCTCAAATAAGTAAATAAAATCTTTAGGAAAAAAAAAATCATAGCTACTTTGCAAGCTCATTGTTAAGAATAGATATAAGTATTAGCCTTTAGCTGTAAGTCATTTACTTCTTCCTAATCCATGGTATGTGGGGAGGTATAACTCCAATATTCCTGACCCTGTGCACACTGTTCTTAGGTTGCTTCTATAGCAGTTTGATCCAGTTTTCTTTCTTTCTTTTTTTTTTTTTAAGATTTTATTTATTTATTCATGAGAGACACAGAGAGAGAGGCAGGCAGAGGGAGAAGCAGGCTCCCCACTGAGCAGGGAGCCCGATGCAGGACTTGATCCCAGGACCCCGGGATCTCGACCTGAGCTGAAGGCTGATGCTTAACCGACTGAGCCACCCGAGCACCCTTGATCCAGTTTTATAAAACCTGTAACTGTGATAGAGCCTAGATTCACAGTCAGCCCTAAGTCTTTGCTCAAAATGAGCTCATCCCTCCCCCCACCCCACACCTCTCATCCATATTTACCATGTCCAAACCCTTCTGACTGTTGATAGTTTCCTTGCTATCCACAACCATACCACATATAGAAGTGGAAGGGATGGGGAGGAGAGGGACTTGGGACCTGAGCCAATTCAAGTGTGGGTTTGGAACCTGGGAGCAGGGGGAAAAAAACCCAAACAAACAAACAAAAAGCCTTGCAGAGGCATGGTATAGTATTATTAAGCAGAAATAGAAAGATAAAACTGTTTATGGCTCAGTCTGCACTCCAGAATGATAATGCAATATGCTAAATTCCACAGATGTTTTTTAAGTGCTTTATATGAGGGGAATTAGCCTGTCTGTTAGCTCCAATACAAATAACCTTAGAATTCTTCCTTCACATTCCTCAGTGGCTCCTTAGAGGGGAGTTGCCTCTGAAATATACACATCAGCCCTGCAGGAGGAGGAAAGAGGGTCTCCAGGCGGCCCAGCAGAGTCAGAATTCTGAGTTCCAGACCTTGAATAGAGGGGCCTTTAAGGTCTAGAGTCAGCAAATTATGGCCCATGCCAGGGTGATTTTATAATGGCCCACAAACTGAAAATGGTTTTTACATATTTAAAGAGTTGTAAAACACACACACACACACACACACACACACACACACACACACGTGGCCCATGAAGCCTAAATATTTTCTATTTGGCCCTTTACGTATTTACAGACAGAGTTTGCTACAAGGAGGGTGGGTCTCACCAGAGGCTGCAGGATATCAGAACATCTGGTTTGAATCCCCAGTGTAGACACTTGCAGAAAAAGAGGTGTCAGCACCAATGAAGAATAGATTGATTCTCCTCTCCATGAGCTCTGGAGACCTGGCAAACTAACCCCATAGTGAGGGATTGCTGGGCTAGAAAGAGTGAAGGCTTGTGTTGGGTGTAGAACACAGTGTTGCCATTGTTCTAACCGAGCAGTGGAATACATCCTTTCATTCATGTTGCTTTCTCAGGCCTTTAGGCTACGTCCAGTTGGTAAGTCCTGCTGCTAAATGCTATATCAATAGGATACAAGCCTTAGATCAGTGGCCTGGGCTCAGGCCTTGGGGAGAATTAGATTTGTAGATGGAGCAAGTGGGTGAGTGATGTTTCTGCTTGCATGTTTTTACTTTCTCTATTACACGTTAGTGGAAATTAATACCTTATGTCTAGGTAAGCAGATTCCTATTTCAACTGTTCCTCAAACCAGAAGGCCTGAGGAAAGGAACTGCACTTCCCAACATGGCTGCCATGACCTAGAAGAAGGAAAACCTGAAAGGCCAGGGCTCCCCTATATGCATGAATGACACTTATATTTCTAAAATACTTTGGTCCTTGGGGCACCTGGGTGGCTCAGTCGGTTAGGCGTCTGCCTTCGGCTCAGGTCATGATCCCAGGGTCCTAGGATCGAACCCCACATTGGGCTCCTTGCTCGGCGGGGAGCCTGCTTCTCCCTCTCCCTCTGCTGCTCCCCCTGCTTGTGCTCTCTCACTCTCTGTCAAATAAATAAATAAAATCTTAAAAAAAAAATACTTTGGTCCAAAAATTTACGGCATTTACATTTGTTGCTACTTATTATTTTAATTTTTTGAATACTTGTCCTTGCTACAACACCAGAAGATGGATGCAGTTACTGCCCCCAGATGACCCAGCAAGTCAGAAAGAGCCAAGAATGAAAGCAGTGTTCCTGTCCCTTGGGCATCCTGCCACTATCCTAGGCATGGGTAGCTTCTAGATGGATTGAGATCAAACCCCATATCTCTAGTGATCAAATCTGGTTGTTTCTGAGGCTGCATTGTTGTTCTGATGACCAGGTAGATAAGCCTTGAATGACAGAAAAAAATGTATTGAATGAGTGGCTCACCAGCCTACCTCCTTGCCAGCACCTTGGCTCCTGAAGATAATGATATGTTGTGTCACTGATGATGATCAGGAGTCAGCCACAGGCAAGAAGATGCCAGAGTCACTGTTACTGTGCACTTAGCTGCTTGGCTGCTTTCTTTGCACTTCAGCATTCCTACCTGATGTGTGGTACATTTTTATCATTCCACAGCAGTCTGCTGTGCACATGGCCCCTTAGTAGGTTATTTACATCAGCTGTCCAGCTGTCAACCTTCTCGCATCCCTGTCTGCCTAATAGGGCAAGATGAAATCTGTTAGAAGCTGCCTTTCAGGGAGACGAGTGGGATAGCCAGAGTTCCAGAGACTGTAGTCAAAGTGCAAGGTCCCTGGGACTCCAAA
This sequence comes from Halichoerus grypus, assembly GCF_964656455.1. Classification (NCBI taxonomy): domain Eukaryota; kingdom Metazoa; phylum Chordata; class Mammalia; order Carnivora; family Phocidae; genus Halichoerus; species Halichoerus grypus. The sequence continues at coordinate 58,786,128 of NC_135725.1, forward strand.
TGTAGGCCTTAAGGGATAAAGATAGAAAGATGTTCTGGGCCCTGACTCCAGGCCAGAAAGATGAGGGCTGGTTTCTTGGTGTTTCTATCCTGTTGTGCGGTCTAGGAAGAGCTCTGGACAAATAAATTTTCAAGGGATTTGATCTACCTGCTAAAAACTCTAAGCAACTCAATTAAGGACCAGCCTAAGCATTCTTTGTTTCAGATATCTTTTTCTTTTTTTTTCTTTTTTTTTTTTTTTAAAGATTTTATTTATTTATTTGAGAGAGAGAGAATGAGAGAGAGCACGAGCGGGGAGAGGATCAGAGGGAGAAGCAGACCCCCCGCTGAGCAGGGAGCCCGATGTGGGACTCGATCCTGGGACTCCAGGATCATGACCTGAGCTGAAGGCAGTCGCTTAACCAACTGAGCCACCCAGGCGCCCTCAGATATCTTTTTCTTATAATGTTAGCACTATCTGGGACTTGTGACTGATAAGGCTGAGCTTCTGGTTAGTTGAGTCCCAGTCTTTTCTTGATTTTACTCAGATCGTTTCAGTGCAGCTAGTTTGTATCGTGTGTATATGTGTACACCCTTCCAAAACAGGGTACTAGGTCTCTTGTATGGGGCCCACCTAGCTCTGGAGAACGCTATAAAGAACAGTTCTCAGTTGAAGTCCTCCTGGTCGCAGAGATTTAGGACCAGACAGCTGGACTTGTGACAGCTCTGTTTGTTTCCTTTTCCCTTCCCTGTCTCTGAATTCTGAACTGTTTTCAACAAGGCTCACTTCCCTCAGAATCCAGCTTAGCATCCTAGAGAAGCCTGAGGCCAATCTTACATCAGGAAGCTGTCCTAGATTTGGGCAGTAACCAGTAGAACTCGATACTGACGCCAGAGTGTAAAAATAAACACCTCCTACAGTGCTGTCTTCATCCGCTGGCATCAGAGTTGCTATTATTAACCCGTAGGCCTCATAGGCAGCTGTGATGGGCAGACAACAGCCTGGACAGACCTATCCTGCCAGCTTGGGATCAGCCTGTTTCTTTCCTACATCTACTGGGATCTGAACTGGGGCCCCTGGAGAAGCACCATCAGTCTGGGAGCATGCCCCACAACAGGTAACACTAGAGATGGATTAGTATCCTTGGTTTAGGAGAGTCTTAGGCTCCCAGGGCCAGCCTGCCAGTCCAGAGTATAATCGGCACCGGCTGACTGATTCGGTCCTAGTACAGGAGAGGGAAAAAGAAACATGACTCTTTCCATTTCTTTTGGATCTTTTTAAGAGGTTTTACCTACCAGTTCCCTGGACCTGGAGCCTTTAGGTTTTCTGGGAAATTGGGAAAGAAGAGAGGAAAGGATTCCAATGGTCATCTGCCAAAAATATAATAATAATAGTGACCGTGACTGAGCGTTTATCTTGTGTGAGGCACTTTACATGCAATATCTTGCTGTCGCTCTCTCTGTGTCAAATAAATAAATAAAATCTTTTAAAATATATACTTATTTAATTCTACCTCAAGCCTTTGAAGGAAGACATGACAGTTTTACAAATGAGGAAGCTGAAGTTTGGTGAAGTTGAATAACTTCCTAAAGTCCATAGCGAGCAGCTAGGGTGTCACACTTGAATCCACACCTGTCAGCACCAAAATCCATGCTCTGAATCATTAGAGAACCTAGGTTCCTGAGTACTCAGGACTCAGGCCAGACCCTAGCCACCTGCTTTTAAAATCTAAGTATACATCAACTACTCTCCTTTTAGTCTTGTAACTAAAGCAAATATAGTACCTGATGGACAGAAGTGGTCTTTGCTGCCACCTGCTAGTGAGGCAGTCCCAGTGATCTCACCAAGCATGGTGAGCTGGACTCAGAGACTATTTTCTAAAGTCTCTCAGAAGATAAGTCACCTCTGGGAAAAGGCTTTGACTGACAGAGAATTCTCAGGGACTAGGACCCCTTAGCTGAGAAAAAGGCCAGACTGGAACCTAGTTCCCCAAGGGAGCAAGGCTTTGATGGCTTCTAGCGGTCATGCTGAGTGAGGAGTGTGCTTGGAGGATAGTCGTTCCTTGAAGGGCAGCTAGACTTCTTTTTCTTCTTTCTCTTATCTCCCCCACCCTGTCTCCACAACTGGCTTGTGTAATTCAATCTAGATTCTTCTCATAGTCCACCGTGCACTTGTGGCCTTTTATTTACAGCTTTTGAAAGACTGGTAGAACAGCAGCTTACCAGCCTGCGTGCCTCAGTCCACTGCCTTGGGGGAGGGGAAGCAGAGAGCACTCTGGCCTTGCTTCCTGGAGCCCAGGAGCCAAAAGGAACGGCCGAAAAAAAACAAGGGGTTGACCACATTAGGCCTTTTTTGTCCCAGCTAACTCGCTCCTGCAAATACACACTTGAGAGCTGTCGTCCTAGCAGTGCACCCCGAGCTGGGCCTCTAACTATCCATCTCTGGCACGCTGTGCCTGGATTTGGGGGTTTGCTCCACCAGGAGCTTACGGCTCATCTACACCCAGCACTGGAAGGCTTAATCTCTCCATCTTCATCCTCATTCCCTCTGTTGAAGAACTCGGTCTGTCAAGGTACGAACTAAATCTTTCCTAATTCTCTATAGTCTTCTCTCTCCCTAACCTACCTCCTCAAAAGGGATAGATAGGATTTATAGCAAATTCTCAATCTCTAGAGACTTCAAACTGTAGCAGTGTAAAACCAGGCGCCTGGAGGTATAGGTGTGTGTGTGTGTCTGTGATTTTTGTTGAAAGGCAAGAGAGTGGGCAGAAAGACGTTAATTAGCACCCTGCAAAGGAACCTTTCCTTGGGCCTGAAGTTTTATTTATTTATTTTTTTTAAATTTTTTTATTATGTTAATCCCCATACATTACATCATAGTTTTAGATATAGTGTTCCATGATTCATTGTTTGTGCATAACACCCAGTGCTCCATGCAGAACGTGCCCTCCTCAATACCCATCACCAGGCTAGTCCATCCTCCCACCCCCCTCCCCTCTAGAACCCTCAGTTTGTTTTTCAGAGTCCATCGTCTCTCATGGTTCTCCTTGGGCCTGAAGTTTTAATTTGGCTTAGTTTGTAATTAGATCTGAAAGGGACCTTAAGAGGTCATGTGATTCGGGCTTCTGCCTCTAAACAGGTGCTATGAGTTGAGCTAAGGAAGGAATCAAATAGTTGACCTACTGGAGAAAGGTATACACTTGCTGGCTAGATGAGTAGAAGAGAAGAATTTTTTTTTTTCTAGGTATAACCTCTTTTGAGCAAAGAGAGACCCTGGGACAAAGCTAGGTTTATTATTACCAGATTTTGATGGAATAAAGGAAAGCAACCCTTTACAGCTCAGTAAGGGTCAGTGGCTTCTAGTTTATTCTTTTCCTGTCTGTAATTTCCATGCTGCAGTCTCCATTCATTGAACTGGGGCCTTGGGAGCTTCAGACACAGCTGAACCTGAGAGGTAAAAGGCTTGGGGCCTACAAACGCCCTGGGGCTCTGGATGTTCTACCAGTGATTTTGATTACATTAAAGGTGCCTACATATTTCCAGTCCATAAGGGAGGAAATAGACTTGGGGAAAAGAAGATCTACCCATAGATCCAGGTGGTCCTAGGAAAGAGCCTATTCTACTTCAGAGCCAGGCCTCTTCTACAGTGTTTGTATTCGACTTTAGGGAGTGGACTTGGAGCTGAACATTTCTGTAACATAATTTGAGAAGCTGAAAGCAAAACAAGCCCTGTGCTTCGAAAGAGGATTCTATATTAGGGAGTCCTGATAAGGAAGCAGCTGGGTGTGTCTGGGACAACCCTACAGGCCTCTTCCAGCACACTCCCAGCATGCTGGCTGGCCTCGTTTGGAGTCCAGAATAACATAATACCAGTTCAGAACAGTGGCCTCCTCAGCTAGGAGCAGCTACATGTAACCAGGGGGAAAGACAGGAGCTCTGGGCAGCGGCGGCTATTTCATTTGTGGAATCAGACTGCTGATGCCATAGGCTGGTGCTCTCAGGCCTCCAGCAGCCTGTTTATTCTTTCCTTGTAACTCAGTGCAGCACCCACAGGAATTACTATCACCACCAATTCTTAAATCTCTGAATTCTTTCAGCATGTCTCACATATTTCAAAGAGAAGTACTTATCTTGCAGGAGATTCAGAGTCTCCATCAAATCTCATGGCCTATAAAGACATAGAACCGTGGCAGGCATAGAGGGTAGTTATACAAAACTGATTTTCCTGAATTAATGTAGAAGTTCATTTCTTTCTTTTTTTTTTTTTTAAGATTTTATTTATTTATTTGAGAGAGAGAATGAGATACAGAGAGCATGAGAGGGGGGAGGGTCAGAGGGAGAAGCAGACTCCCCGCTGAGCAGGGAGCCCGATGTGGGACTCGATCCCGGGACTCCAGGATCATGACCTGAGCCGAAGGCAGTCGCTTAACCAACTGAGCCACCCAGGCGCCCCTCTTTTTTTTTTTTTAATTAAAGATTTTATTCATTTGACAGAGACACAGCGAGAGAGAGAGAACACAGCAGGGGGAGTGGGAGAGGGAGAAGCAGGCTTCCTGCAGAGCAGGGAGCCCGAGGCGGGGCTCGATCCCAGGACCCGGGGATCATGACCTGAGCCGAAGGCAGATGCTTAATGACCAAGCCACCCAGTCACCCCTAGAAGTTCATTTCTGTACTCAGAAGTAAGTCTGCTACGAATGCAGCTACCCCACATTATTCTCCAGGCCTATCTGATTTGGAGCCATGAAGAAAGAAGAGATGATTTCTATCAGTTAATCATTTGTTTCACATTCCATTTTCCTGACCCAACAAAGCATGTTGGTCAGTCTTGCCTTTGCCTTTGCCTAGAGGTTTTTAGAATTTCTCCCTCTAAGCCCTAGGGTCCCCTGGAAGGGCCTTTGGGGACCCCCACAGTGGAGAGAGAGATTTGGAGTGTGTAGGCTTTAGGCCTCCCTGCTTTAACCAGAGTAGCTCTGTTTTATGTATGAGGGCCGAAAAAGCTTGAAACCACTGCTCTAACCCTTGTCCCACATCCTGAAATGTCTTTCTTGCTGCCTTAGCCCTCTGCAGAGGTATGTTGGCAATGATTTTAACAAAATTATGAGCCCCTCAAGTCGGGCTCTTAACCCATGAACATCCAGCACAGTGCTTTATACACAGAAGGATGCTTGTGGTTTGATTATTGCTTGCTTGCTTGACTGACTAACTCCTGAGGTGATATTAATTAATGGCCTTGGGTTGCTTCTAGATCAGGGAGAAGTATACAGTAGTCATCCATAGTTTTACTTTCCACAGTTTCAGTTAACCCATGCACGTTCAACCGTGGTCCTTCTGGAAACAGATGATCCTCCTCCAAGCAGATGATCCTCCTCCTGACAATTATCAAAGGGTCAGTAGCTTAGTGCTCCCATCACAGTGCCTATGTCTTTCATCTCATTCCATCTTATCACAGAGGCATTTTACCATCTTACATCAATACAAGAAGGGTAAGTGCAGTACAATAAGACGTACCGAGAGAGACCATATTCACATAACTTTTATTATAGTATATTATTAAAATTTTATTATCAGTTATTGTTAATCTCTTGCTATGCCTAATTTATAAATTAGACTACCATAGGTATGTATGATAGGAAAAAAGCATGGTATATATAGGGGTCGGTGCTATCCGTGGTTTCAGGCATTCACTAGGGGTCTTAGAACATATCCCCTGCAGATAAAGGGGGACTACTGTATAGTATGTCATTAGTTTATTTGATTTGTTATGACTTGACCACTTCTGACCTTTCCTACTGGAATCAGTCGTGCAGTTTGCGGTGAAAACATGGACAAAGGTATTACCTAACATAGGGTTGTTGCTGGTGTAGAGGATATCTGACTAGGTCACAAGCAAAAGTACTTCCTGTTGATTTCCAAAGAAGAGTGTCCTGAGGTAGGCAGGGTAATTATTGGGAAAGACTGGGGGCAGAGGTCTACCGAGATCACATAGTCTTATCTATTCTTAAATACTGCTTGCTTTCACTAAAAATTACCTGCCTGGATAGTTTCCAAAACTATTCAGTGTCTTGACTGTGGAAAGTGCAGATCTTTTTCTTCACTGAGGTACACTTAAAACAACATCCAAGCTGTTTATCTGCAGCCTCCAGTATACATCTGAATATCTTTTGGGTTTTTTTTTTTTTGGCTTTATTTTGTTTTTAATTAACATATGTTTTAATGAAAGCTATATATACATTTAGTTTTTTTTAAAAACCAAATAATAGAAAAGGGACATTTAGTGGGAAGACTGGCAAAATCCAAATAGTTTGCAAGTTTAGTTAATAGTAATGTGTTCAATGTTAATTTCTTTGTTTTAATAAATGAGGATTATGTAAAATGGTAACAGGGAACTGGTTGAAGGACATACAGGAACTCTCTGAACAATCTTTGATAGTTCAAAAATTAGGGACGCCTGGGTGGCTCAGTTGTTAAGCGTCTGCCTTCGGCTCGGGTCGTGGTCCCGGGGTCCTGGGATCGAGTCCCACATCGAGCTCCCTGCTCAGCGGGAAGCCTGCTTCTCCCTCTCCCACTCCCCCTGCTTGTGTTCCCTCTCTCGCTGTGTCTCTCTCTGTCAAATAAATAAATAAAATCTTTAAAAAAAATTATTTCAAAATAAATAGTTAATTTTGGGGGCACCTGGGTGGCTCAGTCAGTTAAGTGTACGACTCTTGATTTTGGCTCAGGTCTTGATCTCAGGGTTGTGAGTTGAAGCCCCGCATTGGGCTCCATGCCGGGCCTGGAGCCTACTTAAAAAAATAAAAATAAAATAAATAGTTATTTTTCTAAAATTGAAAATTATTCCAAATTAGTTAATTTTAAAAAGTTTATACACAGCAATAAAGGTCTTCACAATGAAAACAAGCCAAATAATGCCAGATATGAGACAATCTGAGCAGCAAAATCAATACCAGCAACAGGTTATGACCCATTCAATTGAAAAGATAAGCCCAAGATTCCATACTGATACTGAAGGAAGTGAGGGAGGGAGGGAAAAAGGAAAGAAGAAGGAAAGAAAAGAAATTTTTCTTGTATTAGAATGCCAGTAATAAATGTAGAAAGAATAATAGCTGATTCAGACAAAACTCATCAATGGATGTTAGCATTTTTTTTTAAGGATTTTATTTATTTATTTGTCAGAGAGAGCAAGCACAAGCTGGGGGAGCGGCAGGCAGAGGGAGAGGGAGAAGCAGGCTCCCCACTGAGCAAGGAGCCCGATGCGGGACTTGACCCCAGGATCATGACCTGAGTCGCCCAACCGACTGAGCCACCCAGGCATCCTGGATGTTAGCATTTAAAAAAATTTTTTTTAAAGATTTTATTTATTGAGAGAGAGAGAGAGAGAAGGAGCAGGGGCAGGGGGCGGGCGTGGGGGGTAGAGGGACAGGGAGAAGCAGGCTCTTTGCTGAGCAGGGAGCCAGACATGGGGCTCCATCCCAAGACCCTGGGATCATGACCTGAGCCGAAGGCAGACACTTAAATGAGCCACCCAGGCCCCCCAAATACTAGCATTTTTAAAGAGCAATAGCAATGCTTTACATTTCTATAAAACACTTACAGTTTATAGAGCACTTTCACACACTGTTTTGAGTAGGCCACTGTTCACATCTCTCGCTGGGGGTATAACGTATCTCCCTTTAGCCTTCACGTTCTTTTTTTCACCTCGTGACCTCCCATAAAACAGCCTGGTCCAGGAATAGGAATGCTTAGTAGCCAGTAGTTATATTCATTTACGTTTTATTTTTACCACCCCTAGATCTCTCTAATAATGTCTTGCTATTTGATTATCTTTGAGATTTTATCCTTTATTTAAAACATTTCACACATACACACATAGCTTATATTCTGTATCTGACATTTTTAATACCTGAAGTGCTTGCAGTTTAAATCTGTTATTTGTTTTCTCTGTTATTCATTCATGGTGTCTTGCTTCACATGTATTTGTGATCCTTGATATAAATTACTTTTGTTTGTTCTTTAATTTTGAGAATCCTATCTACTTAAGCTGGGGTAGTTTCCTCCAGTGAAAATTTGTATCTGCTTCTCCCCAAAAGTTGGGGGGGAACCACCAGCCCTGGATCACTTGAACATACTTCAAGAGTGTCAGCTTACCGTGGGAGTCTCAGGTTTAACTCCCCACCTTTTAGTCATCCAAGGCTTGTCATTCTGACCACAATTAGAATGTTTGGGGAATTGGCCCACAAGGAACCCTGGCCCTCCTTGCTTACTCCACAGCTCATGATGTTTCCCCTTTTTTGGGATGGGGGAGTAGCCTTGGAGATTTGTCCTATTTACCTTGAGCCCTGAGATGCTTTAAAAGATACATGTTCTACAGGATCTAGTTTTTTTGCAGTAGAAAGGACTTCCTTAATATCTTGTTCACCATATTCAGGAAGAAGCAGTCTCTCTGTACATTTTGATAGCCTACTTTTTTTTTTATTAGCTTTTAAACCTTTTCTATACCAGCCCTCTTAAATATCCTATTCTATTGGACATTTAGGATATTTTTAATTTTTTGCTATTGCAAGTAATACTGCAGTGAACATCATTGTAGAAATGTAAGGTAAATCGGGGGTTGAGGATATTGAGAAAAAGCGTAACTTATTCTGGGCAAGGGTTGCAAACTCAAATGCTTTATAGGATCCTGGAAAATAATGGAAATGAATAAAGTGAACCAGTGAAGCTGCAAAAGACCATAAGGAGTGGTGGGAACGTGTCAACCTGAAGGGCACATGCCTATCTCATGAAGGCAGCCACTTCTCAACTCCAGCCATTTGTTACAATCTAGAAACGAGAGCCTGGTATGGTCAATTCTGATTCTTCAAGCAAGATAAACTGGAAATCCAGATGATTATTTTATTATATCTATATCTATATCTATATCTATATAGATAAATATAGATATAGATATATCTCCAAAATGTTTATGGTGGCATTTTTACTGTGCAAGCCACATAAAACCTGTTGACACACAAGATGTGACTGTCAGGCTGTCACTTTGCAATGTATGTTCTAGGATCATGACTGGGAATAAACGGTAGGAAAGTGCTGACTAAAGACACAGCTGCTTAGTCATCTTTCCATCCTCAGTATGAAAATGGAGAGAAATGACGGGTTAAGAGTTTAAGATCTTGGCATTGAGGATTTTTTTTTTAACTAAGGCTCAGCCTTTTGGTTTTCATCTTCCTTCCTTCCTTCCTCTCCTCCTCCTCGTCAGATGTGCTGTTGTCAGGCTAAGCTAAGCTCCCCCAAAGAGCTTGGATCCAGCTAGCCTGCTGGGCTGGCGATCCAGTAGCCTCATCAAATAAACATCAGTGGTGCCCTACTAAGTTCCAAGGCTTTGTGCTAACAATTATTTATCAACATATAAGACACAGCCCCACATTGCAAAAGTGTGCTGTCATCAAGAGATAAATAACAAAATAAACTGGCCAATGTTTGGTACCAAATGAGTTGTGCAGACAATTGGTGTTGAAGAAGTTCAGAAGAAAATTTCCATGTTTAAGAAAAGCTTCTAGACATGTTAGAATTTGAGCTAGGTCCTTAAAAAAAAGCAAGGGAAATAGGAAGAGGGCATTCCAGATATCTTCCCAGGGGAGTGAGCCAAAACTCAGAATTCTGAATAAATTTGGCATGTGATGGAACATGGTCGGATAAGTAGGAAGGAACTTTGAATGTCACATCAAGGAATTTGGATTATCCTGTAGGCAGTAGGGAGCCATTGAAGACTCTTTTTAGTAATAAGGTGACATATTGAAGGCAGTGCTTTGAGGAGATTGATCTTGTGTCATCATATAGGATAGCTGAGAGGAAAGAGCCAGAATGAAAGCCATAAAAATAGTAGAAAGACTATATAATAATTCAGAGAGATTAGTGCAGCTCTGAATTAGAACAATAGGAGTAGGGGTGGGAACTTGAGAGGCAATATAATGAGTGGTTAAGAACACTGACTTTGGAATCAGACAGATCTGTATCTGAATCTCAGATCAGATATTTACTGACTGTGTTACCTTAGGAAGATGATTTAACATCCCTGAACCTCAGTTCTCATCCATGAAATAGAGATAATAATACTTAGTTTAGAAAGTGGTTATATAGATTAAATGAGATGATGTAAGTAAGTGCTTAGCATAATAGTTGGAATATAGTAAAAGTACAATAAATTATTAGATCCATGCCTAAAACACTGGAAAAAAGACTCGGCATGACTTGGTGATTGTCTGAATGTAAAGAGAGAGTCCAGATGACTCTTGGTATTTTCAAGCTTGTGTTACTGATAGTCTAAAGAAAGCTGATTTAAAATAGAAAAATCAGTTTGACTTTAGGTATGTTGAATTTGGGGTAATGGTAAGAAGTGTATAGTAGGCTATTAGAGATTTGATTCTGGAAGTTTTGGAAGAATGTTTGGGGTTTTGGGGTAATGGTAAGAAGTGTATAGTAGGCTATTAGAGATTTGATTCTGGAAGTTTTGGAAGAATATAAGATTTGGAAATTAGCATAATGGGAAGGGCCAAACACTTCTCAAGTTTCAACTTTTTTTTTTTGTAAGATTTTATTTATTTGACAGAGAGAGACACAGCGAGAGAGGGAACACAAGCAGGGGGAGTGGGAGAGGGAGAAGCAGGCTTCCTGCCGAGCAGGGAGCCCGATGCGGGGCTTGATCCCAGGACCCTGGACGGCAGTCGTTAAGGCAGACGCTTAACGACTGAGCCACCCAGGCGCCCCTATTTTCAACTTTTTGAGGAACCTCCATACTGTTTTCCAGAGTGGCTGCACCAGCTTGCATTCCCACCAGTAGTGTAAGAGGGTTCCCCTTTCACTGCGTCCTTGCCAGCATCTGTCATTTCCTGACTTGTTAATTTTAGCCATTCTGACTGGTGTGAGGTGATATCTCATTGTGGTTTTGATTTGTATTTCCCTAATGCCAGCTGATGTTGAGCATTTTTTCATGTGTCTGTTGGCCATTTGTATGTCTTCTTTGGAAAAATGTCTGTTCATGTCTTCTGCCCATTTCTTGATTGGGTTATTTATTCTTTGAGTGTTGAGTTTGATAAGTTCTTTTTTTTTTTTTTTTTTTAAGATTTTATTTATTTATTTGACAGAGAGAGAGATAGCGAGAGCAGGAACACAAGCAGGGGGAGTGGGAGAGGGAGAAGCAGGCTTCCCACCGAGCAGGGAGCCCGATGTGGGACTCCATCCCAGGACCCTGGGATCATGACCCGAGCCGAAGGCAGACGCTTAACGACTGAGCCACCCAGGCGCCCGAGTTTGATAAGTTCTTTATAGATTTTGGATACTAGCCCTTCATCTGATATGTCATTTGCCAGTATCTTCTCCTATTCTGTCAGTTGTCTTTCGGTTTTGCCGACTGTTACCTTTGCTGTGCAAAAGCTTTTTATCTTGATGAAATCCTAGTAGTTCATTTTTGCCCTTGCTTCCCTTGTCTTTGGAGACCTGTCTAGCAAGAAGTTGCTGCAGCCGAGGTCACAGAGGTTGCTGCCTGTGTTCTCCTCTAGGATTTTGATGGACTCCTGTCTCACAATTAGGTCTTTCATTCATTTTGAGTCTGTTTTTGTGTGTGGTGTAAGGAAATGGTCCAGTTTCATTCTTCTGCATGTGGCTGTCCCATTTTCCCAACACCACTTGTTGAAGAGACTTTTTTCCATTGGATAGTCTTTCCTGCTTTGTCGAAGATTAGTTGACCATAGAGTTGAGGGTCCATTTCTGGGCTCTCTATTCTGTTCTATTGATCTATGTGTCTGTTTTTGTGCCAGTACCATACTGTCTTGACAATTACAGCTTTGTAATAGACCTTGATGTCTGGAATTGTGATGCCTCCAGCTTTGGTTTTCTTTTTTCAACATTCCTTTGGCTATTCGGGGTCTTTTCTGGTTCCAAATAAATTTTAGGATTGTTTGTTCCAGCTCTGTGAAAAATGCTGATGGTATTTTGATAGGGATTGCACTAAATGTATAGATTGCTTTGGATAGCATAGACATTTTAACAATATTTGTTCTTCCTATTTATGAGTTTTCCCATTTCTTTGTGTCTTCCTCAATTTCTTTCTTAGGTGTTCTATAGTTTTCAGAGTACAAATCCTTTACCTCTTTGATTAGGTTTATTCCTAGGTATCTTATGGTTTTTGGTGCAATTGTAAATGGGGTCAATTCCTTGATTTCTCTTTCTTCTGTCTCGTTAGCATATAGAAATGCAGCTGACTTCTGTGCATTGATTTTATATCCTGTGACTTTGCCAAATTCCTGTATCAGTTCTAGCAAATTTTTGGTGGCGTCTTTTGGGTTTTCTACATAGAATATCATGTCGTCTGCAAAGTGTGAAAATTTGACCTCTTCTTTGCCGATTTGGATGCCTTTTATTTCTTTTGGTTGTCTGATTGCTGAGGCTATGATTTCCAGTACTTGTTGAAATACAGTGGGGAGAGTGGACATCCCTGTCATGTTCCTGATCTTGGGGGGAAAGCTCTCAGTTTTTCCCAATTGAGGATGATATTTGGTGTGGGTCTTTCATATATGGCTTTTATGAAAATGAGGTATGTTCCCTCTATTCCTGCACAATGGAGAGGTTTTTTTTTTTACTTTTTTAAAAAATTTTTATTTATTCATGAGAGACAGAGAGAGAGAAAGAGAGAGGCAGAGGGAGAAGCAGGCTCCCAAGGAGCAGGGAGCCCAATGCGGGACTCGATCCCAGGACCCTGGGATCATGACCTGAGCCGAAGGCAGATGCTTAACCATCTGAGCTACCCAGGCGCCCTAATGGAGAGTTTTTATCAAGAAAGGATGCCGTATTTTGTCAAATGCCTTTTCTGCATTTATTGAGAGGATCATATGGTTCTTGTCCTTTCTTTTATTAATGTGTATATCACATTGATTGATTTGTAAATGTTGAACCATTCCTGCAGCCCAGGAATAAATCCCACTTGGTCATGGTGAATAATCCTTTTAATGTACAGTTGGATCCTATTAGCTAGTATCTTGGTAAGAATTTTTGCATCCGTGTTTATCAGGGATATTGGTCTGTAATTCTCCTTTTTAGTGGGGTCTTTGTCTGGTTTTGGGATCAAGATAATGCTGGCCTCATAGAATGAGTTTGGAAGTTTTCTTTCCATTTTTATTTTCTGGAACAGTTTCAGAATAGGTATTAATTCCTCTTCAAATATTTGGTAGAATTCCCTGTGAAGCCATCTGGCCCTGGACTCTTGTCTTTTGGGAGATTTTTGATTACTGATTCAATTTCTTCGCTGGTTATGGTTCTGTTCAGCTTTTCTACTTCCTCCTGTTTCAGTTTTGGTAGTTTATATGTCTCTAGGAATGCATCCATTTCTTCCAGATCGCCTAATTTTTTGGCATATAGTTGCTCATAATATGTTCTTATAATTGTTTGTATTTCTTCAGTGTTGGTTGTGATCTCTCCTCTTTCATTCATGATTTTATTTATTTGGGTCCTTTTTCTTTTCTTTTTGATAAGTCTGGCCAAGGGTTTATCAATCTTATTTCTTCTTTCAAAGAGCCAGCTCCTAGTTGTGTTGATCTGTTCTACTGTTCTTTTGGTTTCTAGTTCATTGATTTCTGCTCTAATCTTTATTAATTCTCTTCTCCTGCTGGATTAGGCTTTATTTGCTGTTGTTTCTCCAGCTCCTTTAGGTATAAGGTTAGGTTGTGTACTTGAGACCTTTCTTGTTTCTTGAGAAAGGCTTGTATTGCTGTATACTTCCCTCTTAGGACTGCCTTTGCTGCATCCCAAAGGTTTTGAACAGTTGTGTTTTCATTTTCACTTGTTTCCATGAATTTTTAAAATTCTTCCTTGGGGCGCCTGGGTGGCTCAGACGGTTAAGCGTCTGCCTTCCGCCCAGGTCATGATCCCAGAGTCCTGGGATCAAGCCCCTGCCGAGCAGGGAGCCTGCTTCTCCCTCTCCCTCTGCCTGCTGCTTCCTCTGCTTGTATACTCTCTTTCTGTCAAAGATAAATGAAAAATCTTTTTAAAAAATTTAAAATAAAATAAAATTCTTCTTTAATTACCTGGTTGACCAGTTCGTTCTTTAGTAGGATGCTCTTTAACCTCAATGTATTTGAGATCTTTCCAAATTGATTGAGTTCCAGTTTCAAAGCATTTTGGTCTGAAAATGTGCAGGGAATGATCCGTCTTTTGGTACCGGTTGAGACCTGATTTGTCACCCAGTATGTGATCTATTCTGGAGAGTGTTCCATGTGCACTCGAGAAGAATGTGTATTCTGTTGCTTTAGGATGGAATACTCTGAATATATCTGTGAAGTCCATCTGGTCCAGTGTGTCATTCAAAGCCCTTGTTTCCTTGTTGATCTTCTGCTTAGATGATCTGTCCATTGCAGTGAGTGGGGGGTTAAAGTCCCCTACTATTACTGTATTATTATTGATGTGTTTTTTATTAAACAATGAAGAAAGAATGTTGTAAGAAGAGGTACCGGGAGGTTAGTATTATAGAAGCCAAAGGGAGAAGAGGGTTTCAATAAGAGAAGATGGCTAAATATCAGAGAATTTAAGTAATTTAAGTTCAAAATTAAACAAATTCAGACAGTCCAAGTGACTTCTGGTGGTTAAGAAATGGTTAAGGAGAAAGTAAAGTTAACATAGTCTATTCTGCTAAGAACTTTTGTGTTTGAAAAAAAAAAAAAAAAAGAAAGGGAATTGTCTGAGGTCCTTGGGTTGACATGCCAGCGATACCAGAAATGCCTCTGCTTTCTGCACACCTGAAATTCCACCATCCCCACCCAGTTACACAGCCTTCAAAGACTTCTGTCTCTGTGGAGCTGAGCAACACTGTTCACTGGGCTGCTGCTGCTGCTTTTTAGCAGTTTTATTGAGAGATAATGGATGTACCATGTTTCATCAGTTAAAGTATACAATTTAGTTGTTTTTAGCATATTCACAGAGTTGAGCAACCATCACCACAATCTAATTTTAGAACATTTGCATCATCGCACAAAGAAATCCCATACCTGTTAACAATCACTCTCTATTTTCCCCTTCCCCAGGTCCCTGGCAACCACTAACCTACTTTTTGTCTCCATAGATTTGCCTAATCTGGACATTTTGGACATTTCATATAAATGAAGTCAAACCATATGGGACCTTTTGTATTTGGCTTCTTTCACTTAGCATAATGTTTTCAAGGTTCATCTATGTTGTAATGTGTTTTAGTACTTCATTCCTTTTTTTGTTGAATAATATTCCATTTTATGAACATACCACATTTTATTTATCCATCCATTGAAAGACACTTGGGTTGTTCCCACCTTTTGGCTATCATGAATAATGCTGTGAACATTAATATACAAGCTTCTGTGTGAACATATATTTTCATTTCTTTTGGGTATATATCTAGGAGTAGAATTTCTGGGTCATATGGTTAACTCTATATTTAACATTTTAAGGAACTTCCAGACTGTTTTCCAAAGTGATTACACCATTTTACAATCCTCCCAGTGATGTATGAGGGTTCTGATTTCTCTACATCATCAACTCTTGTTATTGTCTGTCTTTTAGATTTTAGCCATTCTAGTAGAGTGGAGTGGTATCTCATTTTAGCTTTGGCTTGCACTTCCCTAATGATGTTGGGATTCTTTTAATGTGTTTATTGACCATTTTTATGTCTTCTTTGGAGAAATATCTATTCAAATCCTTTGCCCATTTTTTAATTGAGTTATAAGTCTTTTTATTGTTGAGTTGTAAGAGTTCTTTATATATTCTGGATAGAAATCCCTTATCAGAAATATGATTTGCAAGTATTTTCTCTCATCCTGTGGGTTGTCTTTTCACTATCTTGATTGTGTCCTTTGAGGCACAAAAGCTTTAAATTCTGGGACGCCTGGGTGGCTCAGTCGTTAAGCGTCTGCCTTTGGCTCAGGTCATGATCCCAGGGTCCTGGGATCAAGCCCCACGTCGGGCTCCCTTCTCAGCGGGAAGCCTGCTTCTCCCTCTCCCTCTGCCCCTGCTTGTGTTCCCTCTCTCGATGTCTCTCTCTCTCTGTGTCAAATAAATAAATAAAATATTTAAAAAAAAAAAAAAAGCTTTAAATTCTTACAAAGTCCACTTTATGTTTTCTTTTGTCACTTGTACTTTTGGTATTGTGTCTAAAAATACATTGCCTAACTCAAGGTTATGAAGAGTTATTCCTTTTTTTTTTTTTTAAGCTTTCAATAGACCTTTTTCTCCCCCCACCAAGGTGAACAGCAAGGGTCTTCTCTTCTAAGCCTTTTGAGTCAGATCTGTCTACCACTCACTCTCATTTACACTCAAGGCACATTTCTTTTTATACTACTCTTGTTCAACAGGACTTTGGCTGACCACCCTGTATCTGCCAACCACTGTGCTAGGTTTTGTGGGAAACACAAAATAAAAATGATTCTGTCTTACACACTGGGTATTGGGCAAAGATGAATTTAACTTGGACTTGGCAGTTAAAAGAGACATTAAGGTAGATATGAAAAAAGAACATTAAACATATCAAAGGGCAAATGATTTACTTAATCAAAATTATGGACTGATGCTACTTTTTGATAAAGTTTGCATCAGTATACAATGAAATGAGAAAAATAACGATGATATGCTTTCTCTTATGCAATGATTATAGTTGACGTAAAGTTTTATTATTATGTTTTTTAATGATGCTATTTGTCAACGTAAGAAATTAGCAATCCCATATCGATCTACCGGTTTTTGTGGGATTCTTTTCTTGGCTGTAAAACCAACAACCTGCAGCCACAGGTTCAGAAGACAGAGAGATCTTTTCTGGCTCAGGGGTGACCAGTGAAGACTTGATGGAGGAGTTGATCTGAGCCTTGTAGATTTTGGATAATTCTGAGTAGAGCCAAGTGTAACAGGTAGGAGAATGTGAACAAGGGCAGCAGAGTGGAAATGAGATTATGAAACAGGTTTGAAGGACTACATGATAGGGTGTGGGAAGTAAGGTTGTGTAGAGAGAGAGTAGATAGATAGCCAAGATGGAGGACCTTGAAAGCCAAAATGAGTTTGAACTTGATTCTCTGGGTAATGGGAAACCATTAAAAGGGACAAGAGGAGTGACATTCTGAAGAAAGATGGTACTTTAAGGAGATGAATCTGGCAGTAGTGGAAGGTAAATTGCAGGTGAGAATACTAATTAGGAGCCAGTTGAGGTTTATAATATGACAATATTTGTATTTTGTTGCTAGCCAGAAAATAATTTGACCTTTCATCAAAAGCACTATAGATCTTCGGCAGTAGTGGGTAGAAAGTAGGTGATGATGTGGTGAAGTAAGCCAAGCACTAAAAATTTGAAAGCTGCCACCTTCTACAGGCAACTAGAAACATTTCCTAAGTGGTGGCTCTCCAGTGTGATGCATGGCTTAGCCTCACAGAAATTTCAGGAACAAGACCCTGGACCTAGAAATCTTACAGTAAGAAGCTAGAACTCCAAGCATTTGGTCATGGAGAATGACTTTGTCCTAACCTAAAGCTGCTTATCCAACCTACTTTGAGGTCTCTATTAGGGGAGAGGGAAGTACAGCTATACCTCAGAGATATTGCAGGTTCTGTTCCAGATCACCGCAATAAAATGAATATTGCAAAAAAGCAAGTCAAATGAATATTTTTGTTTCCCAGGACATATAAAAGTTATGTTTATACTATACTATAGTCTGCTAAGTGTGCAATAGCATTATGTCTTTAAAAATGTACATACCTTCAAAAAAATGTACATACCTTAATTAAAAAATACTTTATTGCTAAAAATGCTAGCCATCATCTGAGCTTTCAATGAGTTGTAATCTTTTTGCTGGTAGAGTGTCTTGCCCTAGATGTTGATGGCTGCTGACTGATCAGGGTGGTGGTTGCTGAAGGTTGGGGTGGCTGTGGCAAGTTCTTAAAATAAGACAACAAAAGGGGCATCTGGGTGGCTCAGTTGGTGAAGCATCTGACTTCGGCTCAGGTCGTGATCTCAGGGTCCTGGGATCAAACCTCGCATCATGCTCCCTGGTTGGCAGGCAGGGAACCTGCTTGTCCCTCTGCCCCCTCCCCCACTTGTAATCATGCATGTGCTCTCTCTCTCTCTCTCAAATAAATAAAATCTTTAAAAAAAAATAAAAAACAGGGGCACCTGGGTGGCTCAGTTGGTTGGGCGACTGCCTTCGGCTCGGGTCGTGATCCCGGAGTCCTGGGATCGAGTCCCACTTTGGGCTCCCGGCTCAGCGGGGTCCTGCTTCTCCCTCTGACACTCTCCCCTCTCATGCTGTTTCTCACTCTCTCTCTCAAATAAATAAAATCTTTTAAAAAATAAATAAAATAAATAAATAAATAATAAGACAACAGTGAAGTTTACCGCATCAATTGACTCTTCCTTTCACAATCAATTTCTCGGTAGCATTGACGCTGTCTGACAGCATTTTACCCACAGTAGAACTTCTTCTGAAATTGGAGTCAATTCTCTCAAACTTTGCAGCTGCTTTATTAACTAAGTTTATGGAATTTCTAAATTCTTTGTTGTCATTTCAGCAGTCTCCACGGCATCTTCACCAGGAGTAGATTCCATCTCAAGAAACCATTTTCTTTGCTCATCCATTAAAGTTTTATCCGGAGATTATAGCAATTCAGATGCATCTTTAGGCTCCACTTCTAATTCTAGTTCCCTTGCTGTTTCCATCACATCTGCACTTAATTCCTTCACTGAAGTCTTGAACCCTTCAAAGTCATCCATTAGGGTTGGAATCAGCTTCTTCCAGACTCCTGTTAATGTTGATATTTGACCTCTTCCCATAAATTACGAATGTTCTTAATGGCATCGGGAATGGTGATTTCCAGAAGGTTTTCAATTAACTTTGCCCAGATCCGTCAAAGGAATCACCATCCGTGGCAGTTGTAGCCTGACGAAATGTATTTCTTAAACAATAAGACTTGAAAGTTGAAATGACTACTCAATCCATGGGCTGCAGGGTGGATGTTTTGTTAGCAGGCTTGAAAACAGCATTCATGTCATTGTACATCTCCATCAGAGCTCTTGGGTGACCAGGTGCCTTGTCAGTGAGCGGTAATATTTCTCAAAAGGAATCTTCTTTTCTGAGCAGGAGGTCTCAACAGTGGGCTTAAATGTTCAGCAAACCATGTTGTAAACAGATGTGCTGTCATCCAGGCTTTGTTCCATTTACAGAGCCCAGGCAGAGTAGATTTAGCAGAATTCTTAAGGGCCTAGGATTTTCAGAATAGTATATGAACACTGTTTCAACTTAGTCACCAGCTGCATTAGCCCCGAGCAAGAGAGTCAGCCTGTCCTTTGAAGTTTGAAGCCAGGCATTGACTTCTCCTCTCTAGCTCCGAAGGTCCTAGAAGGCATCTTCTTCCAATAGAAGGCTGTTTCGTCTTCATTGAAAATCCGTTGTTTAGTGGAGCCACCTTCATGAATGATCTTAGCTGGATCTTCTGGAGAACTTGCTGCAGCTTCTACATCAGGACCTGCTGCTTCACCTTGCACTTTTTATGTTATGGAGATGGCTTCGTTCCTTAAACGTCATGAAGCAACCCCTGCTAGCTTCCAACTTTCTTCTGTAGCTTCCTCGCCTCTCTCAGCCCTCATAGAATTGAAGAGAGTTAGGGCCTTGCTCTGGATGAGGCTTTGGCTTAAGGGAATGTCGTGGCTGGTTTGATCTTCTATCCACCACTGAAACTTTCTCCACATCGGCAATAAGGCTGTTGTGCTTTCTTATGATTCATGTGTTTAGCAGAGTAGCACTTTTAATTTCCTTCCAGAACTTTCTTTTGCATTTACAACTTAGATAAGTGTTTGGCACAGAGGCCTAGCTTTTGGCCTATCAGCTTTCAAAACACCTTCCTCACTAGCTTAATCATTTCTAGCTTTTAATTTAAAGTGAGAGATGTTCAACTCCTCCTTTCATTTGAACACTGTGAGGCCATTTTAGGGTTATTAATTGGCCTAATTTCAATATTGTTGTGTCTCAAGGAAGAGGGGGGCTCACAGGGAAGGAGAGAGACAGGTGAGCAGCCAGTGAGTAGAGCAGTCAGAACACATACAACATTTATGAAGTTCGCTATCTTATATGGGTATGATTCATGGTGCCCCAAAACAATTAACAATAGTTACATCAAGGATCACTGATCACAAGTCACCATAACAAATATAATAGTAATGAGAAAGTTTGAAATATTGTGAGAATTACTAAAATATGACACAGAGACACAAAATGAGTAAATGCTGTTTGAAAAATGGCACCCAGAGACTTGCTCCGCACAGTGTTGCCACAAACCTTCAATTTGTTTAAAAAAAAAAAAAATGTAGTATCGAAAACATAGTCAAACGAAGCTCAGTAAAAGGAGGTGCGCTTGTCCAGTGACACCATGTCTGCTGCTTTCAGCCTCCCTGTGAGGATCACTAATGGTCCGTTTTAGGAAGCAGACTCCCTCTCTCCTTCTCTTCCTCGCTGTTTCCTGCTTTATAGGCTCAAGGTGCCATGGGCCCTCAAACAGATCAAGGTTAGAGGTAGGTTTTGGGGTCTTCACCCGCTTCTGTTCTCTCTCCAGCTCTGTACATCCCAGTGTATCATCGATGGCCTCACGGGTCTCATAGGGAATAGAAGAAGCAATAAGGGAAAGAAACTACATCTCTTCTGGATCCTGAGTGGTGGCTGCTGTGGTCCTGGCCAGCGGACCCCTGGCTTCTTTCTAGGGACCTGAAATCCAAGGGCTTGGCTGTGGAATACAGATACCGGTCCACACTGGGAGGAGACCTAGACCGGGCTGGTACTCGGGGGGCCAACCGCAGCTTGCGACTGGCTCTGCGTCCCAGGGCGGCCGCAGGGAGCAGTGGCATGAAGCGGACAGTGTTGCCGCTGGCTCTCGGGCTGGCTCTGGCTGTGGCTTCTCCACTGTTCACTGATCCCCACAGAACTGGCCCAGAGCCTGAGGAAGGGGGAGCTTGGAGGAGGTGAAGGGCTCTGTAGGGCTATGGGTAGAACTGAGATTTTTCTCTGGCTGAGGGGAGACCGCTCCCTTTCCCTAGGAAAATGAGCTTCCTGGCCCCTCAGCCTGGCCAAATGGGTTCTGCCTCGTTATAGGCCCAGCCGGACCCCACTCAGCACTTGTCCAAAAGCTAATGTAGGTGAAAGGAGAAGGTTCTATTCCGGCCACACCAACAGGCCCCCTGAAAATCCAGGGAATGAATCGGACCCTGTGTTCGGAAGGGGCCTGTAGGCAGCCTGGTCCTAAGGCTCACTACCACCCTGTGTAGAGAAGCCTGCCTATGACCCAGTCTCCCTTTTCTCCCAAGAGGCACACCCTCAAAGCCTCGTGCTGAGTCCCGCTGGGATCCACCAGGACTCAGCCTGCTGGTAGCATGATGACTGGTCCTTGCAGCCTCCCTTCAAGGTTTCAGGAACCCCCTCCCAGGCTGGCTGCTCCACCCTGAGGCTAGTCTGGAATCTTAGTGAAAGGAAAAAGCTGGAAAACAAGGAGTCATTCAGAGTGGGTTGAAGAGAGGAGGGAGAGGTTTCTGGCTAAGACCTAAAAGGAGGGGCCTAAAGGGAAGGAAGGAAGCTCTAAGCCTCTGCCCAGACTTTTTCCCTGAGACTCCTGAGGACCAGGGAGAAGCTAGGCCCAGCTCTCTCCCCCGTTTGCTTTGCCGCCTTGAGAGTTCTCAGTCTCCAGCACTGACTCCTTTCTCTCCCCTCCCCCTTCCCTAGGCTAAGGGGCCCCCAGGGCCTGGCAGGGAGGGAGGCTGAGCGGCTGTACTGTGGGCCTGCCTGCTCCTCTCCCTTCCCCCTTCCCGGAGCAGCAACGTCACCGCAGCCCCAGCACCGGCACCGGCGGCGGGCGGCGGCGAGCATAGGCGCTGCGATTGCGCAGCCTCCCTGCATTAGCAACGATGCCATTGTATTAGCAGAAATCAGATCTTAGGAAATCGGTTCCGTTCCCCCCGTGTGGTCCCGTGGAACAGTGCCTCGGCTGGAACTGTCAAGGTAGAGCGTGGTTGGAGTGCAAAAGGAACAGAAGCCTCCGGGTACAGCTCAAGGCTCCTAACAGAGGTATGGCTCAGCGGAGCTGGGGGAGGGGCAGGGCAGAGCCGCTAGGATAACCGAGCAGCACATTTGGGCCCTGGCTTCTGAGGGTTGGCTTTGTCTTTCCGAAAGAGAGAGAGAGAGAGAGAGAGTGCAAGCATGAGAGCAAACATTAGCCAGGCTCGTCCTTGCATATATTTGGGCTGTGGTGCAGAGGCTTGGGCTAATGCTGTCTTGTCAAGAAGCAGAAGATCCCCTCCTTCCTTTCTGGGCGTTTCTAATGAGGCTGCTATAGTGTGGGCCAGGGTGGAGGGGTTCAGATCTAGGAACAAAGGCTTAATGGGAGGAGACACCCCTGAAGCTATTATAAGTTTATGATGGAGAAAATGCAGGGATTCAAGCAGCTTTCAAGAGGAGGGGCTGGGAAGCATCCAGCCCATTCTTTTTCCTCCATACACAAACATTCATACCCATAGACACACATACCATATCTTCTGGTGCCATGGGAGCCACTAGGCTCTCGGTAAGGATGGAATAAGAAAGAATGTTGATCAAGAGGCTCCAAAGTCTATTGGGGGAGCATGGGGAGGTGGTCATTGTAATGCTGAGGGCACCTGATTGTTATAATCAGTCTCCTTATAGAGACCTAGATTCCTCACAGGAAGGGACCTGAGCATAAGCAGGTCCCAAATGCACCCTCTTCCTCTCCTCCCTTCAGTCCTGCTCCAGAGAGGACTCAGACAGGAAAAAGGTTATCCGTCCTACCGATGTGCTCCTTGTGGGACCTCAGGTCAAGGTCAGATTGTTAGAGATTAGCAACTGAGTACCACCGTCTTCTCAGTCCTCCTTCAGAAGGCCAAAAAAAGAGGGAAGGCATTCAATGACTGGCAGAGAGATGCTGATGACCGAAAACAGGGGAAACCTTTCTTCTGGAGTGTAGAACATTTTCCTGCCCAGAGTTACCCTATTGCTGAGCAGATAGAGTTCCTTAAATTACCATTTCCATTGACCACCTTGGTGGATGATTCAAAAACATGCTAATAGGAATCAGTGGTTCCACATTGTGCAAATATGTGATTGGGGAATACACGGGGAAGTTGTGGGAGGTTGTTAGTTCCCAGGAAGCATCCAGGAATGTGAACTACAGAACAGGGAAAAGGGGCCTTGGGGACTATGAATGGGGCAGGAAGATGAGGGCCGGGAGCTGTGACAGGCGGTGGATTGAAGAGTGTTTAATAACATTCATATTACTGGGGCGGTAATATGAAAGGGACGATAGGTTCAGAGAATAGAGAAGTGGGTAAATACAAATTATGTAAGTGAAGGCTAGAGTGGGGGCCTATGCAGGAAAGGTAGGAAGCAGCTGCCGTGCAGCAGGGTAAATGCCGGGACTTTAGGAAGAGGGTGTGGCCCGGCTCATTTTCTTTGGGAGGCAGTTGTAGTGGAAAGAATTAAGAACTGGGCAGAATTGGGCAGACCTGAGTTTGTGTCCTATCTCAGCTGTGTAATTGTGGGCAAACTACTTACTCTTGCTATGCTTCAGTTTTCTCATGTGTAAAATAGAAATGATTATGCCTCCTTTTACAGATCATAGTGGTGGGGTACCTGCCTGGCTCAGTCGGCTAAGCATCTGACTCTTGATTTCTGCTCAGGTTGTGATCTCAGGGTCATTGAGCCCCACATTGGGTTCTACGCTCTGCGGGGAGTCTGCTTGAGATTCTCTCTCTCCCTTTGCCCCCACCCCCCGCACTCTCTCACTCTAAAATAAATAAATAAATCTTTAAAAAAGTTATAGTGGAAGTAGAGATGACATATGTAAATCACCTGGCATGTAAAAGCTCAGTGAATGATCACTAATAAATAGTATTGTTATGATAGGCCAGGAGACACTCATTTGTGACAGGGGCCAGGAAAAGGGCTCTCATGGAAAGCTCATCCGGTTGTAGAGAGCTAGACTTCCTCACTTGGTGCTGGCCGAACCCACCACTGTCTACCTAGTAATCATAGCTAGAGGGCCCATGTTCTGAGAGCTTTCTTCCACTTTCTTCCTATTCTGGATTCTCTGTTCCTTCCCCATCTTCATCTCCCATGTCTCTCCATTTAATCAGGGTACTCATTCCAGAGTCTGGAATGAGCTCTTCTACCCCATTGTTTTCTCTTCTATTTTATTAGAGCTCATGGACCACAGTATTAAACTTCTATTATTGTAGAACAAGTCACTCCCAAGAAAGAAGTCTAAGAGGTATGTGCTCTGTGGTGTTTGAAATAAAGTCACATGTACAGTATACTCTCATTACATTCTTAACTGATCAAAAGTTAAGATTCCTTAAGATTCCTTAAGATGAAGATGCTGGATTGGGGATGGAGCATTAATTCCTTAAGAATTATTCCATCCAATTAATGGAGCATTAATTCCTTAAGATTCCTCCAAGATTCCTTAAGATTCCTAACTGATCAAAAGTTAAGATTCTTAATCTGTCATTTATTAACTGAGTGATCTTGGACAAGTCCTTTTGTTTTTTTGGTTGTTGATTTCCTTGTTTTTTAAAATGAAAGTGGCTCTGCCTACTTAGGTGAGTTGTTGTGAGGATCAGGGAGATGACATATATTTAAAAAATGCTTTGCAAAAAATGTGCAAGTTTTGTCGGGCAGAGCAGAGGCATGAGCACAAAATC
Source organism: Halichoerus grypus (assembly GCF_964656455.1). Taxonomy (NCBI): domain Eukaryota; kingdom Metazoa; phylum Chordata; class Mammalia; order Carnivora; family Phocidae; genus Halichoerus; species Halichoerus grypus. Next base: position 58,810,848 of record NC_135725.1, read on the forward strand.
TCATAGGATGTCTGCAGAACTTCACCTTAGTTAGCTGAGCTAGAGTTGTCTGTGAAGGAACTATTGGCATGCATTTCCCTTGGTTGTGTAGAGATCAGGGAGGAATAAGACCTTCTCTAAGATACAAAAATATAAAATGAATCCACCAGGGATAGTGCTTTACAGTTAAAATAGGATTCAGCACAACCTAAATGTAAAAGCTAAAATTATACAGCTTTCAGGAAAAAAAGGAAAATTTTCTTTATGATCTTGGGATAAGCAAAGATATTTTAGATAGGACACAGAAAGCTTTAACCATAAAAGAAAAAGAAAAGATAAATGCAATTTTATATAATTAAAAACTTCCATTAATTGAAAAGCACCATTAAGAAAACAAATGGGCAAGCCACAGGCCGAAAGAAAATATTCACAAGACATGTCTGACAAAGGAAATTTAAAAACTCCTACAACTCAATAATAAAAAGACAAATAAGTCTTTACATGGGTAAAGTAGGAGTCCACAAATAACGGAGCACTTACCATGTTCCAAGCACTATGTATAGGTTCTAGGGACACGGAATTGACTATATCTCAGTTTCTGACCTCAGGGAATGAACTCTAGTCTGGGGGACAGATACATAAACAACATTATAATATAACTGTCTGTACCATCCAGCCAAAGGTTCTTCATCATCTTCTGTTCCATTTATTCTTTATCCCTGATTTAGAGGATCAGCCTTCTAGACTCTGTGTCACTATGTTTTTCCATTTCAAAGCGTATGTGACTCAGTAGTAGTTTTGTGGATCGAATCATAAGTTCTTATGTGTGTATATTTTATTTGTGAATGCTACTTGAAAATGGTGCTTTAGGGGCGCCTGGGTGGCTCAGTCATTAAGCGTCTGCCTTCGGCTCAGGTCATGATCCCAGGGTCCTGGGATCAAGCCCCGCATTGGGCTCCCTGCTCGGCAGGGAGCCTGCTTCTCCCTCTCCTGCTCCCCCTGCTTGTGTTCCCTCTCTCGCTGTGTCTCTCTCTGTCAAATAAATAAATAAAATCTTTAAAAAAAAAAAAAAGAAAATGGTGCTTAAGGAGGGGGTGGGTTACTCACTGAAGATCAAGTGATGGCTGTAGCCCATAGGTACTCCTAAAATTACTGCTATGTGTACAAGACAGTTTTCTATGCTCCGTTTAGTCCAGGCCTCAGATGATAGCCTTGACTTGGGAAAACCTAGTACTATATGTATGGGGAAGCCGCCTCTCCAAGCCCTGAACCCACAGTATCTGTGTTGTTTAAAGAAAACAAAATGGGGCACCTGGGTGGCTTGGTCGGTTAAGCGTCTGACTCGATTTCAGCTCACGTCATGATCTCAGGGTTGTGAGATCAAGCCCTGTGTCAGGCTCCACTCTGGGTGTGGAACCTGTTTAAGATTCTCTCTCTCTCTTTCCCTGTCCCTCTGCCCCCCATCTCTAAAAGAAAGAGAGAGAGAGAGAGAAAACAAAACTGTTTAAATTATGTACATAATATTTATTATATACAAATTAGAAAATATAGATGACTAGGGTTGCTGGAGGGGAGGTGGGTAGAGGGATGGGGTAACTGGGTGATGGGCATTAAGGAGGGCATGTGATGTAATGAGCCCTGGGTGTTGTATGCAACTGATGAATCACTGAACTCTACCTCTGAAATTAATAATACACTATATGTTAATGAATTGAATTTAAATAAAATTTTAAAAATACAGATGAAACAGAAAGAGTAATATTAAAAATAATCCAAAATCACTCAACAGAGATAAGCACTATTAATATTTTGTTGTATATGCCTTCAAATTTTCTTTCATGCATATTGCTATGGTCTGAATATTTGTGTCCCCCAAAATTCATATGTTGAATCCTAACCCCCAAAGGTAGTGGTAGTAAGAGATAGGGCCTTGGGAGGCGATTAGCTCATGAGGACAAAGCCCTCATGAATGGCGTTAGTGCTCTTACAAAACAGGCTCCAGAGAGATCACTTGTCCCTTACACAATGTGAGGACACACCTAGAAGGTGCCAGCTATGAACAAGGAAGAGGGCAGAATGCAGCCATTCTGGCACCTTGATCTTGGACTTCCCAGCCTCTGGAACTATGAGAAATAAATTTCTGCTGTTTACAAAACACGTAGTCTGAGATGTTTTGTCATAGCAACCTGAACAGACTAAGACACATACAGACATATATTTATTTACAAAAATGGTGTCATACTCTACATGCTGTTTGTAATCTGCAGTTTTACTTAATATTTTGTGAACATTTTCCCAAGTCAGTGATCATATTAACACATTATTTTAATGATACTCTGCTCTGTACTTTTTTATTGATTGTTATTACTGGAATTTTAAGTTGTTTCCAACTTTCTGTTATCCTTGTAGATTTTTATTTGAACCCAAGTTTTCTTGGTGAAGGAAGAGAAGAGATGGGGAAGAGTGAAAGGAAAATTATCTCATGTACTTCATAGCTAAACTTCCTAAAAATCCTCTTTATTTCTCTCAACAATATCCCATACTTTAAGGCAGCTGTCTCTCTTTTTTCCTTCTCAGCTTATCTCTGAAAATGCCCAATCCCCTCCACCAGTCAATACCCATTCCCTTCCTCACCTCTGCTTTCCTCTTCTCATAAATCTTAAATCTTTTTTTTCTATTTTAAAAAAGGCTTTAAATAACAGCTTTGTTAAGATATAATTCACGTACCACAAAAATCTGTAGTTTTGATTTTACTCACAGACTTTCATAATTATCACCACTGTCTGATTTCAGAACATTTTCATCACCCCAGAAAGAACCTCCATTACCCATTAGAAGTCACTCCCCATTCCCCAGTCCTCCAGTCCCTGGCAACCACTAACCTATTTTCTGTTTCTGTGGATTTGCCTATTCTGGACATTTCATATAAATGGAATCATACAACATCATATGAAGAAGCCTTTTATGACTGGCTTCTTTCACTTACCTTTTTGAGGTTCATTCATATTGTAGCATGGATCACTACTTGATTCCTGTTATTGCTAAATAATATTCTGTTGCATATATATATCAAAATTACTTTTTTAACATCAGTTTTTTTGTTGTAGCTTTAGCTATCTATCTGTCTATCTAACTATCTATTTATCTATCACCTGTCTGTCTACACTGGCGCACCTGGCTGGCTTAGTTGGTGGAGCATGCAACTCTTGATCTCAGGGTTGTTGGTTCGAGCCCCACTTTGGGTGAAGCGATTCCTTAAAAATAGAATCTTAAAAAAAGAAAAGAAAAAAGAGAAACCAAATTTAAAAAATAAAGTAAGCTCTACACCCAGTGTGGGGCTTGAACTTTAGACCCTGAGATCAAGAATCACATGCTCTACCAACTGAGCTAGCCAGGTGCCCCTGTATGACATTATGTTTATCCATTCATCTGTTCATGGAGAGTGGCTTGCTCCAACTTTTTTTGGCTACTGTGAATGCTGCTATGAATATTAATATACAAGCTTTGGTGTGGACATGTGTTTTCATTTCTCTTGGGTATATACCTAGGAGTAGAATTGCTGGGTCATATGGTAACTGTATGTTTATCATTTTAAGGAACTGTCAGACTGGTTTTCCAAAGTGGTTCCACCATTTTACCATGCCTCCAGCAAGGTTGAGGGTTCCAATATCTCCGCATCCTCACCAACATTTGTTACTGTCTGTCTTTTATCTTAGGCATCGTGGTGGGGATGAAGTGGTATCTCAATGTGGTTTTCATTTCTGTGATGACTAATGATGTTGAGCATCTTTTCATGTGTTTATTGGCCATTTGTAAGTTTTCTCTGGAGAAATGTCTATTCAAGTTCTTTGCCCAGTTTTTAATTGAGTTATATGTCTTTTTATCGTTGAGTTGTAAGAGTTCTTTTTTTTTTTAAGATTTTATTTATTTATTTGACAGAGAGAGAGAGAGAGAGACACAGCGAGCTTAACAACCGAGCCAACCAGGTGCCCCGAGTTGTAAGAGTTCTTCATATATTTTGATCAGTAATCTCTTTGCAAATATTTTTTCCCATTTTGTGGGTTGTCTTTTCTTGATGGTATCCTTTGAGGCACGAAGGTTTTTAATTTTTATGAAGTCCACCTTCTCTATTTTCTCACTTGTCACTTGTGCTTTTGGTGTCATATCTAAGAAACCATCACCCAATCCAAGATAACAAATGTTTATTCCCATGTTTTCTTCTAGAACTCAAACCTTGTAGCTCAGTTTAGCCCCTCTGGTTTCTACCTTTCTCTGTATCGACTCATTATCCTCATTCAACTCCCAAAGGGTTGGGAGTCCAACAAAGAAGTCTTCCTCTCAGAAAGAAAAGGGAGGAGAGAGGATAAACACTTGCTTTTTAATTTTGATGTAATTTAATTTATAAAAGAATTTTTAAAACTGAATTCCTCACACACTTATTTATCAGCCACTTGAATTTTTTCATTTATGTATTGCCTGTTCATGTCCTTGAGCATGTGTGACTTGCCTAGATCTTTTCTGTACTCCACATGGGAAGAGCTGTGATCCTGTAATCTAAATGAGTTAAATTTTTAAAAATTGGTGGTATTAAGCATTCAACTAAATGGTGGAAAACTCAGGCATTGAGGAATTTAGATTCACAGTGGGTGGAAGGAAAATGACAGGAATAAAAAGGGAGGGAAGAGAAATGAATGAATTAGCAGAAATTAGATAAGAGGAGTCTGAGCAAGCAAGGACTTGGTAGCACAGGAGACTAGAATTTGAGGAAGCCGTTCTGTCGCAGTCCAGCCAGCAGACCAGAGAAGCTCAGAATAGGTTCTGTGTGCTTGGGACCAGGAGACCTTGAATAGGAGAGAGCTTTACCTTAGCCTATTGGAGGAAAAACTGGGAAGGGGGACCCCCATAGTGAAAGTTCTGGACTGAAAATGGACAGAATTTGGGCACTTCAGAAGATCTGTATCCTGAACTGGACAAGAATGTATTAGGCCTATCATGTTTGCTAGGACTTCTGTGTGCCTGAGTGATACAAGAGATAGAAATAGACACCCACCCCCTCAGTGAGAAGGAAGAGGTTGGCATGACCAAGTCACTCTAATGACCAACTCGGTCTCTGTATTCAAGAAACTCCAGGACAGGGGCGCCTGGCTGGCTCAGTCGGAGCATGTGACTCTTGATCTCGGGGTTGTGAGTTCCAACCCCATGTTGGGTGCAGAGATTACTTAAAAATAAAATCTTGAAAAAAGAAAAAGAAAAAAAAAAAAGAAGCAGCAGCTCCAGGACAGTAGTAGGGAGAGTGAGGATCATTAGCCCACCGCCAGCAGAGAGGGATGAGCATTCTGGGGCTCAGAGGAGAAAATGAGGTGACATGGGGGCAAACAATACAGAATAATTTAAAAATAGTTTTCTTGCAAAATTAATAGCTTATTGCTATGAGTCCATGATATAGTTCATCTTCATGATTTTCCCTTTATCTGAGAGCTTGCAAGCTAAAGCTGGGTCTAAGGCACCTCCCTGTCCTCCTCAGTGCCGAGCACCCTTTCGGTCTTCCTAGATGGTTTTTCTAAGGTACTATTCATACTTTTTTTGCACTTGGGACTAGTCATTGTTTACTGCTAAGAACTTGTCCTTGAAAGAAAAGGAGAAAGTGCTGTCCTTGAGATCCCCAGACCTTTGTAGGTGGCATGAAAAGGAGCTTGCCTTTTATCACAAGTGGATGCACGGCCAATGAAGGGGGCACTCAAGAGCTGGACCCGTGCAGAAAGTAGGGCAGGGTAGCCCGGCCCTGTCGGGCTGTGTTATCAAGCTCCATCTTGACTCTGAGTCGTTTCTCCTCTTGGGCTCTCCTCCCTCTGAAAGTGCTATGGGGAAGGGCATGTCCCTGACTTCCAGGGAGGTGACATTAGGTTCCCTTTCTTTCCCTCTCTCTCCAGGTGCCAAGCTCTCCTGATGAAATGTGTTCTGCCCCACTGGGCTCCGGGGGCAGTGTCTGGTGCTGTTGATGCCCTTGTTCGAAATTTCCAGAATGGATAGTCCCCCAAAGCTGACTGGAGAGACCCTCATCGTCCACCACATCCCCCTGGTGCACTGCCAAGTCCCAGATAGGCAGTGCTGTGGAGGGACAAGTGGAGGTAGTGGGAGCACGAGATCCAACCCCTTCTGCCCCCCTGACCTGGGCACCACCCAGCCTGATCAAGACCTGGGACAAGCCGACTCGCTGCTGTACAACAGTCTGCACTCTGCCCCAGGGGGACCCGCACGGCCTGCAGACAGCACGAAGAGTAGGGTTCGGGATGGAAGAGGCCCCGGGGCCCCTAAACGACACAATCCTTTCCTGCTGCAGGAGGGTGTGGCTGAGCCAGGACTTGGTGACCTCTGTGATGACAGCATTGGTGACGGTGCCACCCAGCAGTCCTTCCACCTGCACGGGGCCGGTCAGCCCACCTTCCATCTGTCCCCTTTCCAGCTGCCACCACCTGGCCCTAGGGCGGGCAGGCCGTGGGGGGCAACACGTAGTCGAGCTGGAGTAGTGGAGGGGCAGGAACAGGAGCCGAGGGCCACCTTGGATCCCCAGCACTGCAGCACTAGCCACTGCTGCCGGCCAGACCTGGAAGCGGAGACCATGGAGCTGGACGAGTGTGGGGGACCCGGTGGGAGTGGCAGTGGGGGTGGAGCCAGTGATACGTCGGGCTTTTCCTTCGATCAGGACTGGAAGCTCAGTTCGGATGAATCGCCGAGGAACCCAGGCTGCTCGGGCTCGGGGCCTCAGCACCGCCGCTGCAGTAGCGCCTCCAGTCAGTCGGAGGCGGCTGACCAGTCCATGGGCTACGCGAGTGACTCCTCCTGCAACAGCTCGGAGGGCGTGCTGGTCACCTTCAGCACCCTCTACAGCAAGGCGCACGGCAGCTCCCGCGCCAACCTCAACGCCGCCCCACAGTCGTGCAGCAACTCTTCCTTCTGCAGCCACTCAGACCCCGGCGCCTTCTATCTGGACCTGCAGCCCTCCCCAGCCGAGTCCAAGATGTCTTGTGAGTCCCACCACCCCGACAGCGGAGGCAGGGAAGGGAGCTATGGCTGTCCTCATGCCTCATCTCCCGAGCTCGATGCCAACTGCAACTCCTACCGCCCACACTGTGAGCCCTGCCCAGGTGTGGCTGACCTCACGGCCTGCTTCCAGAGCCAGGCCCGTCTTGTTGTGGCCACACAGAATTACTATAAACTTGTCACCTGTGACCTGTCCTCCCAGTCATCCCCAAGCCCAGCTGGCTCTTCCGTCACCAGCTGCTCTGAGGAACACACCAAGATAAGCCCTGCGCCAGGCCCCGGCCCAGACCCTGGCCCCAGCCAGCCCTCTGAGTATTACCTATTCCAGAGGCCAGAAGTCCAGCCAGAGGAACAAGGAGCGGTGGGTTCCTCGGTGGAAGCAGCGGCGCCTGTGGGCCCCACCGTGATCGAGGGGCAAGTGTACACCAACACCTCACCCCCCAACCTCAGCACTGGACGCCAGCGCTCTCGAAGCTGTGATCGCAGCCTCGCGCGCAGCCCTCCTGTCCGCCTGGGCTCGCTGGAGCGCATGCTGAGCTGCCCAGTGCGCCTGAGTGAGGGTCCTGCAGCCCTCGCTGGGTCTGGCTCCCCACCTCGGCGGGTGACCTCCTTTGCTGAGCTCGCCAAGGGCCGGAAGAAAGCTGCAGGCTCTGGCTCCCCGCCGCTTCGAGTGAGCGTTGGGGACTCCTCCCAGGAGTTCTCACCCATCCAAGAAGCCCAGCAAGATAGGGTGGGCCCACTGGACGAGGGCGCTCGCTGTAGCCACAGCCTACCGCCCATGCCCTCGGGGCCGGGCATGGACCTATTTGGCCCAGAGCCCTGGTCCACCCAGGTCTGTCAGGGCCCCCAGGCCAGTGAGATGCCACCTGCTAGCCTCAGAGCTGCTGGGCAAGGCCCCTTGGCCCAGCTGATGGATCCAGGACCTGCTCTCCCAGGGAGCCCAGCCAACAGCCATACCCAGAAGGATGCAAGAGCTAGAGCTGACGGTAAGGAACATAGAGGCTGGAGAATACCAGAATATATGCATGGCCTCCTCAGTGATAGGGCCCTGGCAACCACCCCCTCCATAACCACTGAAGGTTCCTCAGCCTAGATCCATCATCTTTCCAGTCCAGGTCCTGTCTGACAGTTGTAATGGGGGGAAAGATAAGAAATACACTGAAATTATCAGGACTCAGAGACTGATATATTGGGAAAGGAAGTACGCAGACGATTGTGATTATAAGCCTGGGTGACTGGAAAGATGATGGTACGTGGATAGGGACCACAGACACTGATGTAAAGTGGATTTCCTAGAAAAGGGATAAAGCCCAAGTTCAGTTTGGGACATTTAGGAATTTGCAGTGCTTAAGGGATATGTCCCTTAGGCAAACCACACTGCGAGTCAGTGAAGTTCATTCTTTGGTCAGTGATTGTTGCCGCTTTTCAAAGAGCCTGAAACCAGACACTTGACTTTTAAGCCTCCTGGGCCCGCTCTTTCCCTGTTTATTTTATTACATTTAAATAATTTGTTTTATAAATGCTCTATGTTAAATGTTGGTGATGGAGAGATGTGAGGGACAGTCTCTAGCCTCAAGGAATTCTGACTAAGGATGAAAACAGAAAAGGAAACATAATTAAAAACACAGAGTTGGGGGAGGGGGGAGTGTGCCTGGGTGGCTCGGTTGGTTAAGGTGCCGACTCTTGATCTCAGCTCGGGTCTCAATCTCAGGATCGTGAGTTCAAGCCCTGCATTGGAGCCTACTTAAAAACAAAAACCAGAGATGACGGTGTCCAGTACTGGTCTATGAGAGGGCTCTCTAGACAGACTAAAATGTCAGAGAAGGAGTGCTAACAGAATTTATATTTAAAACCAGTCTAGGGGCACCTGGGTGGCTCAGTCGTTAAGCGTCTGCCTTCGGCTCAGGTCATGATCCCAGGGTGCTGGGATCGAGCCCCACATCGGGCTCCCTGCTCGGCGGGAAGCCTGCTTCTCCCTCTCCCACTCCCCCGCTTGTGTTCCTGCTCTCACTAACTCTCTCTCTTTGTCAAATAAATAAATAAAATCTTTAAAAATAAATAAATAAATAAAGCCAGTCTAGAAAGAGGATGAGGAATAGGCTTTGTGGACATTTGTGAGAAGAACATTCTAGGTTCATACAGTAGCCCGTGTAAAACCAACAAGGTACAGAATAACTTGATGCTTTCCAGAAACTGCAAATAATTTGATATAGCCATGGTGGGGTGTGGATGGAACTATTGAAGGATTTTAATCAGGGAAGTGGCATTTTGTTTTTTAACAGCTTAGTGGCATGGTTTTTTTGCATTTTAGAAAGATCACTGGTTGTTTGGGGGCAAGGTGGATTGGAAAGGATGCCCTGGGGGTCAGGAGGCCACCAAGATCAGAATCATCAGAATAACAGAGGTAGTTAAAACTTTGAGTGGATGAGAGCACCTAGGGAGAATGTGTGGAGTTGTAAAGGGAACAAGGACAGAGAGCCCTGAGGATACAATGATTTAAGGGTGAGCAGAGCAACACTCAAAGGTTCTGAGAAGAATTAGGAAAATAGGAGGAAAACCAGGGGAGAGTGAAGGCACAGGCACTAGAGGAGGAGAAAGTTTCAAAAAAGAGTTAGGTTCAACAAAGTTTTGAAGAGAAATCACTAACATTAAGGCTGAAGAATCCCGAAAACAACATTTGGGAGTAGTGAAGGGGGGAAGCCAGATCTCAGAGGGTTTGGAAGGAGAGATAAAGCAGGGGAAAGGGAGATAAAGGAGAATCTGCTATGCTGTAGGCTCGGGTTGGTCCATATGGCTTCTCAAAAGGAGTGGGTTAACAAACCATAAGTGGTGTAATCTCTGCTGTTGGGAAGATCATAGCCTCAGAAGACTTCACACTCCTAAAAGGACACAGAGGAGCTGCCCTTGGGGTGGAGGATGAAAGGGGAGGTCTCCAGGGAGGAGGGGGGTCAGAAACAGCAGAGATTGGCCAGAGTCCTTTGGAACCCACTCCCTTCTTAGACTTCACTGTCTGGTGGGTGTCTCTAGGCGCAGGGGATGCTGTGGCTGGCATTCTGAGGGCAAGAACAATACTGGTCAGAGATGGGAGAGGCATTGAAAGTGTTGTGTGTTTTTTTATTGGGTAAGACTTTTCATACAGAGATGCTATTCCGTTCCATAAGTCTCCAGTGATCTCCCACAGGGCTCTTCTCTCAATTCTATACTTTTTTTTTAAATTAATGAATGACAGTTCAATGAATTCATGAATGACAAAAGAAGCTGAGATCTCTTTGAGATCCTGAGCAGCAGAGTCAACGGTTCAAAAAGATCTTACCAAATCTGGAAAGAACAAAACAAAAAAGCAGGGACCAGTGTGAAGTTTGATAGGTAAGCTGTACTTGAGTTGATTTGGGATATTTAATTGATCGCACTCTCAGAATGAGTCAGCAGTTTGGAAGGGCTTCCAAATAGTTAAAATGACTGTCTTCATTGATAGACTCCAGAAGGGAGAAGCTGATAGTCCTCTACTCCTCTAAATCAGTTAGTGCTCACCTGCAAGTTCTGGGTACTCCATTTTAAGAAGGAACTGAGGGACTGGGGCTGTGTCACCTACACAACAGCAGACTTGGGTGAATGTGGTCTCTGATTTTCTCAAGGGCTGTCACAAAGAAAAGTGAGAAACCTTAGTCTTTGTATTCCCTGGGGACAAAACTGAGACCCACTCCCCAGGTCAGGCCCCTCCTTCTTTTCTGATCTCATTCCTCTGCCTCAAACCCTACTCAAACCCTATCCTGGGGACTTAGGGAGGATTTTTTAAAGAGTAGAAATAAACAGTCTAATTCAAACATACTTTATATAGCGGGTATAATAAAGCTACGGTTGGGAAGGCCTAATCTGAAAGCCAGGGTCAGTTCAGCCTTGAAATTTTATATTTAAATAAATGGATAGGCAGGAGGCATTCCCAGCAGGAAAGGCTGTGTACTTAAAGATGGGAATGGGGTGGGAAGAGTGGTGTCAATGAGAATGGCAGGTGTGGGAGTTTGAGGGGAGAGCAGTCTAATTGGTGGCAGGTGTGGATACCTATTTGAGAAGATTAGACTTTATTCTGTGGGCAGTAGGGTCACAGGGTATTTTAGGAAGCAATCTGATTTATGTAAGAAGATCTGGATGCAGCGAGACTAGCCTGAACCAAGGGTGACAGTGGGGATTCATTCATTTAACAAATATTTATTCAGTACCTACTATATACTGGGCTCTATTCTAGGCACTGGGGATACATCAATGAACAATTCAGAAACACTGCTTTTTTTGGAGCCCTTATGAGGAGTAATAGACAAAAACCAAGATAATTTCTAATAGTGATAAAATGCTAAAAAGAAAATAAAACAGGATAATGAGACAGAGTATGACTTGTCAGAGGGACTGGGGTGGTCACCACTGAGGAGGTGATGTTTGAGCTGATGCCTGAATGATGAGTTGATTTCAGGCAGAACAGCAGGTGCAAAAGATCCTGAGATGTTATGAACTTGGCATGTTTGAGGACAGAAGGAAGTGTGGCTGGAGCATAGTAAGCAAGGGAGAATGACAAAGGTTGGTCTCTAAGCACAGATTGGGGATGACAGGAGGGTATATTTTGAACATGTCCCCTAGGAGTGATTCTGAAACCCCTCCCTGATGGGGTTGTGATCACTATCCCCTTAAGACTCAATGAAGTAAATAAATGGGAAAAGATGAGGGATACCATTTCCTATGTAGTGCAATGTGATAAAGAGAACATTAGCCCCTAAGTCAGACTCTGGCTTAGCAGAATTCTAGCTCTGCCACTTCCTAGTTGTGTGACCTTGGGCAAATGACTTAATGTCTCTAAATTTCCAATACCCTGAGCTGTCAGGTAAGGGTATTAATTCCTGTCTCATAGATTTGTTGAGCCGGAGTTGTGCCCAGTGAGCCACACCCAGGGTTTCTGGCTTCGTAGAAGCTCACAGCGCCACCTCGTGTCATGCAGATGTTTACAGTGTGCACAGTGTTTTGTTGTTTTTTTTTAGAAGCACAACTCACGCACAAAGACAATCTGGCTGTGCAGTATCCTGGAGTTTTGTTAGTTCTGAGCCCTGTGTCTTGAGAGACACTGACCTGAAGATTGGCTGAAAGAACAGGAGAGGACCAGCCTTGGGGATCACAACTCTGTGTAGAGGGAGCAAATGTGGACCCTGAGGCTCCAATGCCAGGATCATGAAAGAGTGGGAATGGGGTTGATAGGGGTGACAGGAGGCTGATTCCAGCTGCAAATGAAGAAATATCATGGTTAGATTTGCTTAAGAATGAAATGAGTCAGCTTTAGTGGAGACAGGCGATGATGAGTAAAACCTTGAAGTAAATAACATCTTACCCTGAATATCTGTGACCTTTACTCCAACTCTTTAGGCCTTAGAAACAAAGGAAATGGTGGTTCTGCCATTGACAGAAATGGAAGTCATCAGGGGAAAGGTGATAGATGAATTGCTTTAAAATAGCAAATTTTGGGGGCGCCTGGGTGGCTCAATCGGTTGAGCGTCTGCTTTCAGCTCAGGTCATGATCCCAGGGTCCTGAGATCAAGCCCTGCATTGGGCTCCCTGCTCGGCGGGAAGCCTGCTTCTCCCTCTCCCACTCCCCCTGCTTATATTCCCTCTCTCGCTGTCTCTGTCTCTGTCAAATAAATAAATAAAATCTTTAAAAAATAATAAAATAAATAAAAAGCAAATTTTTAGGGGGGAGGGGCAGACGGAGAGGGAGAATCTTTTTCTTTTTAAGATTTTATTTTAGAGAGAGTGAGCGAGTGCGGGGAGGGGCAGAGGGAGAAGGAGAGAGAGAGAATCTCCAGCAGACTCCTTGCTGAGCGCAGAGCCCAACATGGGGCTTGATCTCACTACCCATGAGATCATGACTCATGAGATCATCTGAGCCAAAACCAAGAGTCAGAGGCTTAACCGACTGAGCCACCCAGGCACCCCAGAGGGAGAGAGAGAATCTTAAGTAGGCTCCACGCCCAACACAGAGCCTGAGATCGTGACCCGAGCTGAAATCAAGAGTCGGATGCTTAACTGACTGAGCCACCCAGGCACCCTTAAAATAGCAAAAATTTTTTTAAGATTTTATTTATTTATTTGACAGAGAGAGACACAGCGAGAGAGGGAACACAAGCAGGGGGAGTGGGAGAGGGAGAAGCAGGCTTCCCGTGGAGCAGGGAGCCCGATGCGGGGCTCGATCCCAGGATCCTGGGATCATGACCTGAGCCAAAGGCAGACGCTTAACGACTGAGCCACCCAGGTGCCCCAAAATAGCAAATTTTAAGTGAAAGCGGAATGATCCAGAGATTAAGGGGAAGGTGGGGGCTAAAGCTGTGGGTTCGGGAGTCATCTGTATGAATGCCTGAACTTGAACAATGCAGGGACGAAAGTGTAAAGGGAGATCTAAGAATGGAGCCTTAAGATACACCCACCCTTGAAGTCAAGAAAATGAAGATGGGGTGAATAGTCAAGAGTACAAGAGAGTTCAGCATCATAAAAACAATAGAAAAAGTTTTACAAAAGATGGGAGGCACACTGTCATATTCCCAAACTTGGATTGCCCTTACCCCATTCAGTTCCTACAAGCCAGGTCCTGCCCATCTCTTCCCCTCTCCCCAGTGAGCATCATCCGTCTGCTCCTTTGCTTCCTGTGCTGGGGGCCCCAGGGTCTGTCTGATTCTTCCTCCATCACTGTCGCCACAGGCGGCGGTGCGGAGAGCCGACCAGTCCTTCGCTACAGCAAGGAGCAGAGGCCAACCACGCTGCCCATCCAGCCCTTCGTGTTCCAGCACCACTTCCCGAAGCAGTTGGCCAAGGCCCGTGCCCTCCACAGCCTTTCCCAGCTCTACAGCCTCTCTGGCTGCAGCCGTGCACAGCAGCCTGCCCCCCTGGCTGCCCCCACTGCTCCAGTCCCAGCCTTAGCTCCCTCAGGGGAGTCACAGGCACCCACCAACAGAGGGGCCAGGAAAGCTGGGCCTGAGCCAGAAACCTCACGGCCGTCACCCCTGGGTAGCTACTCCCCGATCCGCAGTGCTGGCCCCTTTGGGCCCAGCACCGACTCCTCTGCTTCCACGTCGTGCTCCCCTCCTCCAGAGCAGGCCACAGCCACAGAAAGCCCACCCCCATGGAGCCACTCCTGTCCTCCCGTTGCCCGGCCTGCCACCTTCCAGCAGCCACAGAAGGGGGATCAGAAGATACTGACCTTGGCTGAGTACCGTCTCCATGGAACAGGAAGCTTGCCTCCTCTGGGCTCCTGGAGATCTAGCCTCAGTCGAGCAGAAAGTCTAGCCCGGGGAGGTGGTGAGGGCAGCATGGCCTCCAGGCCCAATAACGGTATGAGCTTTACCCTCCACCGCAAGCATTTCTACCCGACCCCCCCCCCACCTTTGGATGCTTTCTTATACTCCAGCCTGGGGTAAGGGGTTAAATGTTTACACCTCCTTCCCCAGCACCTACGGATAATATCCAAGCACTCCCAGCCCTCATATTTTATATGACCGCACTGGGTGGATGTGAAATGCTGTCTCCTGCTAACTCTTGCCCATCTCTTCTGCTCATCTGTTCTGCTTTCAGCCAACCACCTATCCCCTCAAGCACTCAAGTGGCGGGAATACAGGAGGAAGAACCCACTAGGGCCACCTGGATTGTCAGGGAGCCTAGACCGAAGGCCACAGGAAGCTCGGCTGGCCCGAAGGAACCCCATCTTTGAGTTCCCTGGCTCCTTCAGTGCTGCTGGCCATCTGAACTGCCGGCCAAATGGTGTGTGGGCCGGGTGCCCAGTGGATCCAGGGCAGGCTCTACCACAGCTGGGCAGGGCTGGAGAAGGGGCAGGCCCACAGGAACGAGTCCCAGAGGGTATGAGGCACAGAACTGAGCTGCAGCTCTTGGAAGGAGAGTTGCTTGAGATTGATTTTTCTCTTCTTTCCAGGTCAAATAGTGAAGCCATTACCACTGACCTGCCCTGACTTCCAAGACCCCTTTTCCTTGACTGAGAAGCCTCCAGCTGAGTTTTGTCTGTCCCCAGATGGCAACTCAGAGGCCATTTCCATTGACCTGCTTCAGAAAAAAGGTGAATGTTACCCCCAGCTCAGGCCAGGAATTCTGTTGTCGGTACCTATTTGTGCCTGTTGCCCTACTGTCTAGCCCTCCTAGAACTCCAAGTGCTAGGAAGGAATCAGCACAGGAATTGGGGCACGAGGTAGCAGTCCGTGCATCGTGTAGGACAAGTGTGCCTGAATGCACAAGGATCATTTATCAGATGCTTAAGAATCAGGCTTTGGTCTCTTACCTCAGGGAGCTAAGTAGAGTGAGGGAGACTGCCATGCCATAAATAAATGGCCGCGTGTTCTAATGGGGGGAGTCCAAGTACAACAGGGCCTAACAGCTTGGGTAAGCATGATGGTAACATCTACTAAGATGTTGAGCAAATAAGGGACCACTGGACCAAGAGAGAGCTGTTTCAGTGAGATGATGGGGAAAGAGTTGAGCATCATTGTGGGCTGAAGGGAAGGAGCTGTGGGGAGGGAGAAAGATGAAGCTGAAGTTCCCTGTAGAGGCAGAGTGGGGGGTTCAAAGCTGGGAAAAGGGAAGAACCTTGAGCAAGATGGAAAGAGAGTGAGGGGGGCGGGAAGGAGGGTAGACAGAATGTAGTTATGTCTTTTGGATGGACAGGGAAGTTGAATTGATGACCAGTGGCCTCGGTTCGAGGTCGAACCAAGGGCTTGAGAAGAGGGGTAAAGATTTGGCAATGTGAGAGCATAGCAGAGGACACCGCAAGGCACACATCAAAGAGGTGCCCTTGTCGGTCACTTGTGAGTGGCCCTGGACTTTGTCCAGCAGCCAGTAGCCTGGTTTCTCAGAGCGGAGAAGATGGATAGTTAGCTCGATCCAGGACTAGAGTAGGAGGGTCTTGAAGATAAAATCGCTGAGATGCGTCCACTGGCGGTGACAACAGGGCTTGAGGACTGGGCAAAAACAGGGAGGGGTCAGGGCCTGGTCCTCAGTAAGACTGACACCCATGTGCAGGGACAGAGAGAGAGAGAGAGTGGACGCCCCTCCCTCTCTCCACTGAGGGCTCAGTTTCAGCTGAGTTGCCCAGGGACTTGCTAAGGAACCCATCACATGGAATTCTTACTTGCAGGGCTGGTGAAGGCGGTTAACACTGCTGTAGACCTCATTGTGGCCCATTTTGGCACAAGCCGGGATCCTGGGGTGAAGGTAGGCAAAACCTGGGGCGAGCTGAACTCTACCCTGCTGACCCTCACCCATTCTATGCTGCCGCCTTCTCCTGCTCTCTTGCACCTAGAACCCAGAATTGGGTACTTCGGGATGGGGATCACAAGAGAAGCATGCTGAGGCCTAAGAGAGTCAGAGAAGACCACGGTCGGGCTTCCAGTGATTCCCCGTTCTTCTCTGCTGCATCCACAGGCAAAGCTCGGGAATAGTTCTGTGAGCCCCAATGTGGGCCACCTGGTTCTGAAGTACTTGTGCCCTGCCGTCCAGGCCGTGCTGGAGGATGGGCTCAAGGCCTTCGTGCTAGATGTCATCATTGGGCAACGTAAGAACATGCCGTGGAGTGTGGTTGAGGCTTCTACACAGCTAGGTAAGTGCTGGGCGACAAGATGAGGACCCCAGGCTGAGATTCGGATTCAGGAGACTGGGCATGTGACTGCCGACTCTGGCTTCCTCTCAGGCCCGTCCACCAAGGTCCTGCATGGCCTCTACAACAAGGTCAGCCAATTCCCGGAGCTCACCAGTCACACCATGCGTTTCAACGCCTTCATTCTCGGCCTGCTCAAGTGAGTGTGTGGGGCAACAAGAGCGGCAAATCACAGCCCTCTCCCCTGGGCTCTGCCACTTCTGTGGAACCACCTCCCTAGACTGAGACAGGCCAAGGGGGATCTGCAGGCTCTATGGCCAGGGCCCAGGCTCACTTTCTCCCCATCTAGCTACAGCCTCTCTCAGTAGGTCTCTGGTTTCCCGCCACACCCACAACCCTCTGGCACTGATCACCAACACGGTCTTTGGCTTTTATAAATCCATAATCTGGCTTATTTGGAAATTAATCTGGTTCTCTGGATATTGTAAACCTTGATCCCCTCAATTCCAGCACTACTTCCAAATCCTGCGTGACCATAAGTCCCCCTTGAGATCCATTTCACAGTATCCTTCTTTCTCAAGTATGGGCCTGGGTCATCCTCTTTGGGATGTGTACCCTGTACTCTCACTCAGTAGCTGCCATGACTTCGGGGGCCTAGGCAAGCCAACTCCATTCTAGAGGGAAGTCACTGGCTTGTGAATTACATGTTAACCCCCTCCCATCATCCCCCACTGACTTTTCAGAACTATTTTATGTGAAATGAACCAGGTAGCATTCCTGCCATAGAAGGGAGATGTTCACCTATACCTCTGCCCTATGTCTGACCCCCTGTCTGTCTCCTTTGTACCTTATCATCTGGCTATCTCCACACAAGATTCAACTCTCTCTACCTGTTTCCCTACAGCATCCGGTCCCTGGAGTTCTGGTTTAATCACCTCTATAACCACGAAGGTAATGCCCGGAACACTGCTCTCTCTTGCAAACTCAATATAGGCCAGACCTCAGAGGCTCAGAAGAGGGAGGCACGGCTCTTTACGATGGTAGAGGTGGGGAGGGGGACCACCCAAGCTTTCGTCTTCAGAGCCTGGGCTTCCAGCCCAGTCTGTCCCCAGCTTCTACTTGTGTTAGAGCCTTGGAGTCAGCAGGATACTCGGGCAATCTGGAAGTGAGGGTGACCAGGAACCCCCACAGCTCTCCTGTGAACTTGCGGCCGCCACTTACGGCTGCGGAGGTCACGACCTGCACAAGCGTCAGGCGGCCTCTCTGGCACCGGCGTGCACCCAAGGGCACAGTGCCCCGCCCATGCGGTGTACGCAGCGGCTCTGCCGGGGCCGCTTCTCGGAGGCCCCCCACCCCCAGGCCAGGCTCTGCTTCTCTGTGGGGCTCAGGCCCTCTCTCTTGCTCCCCCAGATATCATCCAGACCCACTACCAGCCGTGGGGCTTCCTGAGTGCAGCGCATACCGTGTGCCCCGGCCTCTTCGAGGAGCTGCTGCTGCTGCTGCAGCCCCTGGCCCTGCTGCCCTTCAGCCTCGACTTGCTGTTCCAGCACCGGCTCCTGCAAAGTGGGCAGCAGCAGCGGCAGCACAAGGAGCTGCTGCGGGTGTCCCAGGACCTGCTGCTGTCCGCCCACTCGACGCTGCAGCTGGCCCGGGCCAGGGGCCAGGAGGGACCCGGAGACATGGACAGGGCGGTCCAGGGGGAGCGGGTGAAGGGTGTGGGCGCCCCCGAAGGTGGAGAAGACGAGGAGGAAGAGGAGACAGAAGAGGTGGCAGAGGCAGCTGGGGGCTCAGGACGTGGCAGGTGGGCCCGAGGCGGGCAGGCTGGCTGGTGGTACCAGCTCATGCAGAGCTCCCAGGTCTACATCGATGGCTCAGCTGAGGGCTCTAGGTTCCCCCGTGGTGGCAGCAGTAGCAGCAGTGAGAAAAAGAAAGGGGCAGGAGGCGGGGGACCACCCCCCCGAGAGGGAGTAGTCGAGGGGGCAGAGGCCTGTCCTGCCCCTGAGGAGACCCTTGGCCGGGACAGGGGCTGGCCCTTCTGGATGGGGAGCCCCCCTGATTCTGTACTGGCTGAGCTGAGGCGCAGCCGGGAGAGGGAGGGGTCCACTGCCCCCCCAGCAGAAAATGAGGAAGGAGCCTCAGAGCCTTCACCCGGGGGCATCAAGTGGGGACACCTCTTTGGCTCCCGAAAGGCTCAGCGGGAGACCCGGCCCACAAACAGGTGAGAGGCAGCCCATGGTGTAGACAGGGGGATTTGGGGAGCCTATCTAAGCCAGAGCACAGACAGAGCCGGAGCCCCGGCTGCTCTCCCCTAGGCTACCGTCCGACTGGCTGAGCCTGGACAAGTCCATGTTCCAACTAGTGGCACAGACAGTGGGTGCCCGCCGAGAGCCAGAGCCCAAGGAGAGCCTGCAGGAGCCACACTCTCCAGTCTTGCCCTCCAAGCCTCCATGGTAAGCCCTGGAAGATAGCACTGGGGGGCTGGGTTTGGCTTTGGGTGGGGTTTCTCTGACCTCCATTTGTTGTTTCCCCAGCGAGGTGAAGGCACTCTGTCATCACCTGGCCACAGGCCCCGGACAGCTGAGCTTCCGCAAGGGAGATATCCTACGGGTGCTGGGGCCAGCTGGAGGAGACTGGCTGCGCTGCAGCCGTGGCCCCGACACCGGCCTGGTGCCTCTGGCCTATGTGACCTTGACCCCATCTCCAAGTCCAACCCCCGGAAGCAGCCAAAACTGAGGCCCTGTGCATGCTGGTGGCCTCAGGGACCCTCATAACCCCTGTCTCAGAGCCTGAGAGCCCTTCCCAAGCCCTCTGGCTTGGCCACAGAGAATAGACTGAGAGCTGGGGGCCATACATCCCTGTGCTCAGTATTAATTACTCCCCATTAACTGTCCCAGTGACCTCATCCAGACCTCCACCCAGGAAAGGAGGGAAGGGATGCAGCACTGGGCTGCCAGGATTTCCCCGGCCCACGTGGGCCAGCCCTTCCATAGGTACAGATAAGCACATCCCTATGGAGGGAGGTGATCAGAGGCCCATTTGCAGGGTTCCCTAGGCCGGGTGGTGAGGAGGAGAGGTGACAGTATTGGGGCCAGCTCCCTGAGCCCCCCAATGTAAATAGGCTGTGGCCAGCGCCTGGTGGTCAGAAGAGGGATGAGGAGCCCAGGCTTGTTTATGTATTTATTTATTTATTTATTACACCTATTAATAAAAAAGGTGCTCGGCCTCCAAACCATTTCTCTTTGTGCCTCCCCCCGCCCCCCTCGGGCCCACCTCTCTTCCTTCCAAAAGGATGGCTGAGATAGGAAGACAGAAGAGGGAACTTGAAGTCCAGGTACCTATACCAGGAGCTGCTTCTGGAGGGTGGTGAGGCCCAGTGCATCATGGGTGAGATGCCCATATGTGTGCCCGAACTGGAACTTATATCCTGTATGGACAACAGAATCTGTCACTTGTAGCCAGTGGCAAGGAGAGCCATTTATTTCTCAGCCGTGCCTAAGCCCTCCAAAATCTGGTCCCAACTTCCCACTGTGAGCTACCTCCATATCCTTTTCTGCCCAGTGAGAAAGCCAAACCACATGATCCAAGGGCCCCCCCCATTATCTGTTAGTTCCAGCCCCCCCCAGCCACTTCCACCCATTCCACACACACACACACACACACACACACACACACATACACACACAAATATTCCAGTCCCCTTTGGGGCTATCCTCACCTGGCACATAGCCCCCATAATTAGGTAAAAGGCACAGGTTCTGAGGATAGGTCCTAGAAAGTGGAGGGAGATGTTTGGGATCCTTCTGGGGTCTGCTCCCTGAGTACATCTGTCCAAATTCCTGCAGTGCCCGGTTGGTGAGCACAGGAAAGCTGGAGCCGAAGAGGAAGCGGGCACGGGGCACGTAACCAGTGAAGCCTGGGGGGGATACTGAGTCAGGACCTCCTGGGAGCCTCCCCATGCCTTTGGTCATTAGCCACTTCCTCTCACCTGGCATGAAGAACTTGCGAGGATCTCCGTCATCCATGGAATAGGGGGAAGCCTTGTGAGGAGAAGGTGGCAGAGAAAAAGTAAGGCTATCCAGTTCAGCCCCTGTGCTCCAACAGAAGCTCCCCGGGGGGTGGAGCCAGCGGTCAAGCCCACATCCCCTGCACCCATAGCCATGCTACTCATGGCCGCCCCGCCTAGGCCCAGCCACACAGAGGTCAGGCTCCCCACTCCCAAGCCCCCCGGGCCCCCTCCAGCCTTCTTGGTCTCACTTGTTCTGCCTCTTGCCCCAGCTCTGGCTCCTTTGCCTCCAGCTCTGGCTCCGGCTTTGGCTCTTCGTCTTTCTCCACATCTTTTTTACCCTTGGCCTCCTTTGGCAGCTCTTGACCCCGTTGTCCCACAGACCACTGAGTGAAATCATTCAGAGCCTCAGCCCAGACCCGGCTGCAGTTCTTGGCAAAGATGAACTGTGCCTGGGGTACAAAACCTGGGTGGGAGGGGGCAAGAAAGATCTCAGTTAGTGTTTGGGGCACACGTTCTGGGTTGGGGACACCTGTTCAGACTGTCCGTACGTACCTGTGTACCCAGGAATCATGCTGGAGCTGAGCCTTTCATGCCCCCGCCTGACAGGCAGGCTTCCCCTGGGAACCTCAGGAGATGCCGGAGGCCTGATGGGAGGCAGAAGTGTGCGATGGGTGGGGGGCCAGGCTAGGCCAGGAAACCCTCGAAGCAGCTGACTGGTCATGTGCCCATAGGTCTGGCCCATGCTGAAGCGAAGCAGTGGGCAGTGTCCAGTGTACCTGTAAGCACAGGGCTCACCCGCTCACCTCTAGACTCCCCCACCACCCGCAGAGATGGAAACAGAGACCTCTGAAGCCCTGGGGTTTTTTCTGGATTCGGCTGCGTATATCTTTGGAGCAGGCATTTCTCAGTTCTCTCTGGGTTTTCAACCCTTCCCCTCTGCTATTACCCTGTTACCATGGAGAAGACAACACAAAGCTTTGTGACAGGCCCAGCTACCACTATCCCCTTGCTCTTCCTTTTCCATCCAACACCATGAATATCTCAGCCTTGGGCCTACCATACCAGTTTGTCTATTGGCCCCCAAGTCCTGCGTGGCACAACTCCCATGTCCTTATAGCCCTATTCCCAGAAGCAAGCAGGGGTGTGCCCTGGGTAGAAGTCTTACCCTGGGATATAATGAGGGTTCTGAGGGTTCAGCCCTGGTATGAAGGTGCTGGCCATAGCCATGGGAATCCAGGCAGTTCCTTTTGTTTCCCTTGGAGCCGAAGCTTTAGGCTTTGTACTGTGTCCAGGGTGGTGGGGCGGGGCCAGAGGCAGGAGGCAGGGCCAAGGGAGGAGAGAGGGGAGGAGGTACTAGGGAGGTAACTGCCAGGGCCAAGGCCCGGAGCTCACTGGTTGGTCTACTCCAGAACAAATGCAGTCTACCGCGTGGAGGTAGGGAAAAAGTCTGAGTGTGGCCTCCCTGTTCCAGGGAGCAAAGGAAGCCCTAAGGTGGGAGGTGAGAGAACAAAAACTGTGAGGTCCATTCAGCTCTGTCTTAAAGAGGACCACCCTTCCTTCTTAAACCCCCTGCCTGAAGACACGTGGGTGCTACTCTTTGTGAGTGTTGACTGAAAGTGATGGAATGCCTGGGAAAAGAGGGTCTCTAAGGGGATCCCAGAAGGGAGGTGACAGGGAGAAAAAGGAACCTAGAGACCTCTAAGCAGTGACATTAAGTTTCTTTTCAATCATTTTACTTTGACAAGAATTATTTATTGAATATCCACCATCGTCTGGATTATCATTCAACAAATAATGCCGTGCTCTGCTAGGCACATTCTGTAGTCAGAGAAGCTAAGCTCCATGTGACTTCGGGCAAGTCATTTATATCTCTGAACCTTTTACAAAAGGTAGATACCAGAACTCACCCTGCTACTGTTGTGAGGCTCGAATTAATATATACAAATGTGTTTTGTACCAGCAAAGACCATGAAGTCAGAAAGAGGGGGTGGAGGGGAAAGATCATGGGCCTGAGGTCACACTATCATGGGCTCCTAGTTACTAGCTTGTGGCCACGAGCCATCCTTAACCTTGTCTGAGCAGCCAACTTGACTTCTGCTGAACATGAATTCCCTAAACCCAAATGTGAAAGTTAAAATAACCTAACCTACCAGGGTGCTGTTAAGATAAAGTCAGTGTGGGAAAGAATTTACCCCAGCACCTGGCACTCAGCTACTAAAAATTTTCTTCCCTATTGTCTAATATTTTCTCTAAGCTTCTAACCCACATAGGAGACCTGTGACTGGTTAGTAAATTCAGTGGATATGGGTTTTTCTACTGTGGGAGTTCAAGGAAAGGAAATATGATGGTAATGTTGGGTTTTAAGACTAGGGGACAAATTAGAATTTGTTAAGAAAATAATTCAGAGGGTGCCTGGCTGGCTCAATTGGTAGAGCATGCAACTCTTGATCTAAGGGTTGTGAGTTCAAGCCCCACACTGGCTGCAGAGCTTATTTATAAAAGAAAGAAAGGGAATAAAGTAAGAAAAAAGAAAAGAAAGAAAGAGGAGAGAGAGAAAGAAAAAAGAGGAAGGAAGGGAGGGAGGAAAGAAGGAAGGGGGAAAAAAAGAAAAAAGAATTCAGATTCTAAGAGCAGAGAAGTATGGACCAGAAAGAAGAGCTCTCAGAGAGGGGGGAGCATGACTGGAACTCAGCTCTGGGGCTGGGTCAGGGTCAGGCCAGTCCACCTTTCCAGGAGGCAGAACCTCTGCTCTTCTCCCCACCCGAGTGTGACATGCCCAGGCTAACCAAGCACGCGTCCCTAACTTGTGGATTGCACAGGAGCGCTGGGCCCCAAGGAATACATTTCACATTTCTCACTGTTCTGCCAAGGACGGCCTTGGTATGTAGCATTTAGAGCTAGGGTTGTAGACTTGGCTCACTGTTTAGGAAATATGCTAGATGGGGATGGGAACTGAGGGGAGAAGCCAGAAAAGCAGCAGTGTGGCAAGGTTAACAACCTAGACTTTTGGATTCTGTAACAAACACTATTGGTTGCACACTGAATACCCATTCCCCTACCCCCATCTCCCTTCTTCCTAACAGAACCTTAATTTTTTTCTGTGGAGCAGCCAAGAGCTTCAGAGAAGCTTGGGGCCAGCCCTGGGACTGAGTCTTGATTAGTCTAAGCCCATCGTAGTGGTCCTATTCCCCCTTGTCAGTGATTAGTGAGGCACGGGCTTATGGCATTCTGGACAATAAAAGGGAAGTCAGCCAGGATAAGAGAGGGTCCTAAGAAAAGTAAGCAACTTAAAATGCTCTTTAAAAAGATGCATGACAGGGGTGCCTGGGTGGCTCAGTCGGTTAAGGGCCTGCCTTTGGCTCAGATCATGATCCCAGGGTCCTGGGATCGAGCCCTGCATTGGGCTCCCTGCTCTGCGGGGAGCCTGCTTCTCCCTCTCCCACTCCCCCTGCTTGTGTTTCCTCTCTCGCTGTCTCTCTCTCTCTCTCTCTCTGTCAAATAAATAAATAAAATCTTAAAAAAATAAAAATAAAAAGATGCATGACAAAAAAAAAAAAAAGATGCATGACAGGGATGCCTGCGTGGCTCAGTCGGTTAAGCGTCCAACTCTTGATTTCAGCTCAGGTCATGATCTCAGGGTCGAGATCGAGTCCTGCATCTGGCTAGAAGTGGAACCTGCTTAAGATTCTCTCTCCCTCTCCTGCCCCTCACCCCCCTCAAATAAATAAATCTTTTTTTTAAATGCATGACAAATGAGAGAGAGAGAGATAGACACGAAGGAAAGATGTCCTTTCCTGTCTTTAGAAGTTCTATGGACATGATGACAGAACTCTGGTAGGCATCATGAAACCTTGTGGGAAGCTAGGCTAACCTGGGGACAGAGCCTGAATACAGCAAGGATGGATAGGAGAGTAGAAAGGCCTGGGTCCTTGATGAACTACTGAGCTAACCAACCTTTTTATATGAAATAATTTCATTATTGTTAAAGCCAATTTAAGTTTTCTTTTACTTGGAGCCCAAGGCATTGTAACATAAAAATAAAAACAAACAACAACAACAACAACTAGTTCACCTCCTAGCTTCCCTGGAGATACAGACATTGGCCAAATTCATCTCATTGAGCCTCAGTCTCTTCGCCATAAAATGAAGACACTAATGTTACTACTTCATTGAGTAGGACAAAACAGTAGCACAAGATGATACATAAAGAGCCACTCGCCCCAGTGTCTAGCTGATGTTAAGTGCTAACTAAATAGCAATTCCTAGTGTTCGGTTGGAATTTGGTGGGAATGGGAGAAAGGAAAAGAGCTGAGGACAGTAAGAGGTTGGGGGTTCAGGTGAAAGCAGTGAAGCTGAGAGACTGAAAGGTCAGCATGTGAAGGTGGGGTGCAGATTAGAAGGGAGAGGCTCGTACAAATTCTGCAGGACCAACCATGGCAGTTGGAATCAGTGTGTGAATTACTACAAATTAGGAAAGAGGTTACAGTGAGTCTTACATTTGTGCTTGTGAAGAAACAGTCCACTCCTCTTGGTGAATAGCCTGTTACTACTGTTTCCATCTGTGTAAACAGTATTTCTAAGTCCCTGAAGATCGGAAAGGTGTTCTAACCTGGGAAGGAAGTGAAAGAACTAGCTGAGGGGCCCACAGGACTGCTCACTGCCTCTGTGCCCCCAATTCCAGGGGACGGTCGTCATGGCAACCAAACCCCAGCTTGCTCCTGGTGGGAGCTGCACAGCCAGTGCCAATGGACAGAAGGTGTCACTGGGATTACACCTACTCACAAAACGAGGGTCCGGTTAGGAAAGAGCCACGTCAGTGCCCTGCCCGTTCCACACAGCCTGTTAGGTCTCCGAAACAGCAGTCTATAACTTGTGTCGTTCCGCCTTTGATCCTGACCAGGAATTGCTGTAAAATTTCATATAAGTACAAATGCCAAATCATTATGTTGTACACCTGAAATTAATGTTATGTGTCAACTATACCTCAGTTTTTAAAAATCTTACCACAAAAAAGTTTCAGATGGATCCCAGATCAGTCATTTGATTGTAAGACAATACTGGGCAAGCATAAATCCCCTCAATGAAGATGAAGAAAAAGAAAATCACGGGGCCCTTGAAAAAAATTCCTCAGATCAAGAGACCACCACAAGTGAAACAAGATGTGAAAAGAATAAACTCCAAACGATTACATACAACACAAAACCTTTTTAAATTAAAATAAACAGATACAATGATTCAATAATTCCACTTCTGGGTATTTACCTGAAGAAAATGAAAATATTAATTCAAAAGATATTTGCACCCCATCTATGTTCATTGCAGCATTATTTACAATAGTCAAGATATGGAAGCAACCTAAGTGTCCATCGATAGATGAATGGATAAAGAAGATGTGGTGTATATACATACACAATGGAATATTACACAGCCATAAACAAAGAATGAAATCTTGTCATTTGCAAAAACCTGGATGGACCTAGAGGTATTATGCTAAGTAAAGTAAGTCAGACCAAGAATGACAAATGCCACATAATTTCCCTTATATGTAGAATCTAAAAAACAAAACAAAACGAATGAACAAACAGAAACAGACTCATAAATATAGAGAACAAAGTGGTGGCTGCCAGAGGGGAGGGGTGAAATAGGCAAAAAGAAATATACAGAGAGGGAGAGCTGCAATAAAACTACATCAAAAGGAAAGCAAGGTAATGATGAGCATGAGTTTCAGATGCTTACTTTACAGGGAGTGAGACAAAATGGGAGGAGAGACCATACAGTTAGATGTACGTGATTGCCAAGGTCTCAGGTTTTGTTTGGGATAGTGGCTTCATAAATGATTATTATTATACATTAATAATTAACGCAGGACCAATGATGAGACTATATCATAAACCAAGGATTATGATAATCCAAATCTGGGCATTTGACATCCAAGAGGTAGGGTGGGGATGGGAGGAATCCAAGTAGAAATGACCAGAAAGAGTAGTATTCACTGGTAGATTTTAATATACTCTTCTATTTTAAGTAACTCAAGAAGTCAAAATATTAAAAAGGAATACCAGCATCTGAATAAGGATGATTTATTAGCTATACACAGGAGACTTTTTTTTTTTTAAGATTTCATTTTTTTGTCAGAGAGAGAGAGCACAAGCACAGGTAGAGGCAGGCTCTCTGCCAAGCAAGGAGCCCGATGTGGGGCTCAATCCCAGCACCCTGGGATCATGACCTGAGCCAAAGGCAGACGCTTAACCGACTGAGCCACCCAGGCATCCCTACACAGGAGACTTTTATTTTTTTTTTAACTTTTTTTTTTAATTTTTTAATTTTTTTTTTTTTTTAAAGATTTTATTTATTTATTTGACAGAGAGAGACACAGCGAGAGAGGGAATACAAGCGGGGGGGGGTGGGAGAGGGAGAAGCAGGCTTCCCACCGAGCAGGGAGCCTGATGCGGGGCTCGATCCCAGGACCTGGAATCATGACCTGAGCCGAAGGCAGACGCTTAACGACTGAGCCACCCAGGCGTCCCTAATTTTGTAATTCTAAAATATATTCTTTGGTAAAATTGCCTTGATTTTTTTAAATTTTTTTTAATTTTTATTATGTTATGTTAATCACCATACATTACATCATTGGTTTCTGATGTATGTTCCATCAATAGTGCCTCCAAGAACTATTTATTGAGTGCCTGTTATGTGCTAGATGCTGTTCCAGGTACCTGGGACACATCAGAGAACGCAACAAAGGCCCCTGCCCTTGCGGAGCTTACAGTCTAGGCTTCCTACCCCTGCACGCTGTGCCCCCGAGCGAGCCACCGCCCCTCCCTGGGCCTGTCCTCGGCTCCGCCCCGAACAGGACACCCAGCCCCAACCCCCCCCCTCCCCCAGAGCAGAAAGGGCTGGAAGTTGAGTTTTACTAGTAAAGTACGAGGGGGAAGGGCAGAGGGACTGGAGCCGGCGGTCAGGTGTCCCACCGCCCCGGGGCCTGGGCTGGCTAAACGAAGTGCTGCCGCTGTTGCTGCTGCTTGCTGGCCAGGTCCTTGGCCTTCTCTGTAGCTGCCAGTGCCGCCTCCTTGGCCTTCTCCTTGGCTTCCTTGGCTGTCTCAACGAGGGTTTTGGAAGGGGCCTCCCCTTGCAGCTTGGCCAAGATGTACTCAAAGCCCTTCATTGTCTTGGTCACGTTGCTTTTGAACCGGGCAAGATCAAATTCCTGGACAGCTCTGGAGACACCAAATAAGCTAGAGGAGACCCAGGCTTCCCGGCAGATTTTGGTCCAGCCGCTGTTATCAGAGTTCACACAGTAAACGCATCGTTCCTCCACCACCATCAGCCAGGTGTGGTTGATGTTCCAAGTGAAGGTGGTTTGTTCATTGTTTGCGTATAACACCTAGTGCTCCATGCCCTCCTTAATACCCATCACCGGCTAACCCATCCCCCCACGCCCCTCCCCTCTAGAACCCTCAGTTTGTTTTTCAGAGTCCATATTCTCTCATGGTTTGTCTCCCCCTCTGATTTCCCCCCTTCATTCTTCCCCTCCTGCTATCTTCTTTTTTTTTTTAACATATAATGTATTATTTGTTTCAGAGGTACAGGTCTGTGATTCATCAGTCTTACACAATTCACAGCGCTCACCATAGCACATACCCTTCCCAATGTCTATCACCCAGCCACCCCATTTCTCCCAGCCCCCACCACTCCAGCAACCCTCAGTTTGTTTCCTGAGATTAAGAAATCCTCATATCAGCTACACAGGAGACTTTTAAAAACGGGTCATATAGTGGACATTGCCACTATAAACATCGGGGTGCACGTATCCCTTCGGATCACTACATTCGTATCTTTGGGGTAAATACCCAGTAGTGCAATTGCTGGGCCGTACGGTAGCTCTATTTTCAACTTTTGGAGGAACCTCCATACTGTTTTCCAGAATGGCTGCACCAGCTTGCATTCCCACCAACAGTGTAGGAGGGTTCCCCTTTCTCTGCATCCTCACCAACATCTGTCGTTTCCGGATTTGCTAATTTTAGCCATTCTGACTGGTGTGAGGTGATATCTCATTGAGGTTTTGATTTGGATTTCCCTGATGCCGAGGGATGTTGAGCACTTTTTCATGTGTCTGTTGGCCATTGGAAAAAAAAAAACGGGTCGTAGAGTCTAGTCCTGACTAGAGCATGGGACTAATAGTTCAGGCTTGGGCAAATCACTTCAAGTCTTTGAGCCACATCTGTAAAATGAAAGAGATGCACTGGATGGTTATTAAGATTCTTTCTAGTTCTGGGGCACCTGGTTGGCTCAGTCGGTGGAACATGCAATTCTTGATCTGAGGGTTATGAGTTTGAACCCCATGTTAAGTGTGGAGATTACTTAAAAATAAAATCTTAAAAAAAAGAAAAGACCCTTTCCAGTTCTAACTCCCTTACCTATTCGCCAGTGCAAATATTTAATGGGCTGTAAAAAAAAAAACCAAAAACACACATTTTCAAAAAATAAAAAGAAAAGAAACTTTGACATGCTTTCAGAGTCATTTCTAAATGCAACCATCTTTGTAAAAGTTCCATACAGTTTCCATGATCTTTAAAATGTGCATTTTCCTCCTAGGATGCAGCTCCAATTGAATCTTATTCAACTATAAGTTTTCCTGAAAATAGGCCACTATCTGGATATCACTGCTCTGAGCACAGAGGATGGATCAAAGCAAAGGAAATGTCACAGTCTCCTTCTGGCCTTTTTTCATGTACAATATTCTTCAAATCCACAAGGACCAACATTAATTTATTCAGTCCACTAACTTTCATCGAACATCTCTGCCAGGCAGTTACCTTCTGGTCAATACAGAGATGAATAGATGAATTAGATGTAACTCCTGACCTCAGTGATTTTACATCTTTAAAGAAGAGACAGAGGTACAGAGAAAGTCAAAACACAATAAATGCCACAATGGAGATTAAACAAAAACAAATTACCTTATGGGGCTCCTGGGTGGCTCAGTCAGTTAAGCGTCTGACTTTTGATTTCAGCTCAGGTCTTGATCTCAGGGTGGTGAGTTCAAGCCCCACACTGGCCTCCACAATGGGCATGGAGCCTACATTTAAAAAACAAACAAACAAACAAACAAAAAAACACCTTATAATAGGCCACAAAGAAAAAACTCAAAAATCCCAATAAGCACAAAATAATCAAGGCACATTTTCTCACACAAACACAATAAACCTGTAAATGAAAAATAAAAATTAGGTTAAACACTAAGATTTTTTTTTATTTATTTCGTTTTAAGTAGGCTCCACACCCAGTGTGGGGCTTGAACTCACCACCCTGAGATCAAGGGTCACATGCTCCACCAACTGAGCCAGCCAGGTGCCCCTAAGACATGTTTTATGTTTTGTTTTGTTTTTTAAGATTTCTATTATTTATTTGACAGAGAGAGCACAAGCAGAGGGAGAGAGCGAGAGAGAAGCAGACTCCCTGCTGAGCAAGGAGCCCGATGCGGGACTCGATCCCAGGATCCTGGGATCATGACCCAGGCCGAAGGCAGCCGCTTAACCAACTGAGCCACCCAGGCGTCCCCCTAAGACATGTTTTAAATGCCTTCTTGGAGCACCTGGGTGGCTCAGTCAGTTAAGCATCTGCCTTCAGCTCAGGTCATGATCCTGGGATCTTGGGATCGAGCCCCCCATTGGGCTCCCTGCTTGAGGGGAGCCTACTTCTCCCTCTCCTCCCAGCTCAGTGCTCTCTCTCACTGTCTCTCTCTCTCAAATAAATAAAATCTTTTTAAAAATGTCTTCTTAAATAATTATTGGGGCAAAGAAAAAAGTATGATTACACACCATCATTCAGAGATAAATAACAAATGAGAATTCAATCAAAGCTGAATTCAGAGGCAGATTTTTTTAAAGATTTATTTATTCATTTGAGAGAGAGAGTGAGCGAGCAGGGGGAGGGGTGAAGAAAGAGGGAGAGAATCAAGCAAACTCCCTGCTGAGGGAGGAGTTGAATGCGGGGCTCAATCCCCGGACCCTGAGATCATGACCCGAGCCGAAATCAAGAGTCGGACGCTTAACCAACTGAGCCACCCAGGTGCCCCTTCAGAGGCAATTTTTAGCCTCGAGTGCATACTGACATCATGACTAAGGACATAGGCTCAATTCTGGATCTCTCACTAGCTGTACAACCTTGGGCAAACTGGTAAACCTCTCTGGATCTCTTGTCCCCTCATCTATGAAATGAGAATAGTAATACTGTAAGCATAATACTGTAAACTTTAATGGTAATATAAAGCAGAGTGGTTGCTGGCACCTAATAAACTGTCAATAATATCACAACAAGCGTTCCAGTGGGAGCGGGCTTTGTGACAAGAAACAACCGTCCACTTTTCCTGGCCCAAGTACAGGAACAGGGTGAAGAGTGAGAGGAAGGAGAGATTATCTTAAAGATGAATCCGATTTCATGGGTACCCAAGGCACGAACTATATAGCCTGGCCTCATGGAACCTGGAATTGAGAAACCTGAAAGCTGATAAAAGCGAAGGCTGGTTTTTTTCACTCTTTTCTCCCTGGGCCACGTGCTTCTCTCTGTGAATCTGCTCACTTCTCTCTCTCTCTCTCCTCCCCTCATTCTCTCTCTCAATCTGCAAACTCTCTGTCCCTCCTCTTCCCAGATGGATTTCTATTCCCTCATAGCTTCAGTGTGCGTGTGGCTCATCGCAAAATGAGCTCCTCTTCCCCCACCATCTCTGTAACAGTGATTTCTTAAGCAGGGATGTGCTTCGGAATTACATAGAGTGGTTTTTTTAAAAATATTCATGTCTGGCCCCATCCAGGTTATTCTGGGAATTGGGTCCCTGGTATATATATATATATATATATTTTAACTTTTTAATTTGGAAAAAAAAAATCAACCTACAGAAAAAGCACAATAAAAATATAACCTTTACCGAGATTTACCAATCATTAACATTTTGCAGCTTGGAAGTACACGATTCCATGTGCCCAGGGAGAAAGGAGAAGCAGATATAGATGAACACTGATATCTATACCACCTCTGTCTCTCTGAAGCCTGGCCTCACAGCAGACGGGTAGGCGGCCCTGACCAACCAGCTGTGCCGAGGGAGGGCAGGACGTTGTGCGCTGCAGGCCGTGAGGATGTCAGCAGAACAGGCTGCAGACAGCCTAGCCAGGGAAACAAGTCTAAAACCAACTAACTAAGTTAACTAGCTAATAAATAAGCAGTCAACTCAAGAAGCTAGAAAAAGAGGAACATCATAAGCTAAGGAAAAGAGGAAAAATTTATGAAGCTAACAATAGACACCAATAAAC